>NC_059302.1:4255924-4308424 GCF_017591435.1 Portunus trituberculatus | reverse complement strand
AAGAAATCTCTCCAAACAAGGAACATTATCATTCACAACATATTTCTTAAGTTTAACTTCCTCTACTTCCATCAGTTAAGTTCACTTTCTCGTTCTTTCCCATTGCATGCGCTCTTTACCAAATAGATTCACATTCCTCTGTTTCGTATTGCAAGTCTGCTAAACAACAATGTAGTTCACGTCAAGCTGTTTTAATATTTTCTGTTTACCTGTTCCCTTTCATGATTTTATTTTCTTGCATTGTTTCATTTGTTATTTCGTTTGCTTTTGTGCGTTTATATGAGTAAAAGAGACAAAAATGTAAAAGAAAAAGAAAAAAGAAACCAACAGAGATGATAATTTGTAATCATAAGAGAGAGAGAGAGAGAGAGAGAGAGAGAGAGAGAGAGATAACGATAGAAGAGTCACGAAACCATCTCAGAACTTCCTCTTGCTTCATTTCAGGCGAACTCGGTTGTTCGGATCGAGTAAGACGAACGATTCACTTAGGCTCGGTTGGGGTCAAGTCAGACTTAGTGACGCCGCACCGTGAGTAGCGTGTGGGCTGTGTCTGTCTTTTCTGCTGCCCGTGTTCCACGTCGGCGCTTTCTGCAGGACAAGACGGCGGCCTGGAAGCGACGACCAAGTTTATCTGGAGGTATAGTTATTAAGTTATTATTGATGTATATTACATTTGAGAGAGAGAGAGAGAGAGAGAGTGTCTGTGTCTGTGTGTGTGTGTGTGTGTGTGTGTGTGTGTGTGTGTGTGTGTGTGTGTGTTAGAACCTATTTAGTTTTTCAGAAGCATCTTAAAGTATCTTTATCCACAGTTTGGCTTCCTTACTTTAACAGACATTTGTATCAGCGGAAAAATGGTTGAGGTCGAGTTACAAATGTTATTGATGATTAGTGGTAGAATTTCACCACGATAATAATTGCATGATTAAATACCGTTGAAAGTCTAGAAAGTAGTAAATCTAAAACCTTATGGTAAAAGTGAAGAATAAGAATAATATTTGTGCACTTCTAACGTTAAATTTAATGTGAGTGAGATACCTTTGGGCGAAACGGCCTTTTTTGTGGGTAAACTGACCGGTTTCTTATATTTCCACCACATAGTAATATAGAACAACGATGTATATGGTGAAGTAAAGCAAAATAATAATAATGATAATAATAAATAATAATAATAATTAATAATAATAATGGTCAGTATACTCTCTCTCTCTCTCTCTCTCTCTCTCTCTCTCTCTCTCTCTCTCTCTCTCTCTCAGCGTATATCAAATGAAGATGTGTTTTGAGCTAAATATAAGATGGTGAATGAAAGGTCATGCTGTATAAAGGTTGTTTTCTGAAGAAGTTTGTTTCTTTATTCAGATTATCCTCGAAAGAAAAAAAAAAAAAAAAAGGAAATGTAGCATGAAATGAGTTTTTCTTTTTTTTTTTTTATCAACTTAAGAAGTCACGTAACTTTTGTAACGATGGTGATAAGTTTAGAACAATAGTAAAATGTTGCAGACGCACGAACAATGATGGAAGTAAGAGATCATCTTTTTGGACATACTAAGGAAACACCTTTTAATATCCGTTTCAGAAGAAAATTCGTACTCGATGTTGAAGAATAAATGACAAAGATCTGAGAGACAAACCCTTCAGGACATTCTCTCTCTCTCTCTCTCTCTCTCTCTCTCTCTCTCTCTCTCTCTCTCTCTCTCTCTCTCTCTCTCTCTCTCTCTCACACACACACACACACACACACCACACAGCATGAAAGTTGGCTCCACTTAGCTGATTGCGGAACATTATACCAAAGGCTGTCCTGGGGTTAGTGTCCGTCTGCCTGTGTGTGTGTGTGTGTGTGTGTGTGTGTGTGTGTGTGAGTGAGGGAGGTCTGGGTGAGTGTTTGGTCAAGGTCTCAGAGTCGGCTGTTGGTCCTCCGCTTGTCTACAATTTGCAAACAAACAGACGTGACAGAAAGTGAACTCCGCCCTCACTCCACCACTTCTAACCCTCTCCTCATGCCTCTCTCTTTGCCATCCTCCGTATCTCTCTCTCTCTCTCTCTCTCTCTCTCTCTCTCTCTCTCTCTCTCTCTCTCTCTCTCTCTCTCTCTCTCTCTCTCATATATTCATAGCGTTGTCTACAATTATGTTGATTTTTATTGTAGTTTCTAATTATTTGTGTTATTGATATGAGCGCTGTGTTAACATAGTGCTCATGTCAATGTGTATTTTTTTGCTTGTTTCTGGCATTATTGTTATTGTTATTATTGTTCATAGCATTATTGTTATTATTAATACTGTTTAATACTCTTAATTAAGGACATAGGTTCGCCTCAGGGTACGTTTTCTTTCCTCTTGGTGCTAGGATGCTCATTTTTTTGTGTTTTGTGACTATGCATGCCTCTTTTGTTGTTGTTGTTGAATTATATCAAAAATTAAAAGAAATACATATAATGATACCAGTATATGAAACACAAAGTTTAGAATGCATCTACTTGGTAACTATTGGGAATTTTGCCGGATTTTTTTTTTTTTTTCTTTTGAGGAAAGGATTGTAAAATGTATGTTTAGTCGTGAGTGTAGGTTAAGTAGTTTATTTATACTGTGCTTTTGATTTTAGCCTCGAAAATTCTCAACCGTTCACGGCCTGAAATATTCATCCAAAATAAGGATAAAAGGTTTGAAAAAAAAGTATAAGCTTTGATATGAAAAAGAAATAATAATAATAGTGTAGACTGAGCTAGAATTGTAGAGGTGTAGAAGTAGATGTAACTTACTTTCGCAAAATGAAATGTTCGGAAAATGAGAATCAAGGTTTGTTTATTTGGGGTCTTCATCTCTTTTGCATTAGACATGTCTAATATACAAAATGTGAACAGGTATTGTTAGATCAGTCATTAAACATGATTGCATTGAGAGTGATAATGGATGTTTTTTTTTATATTACTGCAAGAGCCATAAATGTTCAAAATTTACCGGTACCAAATGTATCGCGCCCCTAGAATATTGTCGAGAGCTGACTTCATGTTATTTACTTATTTATTTTTATTTTATTATTTTTTTATCATGGATCGGCTTCTTCCTGGAGAAAGCCAAATGATAAAAATGAGATAGCGTGGCTATTAGATGAGGCACATGTAAACATGCCTCGAGCTACAATGTCAATGAGTCACGTGCTCTCTCTCTCTCTCTCTCTCTCTCTCTCTCTCTGTAGGCATTGCTGCCATATGGTAGGAAAGCTATTTTCAAAATAAAAGCAAAAATAACAACAAAACAAAAACGACATGCGTACTATCAACATGACAGCCACACGCCTCTCCCGTCACTATGTAAACAAACACCCATTCCAGCGTGATTAAAGGGACCGAAAAATTCACCAAATGACTTCAAACCTTCGCGCGATATTACCAAAGACTTAAACCATTTTTCAAAAAATTTCCGCCAGTTTCCAAAATTGCCGATTGTTTAGCCCCTGAAGCGTATCTACTCCCTTAATATTATCCTCATTGCTATTATTATTACTATTATCGTTATGCTATTATTATTATTACTAGTTATTATTATCGTTATCTTTTATTATTATTATCATTGCTTGAATTATTACTTTCCGTAAATCTATTAATCATCATTCGTGCACTTCTGAAGCTTTTGCATATGATGATAACGCATAAAATTATATAGTATTTCATTCTATTTGTAATTCATATTGTAATTCAAAGTTAAGTATCACATGTAAAATAAATTTGTTATATGGAATTTCTAAGATTCTAAGTGTTAATAGCTGACATATGTATCTAAAGGCCACTACATCTGCTTCTCTCATTGTCTTATCAAAGTTCATAATTGAGCCATGGTTTAACTACGTGTGTTTATACCATAATATATGAAATACAAATAGCTAATAAAGAATCTCTCTCTCTCTCTCTCTCTCTCTCTCTCTCTCTCTCTCTCTCTCTCTCTCTCTCTCTCTCTCTCTCTCTCTCTCTCTAGATTTTACATTTTTCTTGTTTAGCAGCATCATTATCGTCATCATCATTAAAGGTAATCCCTAACCTTCGCATCCCTGTTGGTTGTATGTCTGTTTTAGGCCCTCCCTCCTACCTCCTCTTTTTCCTTTCTTTCATTACCTCCCATCCTTTCCTGCATGCTTTCCAGTTATTGCAGATATCCGTTTCTATGCATTAAATAGCTGTCCCCTTCTCCTCCTCCTCCTCCTCCTCCTCCTCCTCCTCCTCCTCCTCCTCCTCCTCCTCCTCCCTCTTCATTTTCCTCTCCCTCATTTTGATCTCTTTCTTCTCCCTCCTCCTCTTTTTTTCTTTTCCTCCTCCTCTTCATCATCATCTAGGTAACTACAGATAAGACCATGTTAACATCTCCTTCGCTTGTTTCTATATTAATGCAAACTATTTCTATTCTTATTTACTTGTTCCTTATTTTTAAGCTCTAAGTGTTATCAAAAGAATGACCATGCCACTTATAACAGTTTAATACTTTATGGCTTGATTCATAAAATGGGTGATACATTGATCAAAAGGGGACATACAACTGTACAGAATTACACAGGAGTACAGAACTAAGGTCTGTAGCTGTGAAATGGTTGAGGATAATGCGAACCTCATGACCATGTTAGCGCACAGGTGATGAGGAGGGCAAAGAATGATGAGTAGGTGCTGAGAACATCGGAAAAAAGTATGTATTTTTTTATTCTTTTTCTTTTAAATCTGCGTTGTTTTCATTGCTTTGTTTTAGTTTAAGGAAAAAAACGAAGCTGTGTAGTGATCATAGGAAGAAGTGTGCCTGTTTTGCTTATTGATTTAGAGATAGAGATACTGTTGTTTGTTGGGAAGTGTGTGTGTGTGTGTGTGTGTGTGTGTAACAATTCACCTTGGTCGTCTGCTGGTCACCCAGCCAGTCGTTCCCATTCGGTGCGAGCTGAGCTCATTATTACCAATCTTCGGGTAGGACTGAGACCACACACACAACACACCCGGGACAACGAAGTCCAACTCCTCGATTTACATCCCGTACCTACTCACTGCTAGGTGAACAGGGGCTACACGTGAAAGGAGACACACCCAAATTATCTCCACCCGACCGGGGAATCGAACCCCGGTTCTCTGGCTTGTGAAGCCAGCGCTCTAACCACTGAGCTACCGGGCCGTGTGTGTGTGTGTGTGTGTGTGTGTGTGTGTGTGTGTGTGTGTGTGTGACTTTGTATTTGTTTTGTGTCTTTAGGTTAATGTGGACTTCTACAGAAATCAATGATATTTCGGTTAACTTTTATTTAGTCTGTTTATCTTTACTCATTCTTTTGTGGCGGGCGGCGGAGGACAATTAACAAACTATTTTCCTGTCGTCGATCTGCCTCCCTCGCTCTAAAGTTAAAAAAAAAAAATATTCGTATCTTATTTCCCAATACTTTAAATTTACTGAGAGGTTCTTTGTTGTAATTCCTAGCCAGATGCAGACGAAAACCTTATCTCCTTTCACTCAGCAGCCTCTTGCAGTCAGAAGAATTATCGTTCGGTTGCAATTATCTAAAATTTTAATATGCCTTATTCTTGACTCAATAGAGATCCTCCTTGCTTCAGTCGCTGGCTAGATATACACTGACCATTTTATTTTCCTATTTCTCACAACAGCCTTCAGCAATTAGAATAGAGTACATGCTTCAACAGAGGATAGCTGGGAGACATAGGAATGTATTCTCGACCTTCTGATTGCTATTGTTTTCCTGCCTGATGTAATATTCTGGGACAGTTTCAGGATATGATTTCGAAAGGCACCACCGACAGCAAAAGTGATTCAGTGCAGTCTACTTTAGATTACATAGTATCCAGTTGTATGTTTGTTCAGTTAGGATTGCCTAGGATTAAATGAAGCAACGTGTTAGACCAGGAGTTAAAAAGATTAAACACGTGCACGGCTACCAAAATGCTATCCTTTTTAAAGGGTAGATGATTAGCCACCTTGTAATTTACTCTGTTTCCCTATTCATGATGAACAGTCCTTGACAAGCTATAACTAGAATCATGAAAGAGTGTACTACTCTTGAAAACTTCAGGAAATGCAACTTCGTTCTCTCAGCAAGGCTAGTTTTAAAGGAGAAATGATTAGTTACGTTATCATGGGTGTGCGTCCTAGTGATAATGCAGAATCTTTGTTAAGCTTTCACTAGAACTATGAATGCATCCACGAATCCACAGTAATTTCTACTAGGGCTTATTAAATGTAGTAATATGAGACGCTATAACGTTTACGAGCTCATATTTTACACCGAGGATATTGTAACATTGTAATTCAGTAATTTGGCGGGAAAGTGAAGACGCCCTAAGCCAGAGAGAGAGAGAGAGAGAGAGAGAGAGAGAGAGAGAGAGAGAGAGAGAGAGAGAGAGAGAGAGAGAGAGAGAGAGAATTAATATGTGGATTAATCATTTAATAAGTTAGAAAGATGGGTTTGTCCTGCAGTAAATTTGTGTAATGTAGGCTATTGAAAATATATATAAAAATGAAGTGAATAAAAATAAGAGATGTGTAAAATGCAATATATATATATATATATATATATATATATATATATATATATATATATATATATATATATATATATATATATATATATATATATATATATATATATATATATCTCTCTCTCTCTCTCTCTCTCTCTCTCTCTCTCTCTCTCTCTCTCTCTCTCTCTCTCTCTCTCTCTCTCTCTCTCCCCGTAAGAAATCTAGGAATATATGCACCAATAAAGAATCCTTTAGAACGCGTTGGTTGGTCCCATTGCCTGTCAGCCGTGCCCGTGCAGTCGAGCGTGCCAACTAACCTTTGTGTCCCTGTCTGGCTCTCTCTGTGCCTTTCCTCCACGCCAGTTACCGATTTTTTTTCTATTCTTTTATCGCCAGTTAATTTTTTTTCGCTCTCAAGTCAGGAGGAGGAGGAGGAGGAGGAGGAGGAGGAGGAGGAGGAGGAGGAGGAGATGAAGAAGAAGAAGAAGGAAAAAAGAAAAAGAAATGGCCTGGAAATACATGATTGAAGAAACTGTCTATAGGGCTTGATTCTGCTCTTCTTTCTTTTTCATTATCATTTCTTCTTCCTTATCATTTCTATTTCTTCTTCTCCTCCTCCTCCTCCTCCTCCTCCTCCTTCTGCTGCTGCTCAACGTTTTCATTGTTTTCTTAGTGTTTTTCGTCTGCCTCCTCCTCCTCCTACTTTTTCCTCCTCCTTGATACATTGTTAATTTTCTTCGTGTCCTTGTCTGTTTCCTCCTCCTCCTCCTCCTCCTCTTTTTTGTGTTTGCAATGGATTAAACATTACTGCATTATGTATATTTAGTGACAGCCTCTCTCTCTCTCTCTCTCTCTCTCTCTCTCTCTCTCTCTCTCTCTCTCTCTCTTTTTTTTTTTTTTATTTAAACATAATTTATACAGAAGAACATGTACCCAAAGGCGCACTGTCGTGTGCTACCTATTCTAAGGGTACTACAATCTATTTCTCTACAATATTTACAAGACTTAAAAATAGATAATATACAAGATGGTCAGCATGTAAATGGAGCACTGTTCTTTTCACTTCACTAGCACTATTCACGCACTGCACTACACTGAGTGTCACGTCACAAAGAGTGTCAGAGGAGTTGGCAGTGTCTGTCTCCACTTATGTGCCATCAGTTTGACACTGTGTGTGTTCATCTCCTGGACGTGAGGCACCGCGGCCGTGAACAAGTTCCACATCCTGGAGACGCGTCCTGCGAAGGTGCGTTGATGCTGACACCCGTGGGATCGCGGCACCTCTACGGCGTCACCACCATTGAGCACCGTTCTCGTGCTCCGTGCGGTGACTCTCAGAGGATGACGCAGCCCTGCCAGATGTGGCACTCTTTGCACCTGTGCCTTATGGAACACTACGATTGCCGCCACATCTCTGCGGTGTTCCAGTGAATCAAGAGGACGCTCAGGCTCTGGGTGAGGTGGTATTGCAGCATCTACTAGCCGTATGGCGCGGCGTTGGATGCTGTCCAGTCTCCTTCTGTGTGTGGCGGCACAGGACATCCAGGAGAGAGCTGCGTACTCAAGGTGGGGCCGCACCTGTGCCTTGTACAGCAGCAGTCTCCCTTCCTGTCGAGGAAACTGGCGATCCTTCTGAGAGCGGAGATCCTGTGAGAGGCTTTCTTGGCAATGGATTTGACATGGCTGTCAAACCTCAGCCCTCGATCCACCTCCACTCCAAGTATCTTGACGTCATCTTGGAGTGGGAGAGCAGCAGCGCCAAAAGACAACTTTCCTGCCATTGCTGCCATGGCGGCTGGGGACCGAGAGACAACCATTGCCTGTGTCTTCTCCGGCGCGAATGTCACTTGCCAGCGAGCACCCCACTCCTCTATCACTCGTAGCTGCTGATTGATGGCCTCAGCAGCCCGCCCACTGTCCTGGCGTGGATAGGTATAGGAGAGGGTGCAGTCATCAGCATAGGCCTTGACTCCTGGCAGTAGCTGGAGAAGATCATCCACGTAGATATTCCACAGGAGTGGGCCAAGAATTGAACCCTGTGGCACTGATGCCTCCACAGGCAGGGACTCAGATGTTTGCCCGTTGACAACCACCTTGAGGCTTCTGTCCTGCAGGTAATTTCCCAGGAGTCGTAGCAAGCCACCCTGGATGCCTTTAGCACGAAGCTTTTCCAGTAATCCGTTGTGCCATACTTTATCAAAAGCTCCAGCTATGTCCAAAGCAACCACTATAGTGTCCTTGCCGTCGTCGAGGGCGTCCTGCCACTGCCTGGTGAGAAGCATCATTAGGTCGGAGGTTGACCTTCCAGGTCTGAACCCAAACTGTTGGTCTGAGAGGAGGGCATTGTCCTTGAGATGGCTACACACCACCTCTGCCACGACCCTCTCAAACACTTTACCCACCACTGACAACAGGGATATGGGTCTGTAGTTTTTTGGGTCCGTCCTGGAGCTTTTTGTGTACGGAACTACTCGAGCCTCCTTCCACACTGAAGGCCAGACGTTTTCCCGTACACAAGTTGTGAAGACTTGGGTGAGAGGGGCAGCCAGTTCCTGGGAGCATCGCTTCAGCAGGTGCGGGCTGATGTCATCAGGGCCGGTAGCTTTCTGTGTGTCCAGCCCCGCAATAATCGCTTCACCTGCTGATGCGTCACCTCCACCATGGTGACAGTCTTCTCACATTGCTGGACCAGCTGAGGCGGTGGCTGCTGTGGATTCCCCACCTTCATTTTTCCAGCAAACAAGGAAGCCAGCAACTGTGCCCTCTCCTTACTGCTGGTGGCGACAGTACCGTCCTGCTTGCTGAGGGAGGGATGGATTCTTGGTGGCCAGTTCCTGTTTGTCCTTAACAAGGGACCACCAAGTTTTGTTTCCTACGCCAGTGCCACACAGTTTCCGGCGCAGGCTTTCCTCCCACTTTTTTAAGGCCCACTTGCTGGTTACCACCATCCTCCTGCATGCAGCCCTATGCAAGTCCTTGTTGCGCCGAGTCGGGTTCCTCTTGTAGCGGAGCCAGGCAGCATACTTTGCCTCAGCAGCAACACGGCAACGGTAGCCAAACCATGGCTGATCCGTCGGTCTGGTGGTGTATTCCCTGTGTGGGACGTGGCGTCTCTGGAGGGCGAGAAGGTGAGAGGTGAGTGCAAGTGCTTCACTCTCTGCTCCTCCCTGTAGCAGAGTGGCCCATGGGGTGTGGGTCAGGTCGCGGCGCAGGGAAGCCCAGTCTGCTTTGTTCCACAGCCAGATGGTGCGGGTGGTGGCCTCGTCCCGAGCCACGCCCACTTCCAGCTGTGTCAGTACAGCGTGATGATCAGAGCTGCCCACGAGCCCCAGCTGATGACACTGAAGCTTGTCCTCCTGGTAGTCTGAGATGACAGGGTCTAATGTCCCTCATTCTCGTAGGCGTCTCTTTCCAGGTGGTGATTGAGATCCCCCACAATCAGCACGTGGCTGCAGCTGTGTGCCATCATCAGGTTGTCTAAAGTCTCAGTCAGGTACAGGAGTGAGTCAGGCCCTTGTCGCGGGGGGCGATACAGGGCACACAGTAGAGGGCTGAGCGGTCTGCCAGCGTTACTCGGAAGTACATCATCTCCATCAGTGGAGGCGTGTCTATGTCGAGTAGCTGGGCCTGCATTCCTTCCTTGAAGCAGACAGCCACTCCACCTCCTGTTCGCTCCTGTCGGTCCCTCCTCACCCAGTGGGTGAAGCCCTGCATCCTGCCATACGTGGGCTCCACCTCACTGTTCAGCCATGTCTCTGTCACCACAACAACGTCTGCATTGTGTCGTTGCACACAGTTGTGGTATAAGTCTGCAAGGTTAGTCCGGAGACCACGGACGTTGCTAGAGACGACCTTTAGTTGGCGGCGGGGGCAAGCTGGCTGTACCATGGTGAGGGATGGTAGTGAGCGAGGCCTGCTAGTCCGAGGTGGTGGTTAGGGTCCGCGGCCGACTGCTGGTACTGGTGAAGAGGAGTGGTCCACTGCCGCCCCTGGCTCTGATTCCAGATACCAGGCTGAGGAAGGAGTGGGCGAGGTTGTGGTAAGGACTCTCTCTCTCTCTCTCTCTCTCTCTCTCTCTCTCTCTCTCTCTCTCTCTCTCTCTCTCTCTCTCTCTCTCTCTCTCTCTCTCTCTCTCTCTCTCTCTCTCTCTCTCTCTCTCTCTCTCTCTCTCTCTCTCTCTCTCTCTCTCTCTCTCTCTCTCTCTCTCTCTCTCTCTCTCTCTCTCTCTCTCTCTCTCTCTCTCTCTCTCTCTCTCTCTCTCTCTCTCTCTCTCTCTCTCTCTCTCTCTCTCTCTCTCTCTCTCTCTCTCTCTCTCTCTCTCTCTCTCTCTCTCTCTCTCTCGTTCCTTGCCCTATGTTTAGGCTGCTCAAGGTCAATGTGTCCGTGTTGGAAAGCCCGATGTCTGTCTTTTAAAACGCTTGAGTCTCTCAGAGCATCATTTTCAAGTGCCACGGAAATGCAAGATCAGGTTTTCAAGGTATTGCCCATTATTGGTGGCGGGTCCTTGTTAACCGATTACTAGAATCATGAAGACATTCTTAAAAACTCTCCTGATTTGCACTTTGGATACTAAAAATTAATTGATCTATGCCAAGACAGCGTTTTACAATGCTAGACTTTTTGCTGTATAGGGCTGAAATAGATTGAGCATCGAGATGATTTGCGCAGTTAGTGATTAGCGTGCAGTGTGTGCGGTCAAGAGTTAATGTAAAAACTGAGGGATTAGTTAGCGTGTGGTTTATGCAAATTTGGGTTAGCGTATGGTTTGCAGTGTTAATGGGTGGCGTATAGTTTGACTGGTTAATGGGGTATTTGTGAAGCTCAACACAGATGGCTCTACAAGTTTAAGAGACAAACGATCCATAAATGAGTTTATCCTTACCGTTATTTAGCTATGGTTATAAAATCAGTTATGTCAAAGTAACTTTATGCACGAGTTGGATGAAAAATTTCGTAAGAAAAATATAACATACGAGAAAGCATTTCTTTCCTAACCTAACCTAATTTAATGTATTTTCCTGAGAAATTGAAGGCAAAGTTAGCAAGACTGGCACTCCCATCTCACCCTTTTTGGCGTTTATAAACAATACAAATGCAGGATGCCTTTCTAGATATTTAATTTATAATAGAGTATGGAAAGTAAACATACGGTTTAAGAGTCAACTTCTCTTTTGACGGAAATTTAATACAAATAATATTGAATAGTTCAACAACGGATATCCGACCTCAGGGACCGTCCGTCATCGGAGATCAGATATGAATGATATTTGTTTGGATTTCATCCGAGAAGGACTTCATCACGTCGGTGACATCGCTGTCTGCTGGCACCATCGATCACTTCATGCTTTATTCCACACTCTCCCTGTAATCCTGCGCTCCCAGCTTGCTGTCCTTAATCCTTCATTTTTTACCCTGCCCACCCTGCTGGCGGCGGCGGGTCTTGGATTAGGGATGGTTTCCTACTAAATCTTAAGATTTGCTTCACTTTGGTATTCGTCAAAATAGAGACTAATTCACTCCAAACGGGTACTTTTCTAGCTGAGTAATGCACACTGATTATGCTAAGTGGATGGACAACACAATATTAGTTTAATCTTATTTATAATAGTAAGAACAATGTGAATAGATGTTAAACATTCTAGCTTTAGTTTCAAGAGATATATCACAGTAAACGATTTCCAGTGTGCTACTAAGACGCTATTGAATTACTTCACTTATACTTAAGGATGCAAAGACATAAAACTTCGTAGTTGAGTACAAAAATTGGGATAGTGAATGTCTTGGTTGGCTCGGCTGTCCCTTAACTCCCAATGACATCTGGTGGCCTCTGATTTCACAAATACTCCATCAGGTTTAGTGGTTAGAGGTTTCTGCTGCCCAAGTCCAAGACCATATTCTCAAATGGTTTACGGGTTTTACTTCGTCTGCTTTGAAAAATCTCTACTGGAAAGTTACGCTGGTTTTTTAGTGTTTCAGTGACACATTAGCAAGACTTGTATATTATTAATGGGAGAAACTCTCTTCAGAACCAGTCTCATCATGTCTGTGGCATTTGAAAACAGTTGTGATGAGAAAACAAAGAGAAGCAAACGATTCAAAGTACGAATCCAAGAGCCCTTTAAGAATGCAGGCCTCCGTGCGAGGCAGAGTTCAGCCTGAGTTAAGTAGTCTCTCGGCAACTATTTCAGACATCGTTAAGAAGATTGAATTTGTGGGGATTGCATTGACAGACTTCACGGCGGTGAGCAGAGCCATGGCGCACTGCAGCGTGACGTAAAGAACGAGAGTCGGACAGATAAGCACACCGAGGCTACTCAGTTAAAAATGCCACCGATGTTTTAATAATTTTCATGTGAGCACCGTAACACGGTTGTGTGATGTAACCGCTGCCGTTGTCCAACGTATGTAGAATTCATTAGGTAAATGAATAAATATACTGCATGAATAGAATGTACAGCACGTATGTATGCATTGACTTTGGATTTGTCTAAAGGGAACATTCCATCACTGCTCTCCTCCAGTTAGTAGCTATAGCAAAGTAATGCTGAGACTGGTGCAGGACTGATTGTCATAACTGTGTTGCTGTCTTGTGCTGAGAGAGAGAGAGAGAGAGAGAGAGAGAGAGAGAGAGAGAGAGAGAGAGAGAGAGAGAGAGAGAGAGAGAGAGAGAGAGAGAGAGAGAGAGAGAGGGAGAGAGAGAGTACCCCAAAATGAATCAATATAATTTGTTGTTCTCTTGCCAATATAAATCAAGCTCATGTGATGCCGGATCATACTAGAAAAATAATATTTTTCACTCAATTATGCCAAAAGCTAGTGACAGAAAAAAAAGTTGCTGCCATTTACATATTACTGAGAAAAATCAAGGAAAAGCACAATAATACAGAAGAGCATTCGGTATTTATATATTAGGAGTGTATTATTCTTTTATTTGAATGTGACAAAAGCTACAGTGTCCCCATAAAAAAAATAAATAAGTATGAAAATCGTTACTCGTGATTTTGCTCTATTACTGAAAAGAACAAAACAAAATCGCTATACAGAAGATCATGCAAAACAATTATCATTATAACCGCAGTATTCTCATATCTGGTCCTCACAAAAGCTGCAATATCCAGTAGATAAAATCGCTAACTTCTCATTTCAACTTTACGATAAAAAGATAATAATAATAAAAGTTCGCATTATATAATAGATAAAATTGCTACCTATTCGTTTTAACTTTACGACAAAAAGAAGATTAAAGGAGCTAATAATGTTCAGATTTCTCCCCTATCTTTGAATAATCCTTTTGGTTCAATCCTGGGAACTGTTATCTTCAATGCACTCTCTCTCTCTCTCTCTCTCTCTCTCTCTCTCTCTCTCTCTCTCTCTCTCTCTCTCTCTCACTCTCACTCACTCTCTTTCTCTTTGTGACCCTCGATTAGGGCAGTACCTCTCTTGCATGAAAAATAAATTCGAATATTGATATTTAATAGTACTTATCATCTCTTCATTAACATTCAGAATCATTTATTATCAAACTAAGCGATTTATTTCCGACAGTCTGTACCCAAATAGGCCATGATTACCTGATGGACTCGCCACTCATCCCAGGCACGTGCCGGACTCTTGACTTGGATTGGTGTTGTAATTTTGTGATTAATTTTGTGATTAATATCTTGTCTCATTACGCTTGTTGAATGATTGCGGATTCGTGCCTCGCATTTCCATTGCTAATCGTTTTATGCAATGGAAATGGTGTGTGTGTGTGTGTGTGTGTGTGTGTGTGTGTGTGTGTGTGTGTGTGTGTGTGTGTGTGTGTGTGTGTGTGTGTGTGTGTGTGTGTGTGTGTGTGTGTGTGTGTGTGTGTGTGTGTGTGTGTGTGTGTGTGTGTGTGTGTGTGTGTGTGTGTGTGTGTGTGTGTGTGTGTGTGTGTGTGTGTGTGTGTGTGTGTGTGTGTGTGTGTGTGTGTGTGTGTGTGTGTGTGTACGTGGTGCCACAACTGTATAGGTGTACATGTATGTCGGTGTTTTCAGTATCCTAAAGCTAGTATTCTATATCATTCTATTTTATTTTGATGACGCAAATCCAGAATTGTTAGCTTTTTTAATCTTGTCATGTAACAGACATGCCGCGTCGTTTCTTGTTCCCATACACTTTTCTCTATACAATCCATAACCTCAACATGTTTTCTTTGTTTCACTCCCATCATATTATATTCCATACTTCTCTTTCTATTCACACATTTATGACTTAATTTCTATCATCGATAATATTCCACACTCCTTTTGTTACTAATCTTGTCATTTTCCAATGTATGTGTTTCCCAATCTTTCACCTCTCATTCAATCACAGACATTCTCCTCCGCTGAAAACACACCTCTAATATTCCATCTCTAATATTCTTCAGCTGAAAACACACCTCTAATGTTTATCTGTTATTTTCTAACATTTCAATCTGTTTTTTTTTTTTTTCTATTTTTGGCTAGCGTGTTCTCCATCATTAGTCCACATTCACGTAGTACCGAACTGGCTTTTCTTTTTTTTTCTTTTTGTACTTAAAATATACTTATAGTGCATTATGATATGTATGTATTTTCCCATCGGTAGCAGTGCATATTTGTTACACCCACAGTATAATCCTCAACACCTCCATTTCTTTCGCTCACTACATACATAAACTTCCGTACAGTACAGAACAGCCTTTATATCTTGCACCTATATAGAAGCACATACACATCATGCCTCATGCATACACATCATGCATCATGTCTTTTTTTTAACGTTTGATTAGCGATAAACGTTGCCTACACTCGCTAGACACTCCTTCACACTTTCTTTTCCTCTTCCTCCATACACAATCCCACACACAGTTCGGAAAAAAAAACATGCAGCAACATGGTATACATTTCTTAAACTCATAATACCACGCTCGTTAGCAGCTCCATTTCTTCTGCCACCCTTCATAGCTACACATACAGTTCAGAACAACATTCATAACTTCTACGAAGAAAGATAAATAAAGAAAAGGTTTGGTACACTCTTTTCGCATAGAACGCAACATGAATTTTCCAGAATATGTGCCACTTCTGCCACCCATCAAACTTAAACTACATAAATACACCCATACTTTACAACAATCTTCGTACCTATCACTGAAACACACACAAACACACACACACACACACACACACACACACACACACACACACACACACACACACACACACACACCGGCCTGGTAGCTCAGTGGTCAGAGCGCTGGCTTCACAAGCCAGAGGACCGGGGTTCGATTCCCCGGCCGGGTGGAGATATTTGGGTGTCTCTCCTTTCACGTGTACCCCCTGTTCACCTAGCAGTGAGTAGGTACGGGATGTAAATCGAGGAGTTGTGACCTTGTTGTCCCGGTGTGTGGTGTGTGCCTGGTCTCAGGCCTATCCGAAGATCGGAAATAATGAACTCTGAGCTCGTTCCGTAGGATAACGTCTGGCTGTCTCGTCAGAGACTGCAGCAGATCAAACAGTGAAACACACACACACACACATGCACACACACACACCTTTTCACACCGCGTAGTGTAGGGGTTAGCACGCTCGACTCAATCGAGAGGGCCGGGTTCGAGTCCCGGTAAGAGGCGAGGCAAATGGGCAAGCCTCTTAATGTGTGGCCCCTGTTCACCTAGCAGTAAATAGGTACGGGATGTAACTCGAGGGGTTGTGGCCTCGCTTTCCCGGTGTGTGTTGTGTGTTGATGTGGTCTCAGTCCTACCCGAAGATCGGTCTATGAGCTCTGAGGTCGCTCCGTAATGGGGAAGACTGGCTGGGTGACCAGCAGGCGACCGAGGAGATGAATTACACACACACACACACACACACACACACACACACACACACACACACACACACACACACACACACACACACACACACACACACACACACACAAAGAATCCTTGATACATTTCTCGCACCCCTACACTCACCATATACTCTTGTTACGTATCTTCCCCTCAACTTCACCTTTTGCAGCCAACCCATCCAGTCAGTCAGTCAGTCAGTCAGTCAGCCAGCCAGCCAGCCAGCCAGCCAGCTAGCTAGTCAGCAATCCATCCTTCCCCTTTCATCCTTCCCCCTCACCTCCAATTTCCTCTGTCGAAGCAGGAAAAGATTGGCTTGTTTTCACTCTCTCTCTGGAAAATAAATCCCCGCGTAGCCAGAGCGTCGCCATTGTCAGAAAGCGTTTCATCGGGAGCACAGGAAAAGAATCAGGTCTCTTTGTGTGCTAGTGTAAGGGAGGGACGCACACACGTACATACATACTCGTACATAGAAAAAAATAATAGGAAAAAAAGTAATACAGTTTTAATTTCTTTTTGTTGTTAATTTCATCGAGAACAGCGCTACCAGCACAGTCGCATCCATTACAACGTGATTTTTTAAAATTTTACAGCGAGAGAGAGAGAGAGAGAGAGAGAGAGAGAGAGACCACCTATAACAAATACATCAGTAAGGCGGCGGGCGTTTGTCAGAGAAAGGAGGACGAGGACGAGGCCACGAACAATTCCACCTTCAGATAACAATAAACCAGCAGAGAAATAAGAGAGCGAGCAGCGGCGACTCGAACAAAGCGACTCACTAATTACATGAGCGTCGCTGAGTCACACCCACCAACACATGAATAACTCGGGAACACCTCCGTGGCAACTCCAGGCGGCACTGTGTTGAGGAGAGCCGCCCCCTTCTATGTATTCCCCATCTACACTCCTCACCACCTATACCGTCCGCACCTCCACCACTACCACCTCCACATCCTCCACCACAGCCCGGCTCCTCTCGCCAAAACTCCCGCCTGTTGACAATCCCTTCCCAAAGAAACAATTGTTGCCTGTGTGTCTTCCAAAAACAACACGATAATTGCTTTCCGCATCTAACAGACGAATGTAAACTGATACTCGTCCGAGACTCCGGGACGCAACGCCGCCGCCTCCAAACATGCGACTTTGAGACTTATGAATGTGCACTAGACGGTTTGAAGTGTTGGGTGTTCGAAGGCTGCGGGTTGCGTCTTTTAGGTCGAGGGCGAAACCACTCGGCTGGGAAACTTGACAGGCTGCGCGAGTTTAGGCGGGAAAAGCAGAAGAACCAATGGGATGGCCCGTCACTTTCGGCCCAGCCAGTCCTTTGAGCTACGTTAACTTTTGATCACTTTTCATACTCCTCCCCGACTCAGAATTTTGCCGCCAGTCTTCTCCCCCTGCGGTTGTGTCCCACCAGGTGCTCGGGGAATTGCTGTTTTGTGGATGTCTTTTGAAACAAGGCAAGGCAAAGGATCGCTGGGACATGGGAGGAGAGAGACGGTGAGATTGGAACCGCCGTCCCTGAGCGATACTTAGAGGAGACCCTTGAACCCCAGCGAATGGGAAGGGACGTGAAAAGGCGGGAAATCTGTCCGTGGTGGCGGTTGTGTCTCCTCTTGAGCCGCTCCCCAAACACACACCCACACACGCACACACCATTACTAATTTGAATACACGCCCTGTTTAGCCGATCAATTACCCTTAACCATATTGTAGCTCCCGTGGTGATGAGGAGAAGAGGTGTCTGTCGTGGTGCAGGGAGAAGAGGCGGCGGCGGTGGCGGCGGCGGAGGAGAAGGAGGAAGAGAGCTAGCTGTATTAAGCATAATAAACTCGAACACAAAGACTTCACGGGCGAGATAACTAAAAAGAAACATTTTTTAGCGCCGCGTCGTAAAGAAATGTGACGTCATCCGTATAGCGATCGAAGAGTTGAATATTCCGCGTCTCTCTCCACTCTCCAGCTCTACCCCCCAACTAGCTTTTACCATATATAACAAAAATAAATATTCTTTTCTCCGTCCCCCCCCTCCCCAATCACCACCACTACCACCTCCTTTACTCCGTCTACAATGGTACGACAAACAGTGGTAATGGAATGTCAAGTGCTGGAATGGAAGTCCCGACGCGCCTCAAACAGGATTCCACGTCCGCCAAAGTCAAATTCGCATCTTCTTTTCCCTTTTTTTTTTTGGCTGCGCGGAATTTGTTTTGGTGGGATAGATTTGGATTACCTTGCGCTGAACTGCCTTGCGGGGCTTCGAACCCTCGTTAGCGTCTTAGGAATACTCAGACACTGCCGCCACCACTACCAATAACCAGCGCGAGTATACAGAATCCACCATGCAATGCGCCGGTCGTTTAACATATGATTTCATTTTAGCAAATCGCGGCAAATTTTACTGATCAAAAAATTAAAAGAAGCACTATAAAAGTATACTGGATATTCGATGCTGTGATTGTAGTCTTTCAAGATGCTCAGGTAAACTTAAACAAGGCTAGAAGAACTGCAAGCGTTAAGATTTACTGCAGTGGAGAATTAGATACTGTCTGAAGGCAAGATCTAAGCTTATGTGACAAGATGAGTCCAGTGTTTTGTGTGTGAGAAGGTTGTTTATCTAATATTGTTCTTGTTTTCCATTGTCTTCTCTTGCGTCACAGCTTGCTAGTGGTGTGTGTGTGTGTGTGTGTGTGTGTGTGTGTGTGTGTGTGTGTGTGTCTCTCTCTCTCTCTCTCTCTCTCTCTCTCTCTCTCTCTCTCTCTCTCTCTCTCTCTCTCTCTCTCTCTCTCTCTCTCTCTCTCTCTCTCTCTCTCTCTCTCTCTCTCTCTCTCTCTCATTAATACTGGACATAAGCAAACCGGCCACTGCTTACTAATCCGTCACTCCCGGAGATTGAGTTAAGATCCAGGTTTAATATTGAATCGATACAGTGTGTGGATGCAGAAAGAGACAGAGTCAGGCTTGTGCACTTTCCGTGTGCAGCTTCACTCATTAGGTAGGCGTGTCTGAATGTTGCAAAGATAGTTGAATATATGAAAAAGGAACATATAAGTAGATGAATGGATATGTATGTATAGACGGTCATATAGGTAGATAGATACATACCCTATGCAAGTACCCATGAATAGACAGTAGATAAAAAGATAGATAGACAAATAGACAAATGTTTAAATAGGATAAGTAAATTTAAATAGATAGAGATGGGTGAATAGGTTGGTAATGAGATGAATATATGGATGTAGATAGACAAATAGATAAATGGTAAAAAAAACACGACACAAACGGGATATTCAATGTAAGATAGAAATAAGTAAATAGCAAAAAATATGATAAACAGAATACCCAAAAAGAACAACGATTCACCACCACACATGCAGGTGTATACACGGAGTGGCGGCCAGCGAGAGATTTTTTTTTTCCAGTACAGTTGACATGTTAAGTAGAGAAATGGGCAAGTTTGGTTAACTGTGAGTGATATGATATGAAAGCGTTTTGAAATTACTAGTTTAAGTCTACTATCTTGATTTACTCTCCAGAAAGGATTAGATTAATGTAGAAATTGATTTTATCCTTCGCTTCGTTTGGGCATATTTATGAGCGTTACACACACACACACACACACACACACACACACACACACACACACACACACACACACACACACACACACACACACACACACACACACACACACACACACACACCGCGTAGTGTAGTGGTTAGCACGCTCGACTCACAATCAAGAGGGCCGGGTTCGAGTCCCGGGAAGCGGCGAGGCAAATGGGCAAGCCTCTTAATGTGTGGCCCCTGTTCACCTAGCAGTAAATAGGTACGGGATATAACTCGAGGGTTTGTGGCCTCGCTTTCCTGGTGTGTGGAGTGTGTTGTGGTCTCAGTCCTATCCGAAGATCGGTCTATGAGCTCTGAGCTCGCTCCGTAATGGGGAAGACTGGCTGGATGACCAGCAGACGACCTAGGTGAATTACACACACACACACACACACACACACACACACACACACACACACACACACACACACACACACACACACGTGTATTATTCTGTACTTTCCTCTCCCTCTCAAGGTTTAGGTGCGTGTGTGTATGAATGTATGCATGTATAGTTATACAGAAACTAGTATAAGGTACGTACATATTGTAGTCTACGAGTTATATTATATGCAATATTTTTACCTTCTATGAGTTCGATATCAAATTTCACTCATTCATTGATTTGTACTGCGTTCACTTTCTTTTTATAATTCCTTTAGATGTCAGTTTTATTTCGAGTTTCATAGGATATTGCTAGTCAAGAGGAGACGGGAAGGGAGAGGAAAGTAAGGAGGAAGAAGAGGAGGAGGGAAAAAATGCTGGTAAATGAATGAAGTAGGAATGTAGGGTAATTTAGAGAGAGAGAGAGAGAGAGAGAGAGAGAGAGAGAGAGAGAGAGAGAGAGAGAGAGAGACTAATGTGGACTTAGCTGACAGTAGGTGTGGGAGGGGTGAGTGAGGTGTGAGGAAGAGGAGTGGTTTGAGTGAGGAGAGGGGAGGAGACGGCAGCAGTGTTTAGAGAGAGAGAGAGAGAGAGAGAGAGAGAGAGAGAGAGAGAGAGAGAGAGAGAGAAAGAGAAAGAGAAAGAGAGAGAGAGAGAGAGAGAGAGAGAGAGAGAGAGAGAGAGAGAGAGAGAGAGAGAACAGCTTCAGGTCAGGTTTAAGTTACATGTTGACTCAGCTGCTCAGGTATACGACTCAAATGCAGGCCCTGTAACACCTCTCTCTCTCTCTCTCTCTCTCTCTCTCTCTCTCTCTTCGTACTTACATTTTTCCTTCTTTTCTATTTCATTCTATTCCATTCTCTTTCTTTATATGTGCATCTTCTTTCCTTGCTTTCTCTCTGTTTTACTTGTTCTTCTTTTACCTTCTTTCTTTACTTTCTTGTTCTTTTTTTTTCTTTTTCATATTTCGTTTTTTCTTAATTTCCTTCCCTTTCGGTTCGCTATATTTGTCTTCCCTTTCCTTTTCTCTTTCTTCTATTATCTCTATTCTTCTCATCTCTTTCCATTTGGGTCTTTGCATCCTTTATCGTAACTTCTTTTCCTTTTCGCCTTTTCTCCTATTTCTTTGTTCCTATGAGTTCTTCTTTTTCACTCTCCCTTTTCATCACTACCTCTCGTTTCACTTCTTTTCATTCCCGCCATCCTTTTTCCATCCTCTTCCTTTCCCTCCACCCCATTTCTTTTTTCCTTCCCATTTCACTCCACTGCTTTCCTCTCTTCAGTTTCCATCATTCCACTTTCTCCCCTTCCATTCCCCCTTCCATCCACTTCAGTCTTCCAGTACACTTCATTCTATTTTCTCTCTCTCTCTCTCTCTCTCTCTCTCTCTCTCTCTCTCTCTCTCTCTCTCTCTCTCTCTGCAAATTAAAAGGATAAAGTTGAAACAATTGTGCTTAATTGCGATAGAGCAACAACAAACAAACAAACAAACAAACAGACATCAACAACGACGACAACAACAACAACAACAACAACAACAACACCTTCAGCAATTACAGCAATATTATGATAGATAGAGTGGAACAACAAATAGCAACAGTAATCTATACATTATATTACACTGCATTCATTCTACCTTACGTCTCTTCACTTCAGTCCTTCGTACTCCATTCCTTCACCAACATCCTCACCACTACAACTACCACCACCAACATTCCTTTATCTCACCAACACCACCACCACCACCACCACCACCAGCAGGAGCATCACGCCCCAGTAAGCACCTTCGTATAGAGAGACTCGGTTCACGGCAGGTCACGAGGAGGCAGGAATCGCCATTATAGCCCCGTCCCCACCACAAAAGGCAGACAAATTGAGCAGCCACTCGTGCCGCGCCCTCCACACCTCTTCTCCAGCTCTTCCCGCGGAACCTCAACTTTCCAGGGATCAGCGCTGGAAGCCTGGAAACGCCCCCATGATTGCGCCCTTTCACCGAGATGACGCTAGAGTGGGTCTGCTGCCACCGCGAGCTGCTCTCTTCCTCTTCCTCTTTCCCTCCTCTTCCTTATTCCTTCTTCCTTCTCCCTTCCTTTCTCTGTCTCTTCCTTCCGTTCTGATTCGAGGGTACGTGTGTGGAGTAGTGGTTAGAGGTCGTGGAAAGAATGATGGCATTGGTTTTGTAGTGATGGGATGGTGGTCTTGGTGGTGTGTGGTGTTTTTTGCCGGTGGTGTTAGGGGTTGTATTGATTGTTTTGCATTTTTATCTATTTTCATCTTCTTGGTGGTATCATGTGGTGGTTGTGTTTTGGTGTTTATGTAAGTTAGTGTGTGATGTTGGTGGTGGTGATGATTTTAACAACTGCTGGAGAGCCAAAATGCATAGATACATACATATATGAATACAGAAAAATACATACTATACTTCGGCAAATGCATAAACAGATACTTGCAGTATATAAGGAAATAGAAAAAAAAAATACATTGCAATACACAACACTCATACTGACCAATAAATAGAGACAAATACACAGAATACACGGGCATATGTATAATTATTCACTGGAAAGTAGTCAAAATACACAGCCGAATAGACGGAATACATTGATAAATACACAAAAAACACCTGAAATATAAAATCGAACATTTAAAGTACACAGACCTAAACAAATACGTATAACAGCTACCTAAAAAATACAGATCGTTAACATGAATACATCGATACACGAGCGGAATAATTAAATCACACAATACATAGAAAATACCCTGACCAATACACGGATGCGCGGATATACAAGCGGAACACTAGGAAAAAATTGCATGAAAATACAGAAAAACACTAAGACGAATACACGGGTATACGAATGAAATACTGGTGAATTACGTTAAATACATGAAGATATATATAAAAACGAATAGACGAATACACGAGCGGAACACTTTAGAATACACAAGAATATATAAGAATTCGTCATTGTACAAATACTTAAGATACATAAAGATATATAGATGAATTTTTGATACACGAACAAAATGCTTAGAATAATATAGAAAATAGAACATGGAATACATAAAAATACATAGACCAATACTCGGAAACATAGATACTCGAGTTGAATGCTTGAAATTGCATAGGTGAATACACAAATACACGGATGCACCAGCGGCGGTACAAAAACAGACAGAGAGAGAGAGAGAGAGAGAGAGAGAGAGAGAGAGAGAGAGAGAGAGAGAACGAAGCAGATATTGTGTAATCCATGCAAAGAGGAGCGGGAAGGTTCGGAGCGGGAAAAGAACAAAGGCGCTCGGAAAAATGTCACTAAACCACAGATTTTTGTCTTAACAGGAACTATTTTTATCACAAAGGCAATCGAGGTTTTTATTAATTGTTTTTCTTTTTTTCTATTTTTCAAGATTTCTTTACAGGAAACCAAGTCATTGTTTCGCTGTTTTATAATTCTTCATTGTTGTTTTCATCTTTTCCTGGTTTTTTCCTTCTTTTAGTTTTGGGAATTTTTCATCTTTTATTTTCTTTTCTCTATATTTTTCTATACTTTCGCGTTGTTTCCCCCTCGGTATAAAAGGTTAATTAGATGCTCTTACATTACGTGTCAGAGAGAGAGAGAGAGAGAGAGAGAGAGAGAGAATCGTACGTAATTTTATTCCGAGACTAACTTAAGGTGTTGACAGCTGGCGACCCTCTCTCCGTCTTCGTCGCCTCTCGACCTCTCCATTGTAATAGAAAGAAGATGGAGTCACGTCGTTTTATTTGCATTTGCAGCGTCACAAGTCTCACCACTCCCTTCCCTAGTGTGTGTGTGTGTGTGGGTGTGTAGTTTAGTTTTATCTTCAATTTTCCGTCTCTCCGTTTATTTCAAACTTACCTCTTTTTTTGTGTGTCAGCCAAAGAAAAATGCTCTCTCTCTCTCTCTCTCTCGTCACGGCAAAGTCAATACGCAGTTCCTCCGCACACGAAGTTGACGAGACGGTTTAGCGCCAATGCGCTGGGAAGCCTCTCAGCGGCGTCTTGGCGGCGACAACAACAGCCCAGCACCAGACTTTAGGAGACACGCGTTGCCTCATCTCTTGTGTGATAAATCCTTTCAGTCCCGCCAATCCTCGCCGTCCCAGATATCCGGTTTCCGAGTGTTTGTGTATTTGGGAGCCCGGCGCCACACACACCGCAGCTAAATGCCGCCTTATTCAAACAATAATTGGACTTAAATGGAGTTTGGTTGTAACTCGATTACAATAACAATGGACAGCCGCTTCCCGCCACTCGAGAGCGTTGCCACATCCCACGATGGAGGTTTTCCTGCCTCGCGTCAACACCGCCCGCCGCCGCCTCCATAATCCATAAAGAAAGGATGATTTTTAATAACAACGCCATTTTTCTCCATCTGCAACTCCGTCTCTCCAAGGAGTAGCGTGAACTGTATATTACTGAGTCGAGAAGGAGTTGTGATGACTGGGGACGTGTGGCAGTGAAGGAGGAAGGGGAGCTGTCGAAGTATTAGGGCAGCGAGCGGCGGAGTTAGCCTTATGTATCAATACTCCCATTGTCTGGCGCTCTCTGTTGCGGCAGCGGCGGCGGTGGCGGTGATGACTCGAGAGGTCTGGAGGAGAGGGGAGAGCATAGCGGCGGTGGCGGATGAGAAGGGTGGGCGCTGATGAGGAAAAGAATAGAGTACAATCCAGATGAGGGAAAAGAAGAGGAATGGGAACAGATTGACTGGACGGACGGGGAGACGTGGAGGTAAAAGGGGAGAGATCGAGAGGAAAAAAAAAAGGAAAGAAACGTGGTGGAATAGTAAATCAAATGGGACAAAAAAAAAAAGTTACTAATGGAAGATGCAGACTCGACTTGTGATAAATTAGGTTCACAAAGAATTAAATAAAATAAATAGTAAAATAGAATAAATAAGCTATAAATAAAAAAGTTAGAAAGAAGAAAATGAAAAAAATGGATAACAACGAAAAAACAAACAGTAAAATCCATGTTACATATGAAACGAAAATGAAAGATACACAATAATACATACATTATGCTATTATTAAATATACTATTTATGTAGAAAAAATCGTATACTAGCGATGGGAGGGGAAAGGAAAGACGAGAAAAAAAATAATGAAAAGCTGAAAAGAGAGGAGAGAGAAAGCAAAAGAAAAAAATAATAAAACTGAAAATTAGCATATATAACACGGAAAATAATGCCTAACTTTCTGATGGATCAATTTTCTTTTTTAATGCTTATAACTTGTTCAGACCTTTTTGTCTTAGGCACTCGTGTATATTTTTGTTACTTGAAAATGATCTTCTATTTTTCATCTTTTCCTCTTCTGTGTCAACATATAAATAGTTTTCACAGTGCTGAGGGAGACCATACCAGTAAAGATATTAAGAATACATAAGGTTCGAACTCACACCCATAACACTAGTACTCTGAGACACGATTCGCCAAACTTAAAGCTCCGTAACACACTGCTGGTAATCATTTGTGACTCTTCTATAATTTTGTCTCATAATTGCCAGAAGCTTTTCCTTACCTATACAGTTTTAGAAGGCTTGTAAAGTTAAAGGACGTGGATGAGAAAGTGGGAGAGTTGGCCGTTGGATGAAAACTTTACGCCTGTCCTTTGAAATGTTTAGCGGCGAGCGAGTGTTACAGCCATGCAGGTAATGGTGGCAGTGGTGCGGGTGACGGCAGCGGTGGTGTTGTGTTGGTAGTACAAAATCACTTGTGATAGAATCAAATAGATGGGTAGAGCACTAGAAAGGAAAAAAAAAAAATTCTCTCTCTCTCTCTCTCTCTCTCTCTCTCTCTCTCTCTCTCTCTCTCTCTCTCTCTCTCTCTCTCTCTCTCTCTCTCTCTCTCTCTCTCTCTCTCTCTCTCTCTCTCTCTCTCTCTCTCTCTCTCTCTCTCTCTCTCTCTCTCTGTACTATCCACTGCTATGTAAAAGTTTTCTTTTCCTTGCACGCTAGTTTTCCTTTCATTGTTGTTCACATTACTTATTATTTTTTCATAATAATCACTAAATACATTTAAAAATAGGATAAATATTCACTCCACATCCCCAAACCTTTTAGTAGCCTATGAAGAGACTGTAGTAATTGAGTAAAGAAATCCCAGTGGAGAGACAAATTAAGTGGCATTCCTTCAGCACCGAGAACGTTATGAATTGTTACGTGACGCCCCTTTAATTATTATTGCTATATTACTGTTACTATTGTCTTTTCTTGTGCTTCGCGACCCTCATTTGTTTTTGTAAGGCTCGCGGCCCCAGCTGACACCTGCTAAATGTCTCTCCTTCGCTAATCCTCTCTTTATGTTTGTCATAAGCATTCCATGATGCAGGGAAACTTTTATAAAATAAGAAAATAAAGGGAGCTGCAAAAAACAGTGAGGTTTACACGTGAGGGTTCTTGTAAGAATATTATCTAGCTATTTCCATCTACCATACTCATCCATAAATATATCGTCTTCTTTTTAAAGTTCGTTAGTTACTCGGCACATTATTGAGTATACTTCAATAATTTACAACTTTAGAACTGATTCCTTCATACATTTTATATCATAGAATGTGACTGCATTAAACTGGAACCCATTATTTCTTGCCCTATATGCACTGATCACTGCCGATGAAGATTTTCCTTGTCACCCTTGTTAATTGTATCCCCTGCACAACCCGTACCTCGCACCATAATAAATTTGCTAATTAGAACACGTGCTTTCCACCTCCCCATCTGTATCTCTTCATTGACAGATAACCGGAGTACATTTCTTTTTTCCACAATAATCTTTAGCTATCTCTCGAGACTTAAAAGTAATAGTGTAGTCCTAAATATAAGTATTTCTCTCTACTCTGAGATTGAGATTCATTCCAGCAGAGCCTAGATTTGTAGGATTTGTTAGGATGTCTCATTCGTGTCTACCGCTGCACTGTCATTCTGTTGCCGCTGTCTGCTGCATTGAACGTAAGCGTTAAGTATAGCATGTAAACCACTTCACTCGTTTTTATTCATGAGTCATTTCATTTCTTTTATTTTTTTCGTGTGTGTGTGTGTGTGTGTGTGTGTGTGTGTGTGTGTGTGTGTGTATCGTAATTGCATATAACTTAAAATATTGTCTCACACTCTTTTCCTGCCCCCAAAAATATATATGATAATCTAAATGTATCTTTTCAAAGATTTTTTATTCTTATTTTTCGCTGGGTAAGTAACATAGCCAGCTATAGCCCGTGTTGTTATTGCTACCACGGAGTCCTAAATAATTCGAGAAATTATTCTTATTATGGGATTTGCTAGCAAGGATGTTCCCAGGTAGCTAATTAGAAAGTCAATGTTATGGATGAAAGCTGAACTTCCACCAGACCTAAAAACATGAAAATGAAATAGATAAGATAAAAAAAAGAAAAAGCATGTTATCGATTCACTTTATCAGTCTTGTGGTTTTGATGCAGCTAAGAATTTAGTTTTTACTCTCTTATTTTCTTTACTTCATCTATTTATCTATCTATTTATTTATTTACGGATTCCAGTTAACGGCGACAAAAAGGCGATAAAGGACAATTAAAAGTGTCCAATCCAAGAGAAAACCGTCATAGCCAAGTGTGTTATCTATTCTGTATTATGCATTTGTGTCGTAGGTCGTATTTCTAGGCGTTCATTCGACGTTTGATGCTACACTACAGAGCGCTGTTGAGGGATGGAGGGGAGTGATTAGTTGGGCAGGAGGAAGGTTGAATGGACGAGATGTTGACAGAGATGAGTGGGAAGGCCTAGGGAGAGAGCTTTGTCCTGCTGTGGAATTATGGACACTCCTGTGATGATAGAGGAGGTGATGGTGGTGGTGGTGGTGGTGGTGGTGGTGGTGGTGATATTAGTCTTGGGAGGGAGAGACAAGACCACCAGCTACTCAACCAGCCAGTCGATTAATTATTCAGTCAGTCACTCAGTCACGGTTGAATTGAAGTTTCTGTCACCACCACACACGGGATCTCGGTGACTCCTCCTCCTCCTCCTCCTCCCTCTCCGAACTATCCTGTCCTCAGGTAGTTATCGCACAATAATAATCTAAACAGCTTTGTAAGGATCTCGAAGTATGCTGCTGTTTGGACTTCCTTTGTGTTCCTCCTTCACTTGTCTACATTTCTGACTTTAATTATATTATAGCTTCACACAAAACGTTTAACATGAGTTGTTTCTTCTTCCTTTGTGATCTTTTCTTCCCCCCTCCTCCTCCTCCTCCTCCTCCTCCTCCTCCTCCTCCTCCTCCTCCTCCTCCTCCTCCTACTCTTCCTACTCCCCAAGCTCAGCCGCTGCAAGATGCTTTTCCCACCAACACACGATTCATTCTCGCTTCTCGGATGACTGAGTGAAAGGCAGAGGGTGGCAAGATCAATATTTACCTGCCGGATTTAGGTGTGAGCTCGCGCGGGCGGGAGCGGGCGAGGCTGGACAGGTTGGCAGGGATGGGCGGGAAGGGTTCGGCACACACCTGACTCTTGGATGTCCCTCGAGGTTTGAAGGAAGGAACCCACCCTCCCCTGAGCCATTGTTTTCCTCACTGCCTTGTTTTTAGCTGTTTGTGTGTCCTGTCCACTTCACTCTCTTCCCTGTCCACACATTTATCATTTTGTCACTTCTGTCTTGTCTGAATTCCTCACTTTGTTCCCTTATTTGTTTCTATTGTTCTCCTTTCTGTTATATTTTACCCTTTTCTGTCTTTGTCTTTTCTCTGTCAACTGTCCCATGTTTTCTACAATCCTTATAGTAATCTTTGTCTTATTTTCTGTCTTGTTTTAATAATTCTCATCTATTCATATTAGTTGTTTTGCTGTTTCATTTTAATTTTGTTTGCTTTCTGTCCAGTATCCTGTTCCTTGCTTCCCTCGTATTTATTTTTTCCAGTGTTTTATCATAACTGGTGTTGTTTTCTTCAACTGTTTTGTTCTGTTCACTGTTGTCTTCTCTTTAGCCTATTTATGTTGTTTATTCTGTCCCTTTTGACTGTTTTGTATTAATTGCATGTATGTCTTCATTTCTGTGTTCCATCTCTTAATCTTTTTCTATATTATATTACCTTGTCCTAAACGTCTCACCCTTTCACTTCTGTCTCCCTCCTACTATCCTAACATTTATCATCTCGTCCCTACTGTTTATATAATTTTTCTTGTCTCTTGTCTCGCTCAGTAGTCCATTACTAACCGTCTCGCCTACATATCCACATCCTTACATCTTTAGTACTTGGCATGTCCCCACTGCATAGTTTACCGTCTATCCTGTCTGTTTTATCCATTCAGTTCCATTAGTACTTTCATTGCCTCTTCTTCATAGCCACATGCTTATAACGTGTCACACTTAACTGTCATCCTGTCCACCACCTTTCCAATCTCCTAGAATCTAACTTCATTCTCCATTTCGCTTCTCCAACTCCTGTGCACTGTGTGGGTGTCAGTCTTCCCTTGAATATTATTTTGTGTAGATTCAAGAGCACAGATGAGTCGGCAAAATAAAGGTGGAGGAGGTGGAGAGAGATTGTGATGATTGTGAGATAGGTGGATAAACTGCATGGGTTGAGCGTGGTAGAACTGCGGTATTCAAGGTTGGGTGATGGAAAGCAGTGATGCATAAGATGAAGATGATGATGTTTGCGGAGGATGAAGTGAGGGACGAATAGTGGAAAGCGAGATTTTAACAGAAGGAAATGGGAATTGAATATGTTTATGTATTGTTATGTTACTTCATTTGATTTACTTATTGATTTATTTATTATAGATGCAGGGGGTTCGATGAGATGAGATTAGAGATGAATTAAAGGAAAGTGATCGATGACAAATGTAATGAAATACTCGTAAAACGAGGCAATTCAGAGTGAGATGAAAGTTAGTGAAAATTAATGATAGCTGTTGAGTTGAATTATATGAATTAGCAATAGAACAGCGAAAAAGGAGGAGGAGTAGTAAAACGAAAACGGCAAAGATGAAGAAGGTGAAGAGGAGGGAAAGGGAAGGTTGATGGATAATGGCAGCGAATGAGAGGAGTAATGTAGAAACGACAACGAATTATGTAAGAACAGGAAAGGAATAGAAAAAGAAAATGGGAGAGGGAGATGCAGCAAGGTATATAGATAAAGTGAAAACAAGATAAGTGAGATAAAACAGAAACGATAATAAATTAGAAGTAGTGAAAAGAAAAAAAAGTCAAGATGGAAAAGAGAGCATACAGCGAACAGGTAAAAATATACGATGAAGTAAGGAACAAAGAAACGAAAATACAGATGGATGACAGAATGGAACACAAGAGATACATAATAAAAAGTGATAAAGCAAATATGGAACAGATACAAAACAGAGAAACAAAAGAGAAAACAAGCAATAGGGACGTATGGAAAGGGACGTGATGGCGGAGAACTGGTAGAGAGGGTGTTCGTGGAGGTGGTGGAGGGAGTGTGGGCGGCGGTTAGGGCGTGAGGGCGTGCTAAACGTGCTTCTTGAGGCGCCGGGAGGATCAGGGCGCAGCGTGAGGAGAAGGGAGGAGGCGAGAGTATATACCAACTTACGCCTTTACAGATTTGATTATTCACTGCTGAAGTGTGTGTGTGTGTGTGTGTGTGTGTGTGTGTGTGTGTGTGTGTGTGTATTGTGGTTCATGCTCTCTATCTATAATTTGTTTATTTGTCTGTCTATGCACCTATCTATCTACCAAAGTCTTTCCTCTCTCTTTTTTCTGTATGTATGTATATGTGAATGTATGTATATACTGTTAGTATCTACCTGTTAGTGGTGATTCCTCGTAAAATTACTTAATTTGACCTAAGTTGCGTAATCTAAACTAACCTATTGATTTTTTTTTTAACTCCAAATGACGCATCTACACACACAAGACGCTTTCAGTAATGTCACCAACAAGTCAAACGCTTTGCCCGCAAGACATACGCGTCTAGGGCAGTGTTTGTCTTTCTAGGTCCGGAAGACAAACATCCAATCAGCGAATCGTAACCACAACATCCCAGTAGCTGTTGTGTCCTTTGTCATAATTGTCCCTTCCTAGAATGTGGCTGGCGATTCTTTCATTATTTTGCAGTTGTACTATTTCCTTCTCGATGCGAGTAAGAAACCTAGTGGCAACTTCATTTGTTTATGTTTAACCCCCTGCATTAAGTTGTGTAAGAGGTAACTAAGGGAAGCTGAAGTCAGGTAGCGGGAGCTGAGACAAGGGCAGAACCTGGTGTTGCGACAGTTGATGAAGCCCTACAGAAGGCAGATATCGTTTGTGGATACGATTTTGAGCCCCGCACCAGACTATATAGGTGGTAGTATAGGAAAGCTTGTCATGGTTAGCGGTGGCTGTGAAACGGGTGGAATCTGTGATAATAACGTTACACGGTTACACACACACACACACACACACACACACACACACACACACACACACACACACACACACACACACACACACACACACACACACACACACACACACACACACACACACACACAGCTAATCATCATCACATACGCTTTAATAACCTACCCATTTTCACGAGGCCCTCGGAAAAATAAGAGCAACAACAAACGCTGTGAACATATGACGATAAACGAATATGACACAATAGACAGATACGTGTATAAATAAATAAAATAAACAAATCAGTATGTAATTACAGAATGTAGTTTAATGAATAAATAGCTACGCAGATGAAACAAATAAAGAAGCAAACAAATATATACGTATGCATGGAACACGGTACATAATATATCACTTTTGTTCACATTTCAACTCGCAATATTAATTTTTCATTAATTAATTCACACCTAACAGATGCAATGACTTCCTGCCGAGCTGAGCGTCAAGGAGGAGGAGGAGGAGGTAGAGGTAGAGGTAGAGGTAGAGGTGGAGGATGAGGAGGAGGAGGAGGAGGAGGAGGAGGAGGAGGAGGAGGAGGAGGAGGATGTTGTGGTGATGGAAGTGGAACAAGAGGAGGATAAGGCGGGAAAATAAGGAAAAGGTGGAGAAGAAATAAGAAAAGGAATACAAAGAATACAAAGGAAAGCCAAACAGCAACAAACCTCTTGGTCCTTTCGAGGCAAAAGGATGAGGAGGTGGAGGAGGAGGAGCGAATGGAGGTAAGAAAGAAGAGAGAGAGAGAGAGAGAGAGAGAGAGAGAGAGAGAGAGAGAGAGAGAGAGAGAGAGAGAGAGAGAGAGAGCGCATGGGTGAAGGGGGAGGGGGATGAAGCGGGTGACGTGTGCGTGTGAGGCATCAAAGGGAGGCAGGCAGGTATTCACAACTTTATTAACTTTGTCGCAAAATTTGATCATGAAAGTTTGCTGAACACGCTAATGACGCGCCTTCGCGACAATATGATATACAATGCCTCTTTTACGCACGTTATTTTTTATTTTTTTATTTTATTTTTTTATCTTTATTATCATTCTCTCTCTCTCTCTCTCTCTCTCTCTCTCTCTCTCTCTCTCTCTGTCTGTCTGTCTGTCTGTCTGTCTGTCTGTCTGTCTGTCTGTCTGTCTGTCTGTCTGTCTGTCTGTCTGTCTGTCTGTCTGTCTGTCTGTCTGTCTGTCTGTGTCTGTCTGTCTGTCTGTCTGTCTGTCTGTCTGTCTGTCTGTCTGTCTGTCTGTCTGTCTGTCTGTCTGTCTGTCTGTCTGTCTGTCTGTCTGTCTGTCTGTCTGTCTGTCTGTCTGTCTGTCTGTCTGTCTGTCTGTCTGTCTGTCTGTCTGTCTGTCTCTCTCTCTCTCTCTCTCTCTCTCTCTCGATAAGCATTCTTCATGGCGTTCTGTTGAGAGAGAGAGAGAGAGAGAGAGAGAGAGAGAGAGAGAGAGAGAGAGAGAGAGAGAGAGAGAGAGCGGAATTTTTGTATATTTTCGAATTTTGTCAGCGAAAATCTATGAAACTGAGCCAGACCAACCTAGATACATCTGTAGGACATAGGATATACATCATAAGCATGTGCATACAAACCAAAACAAACATGTAAATTAATATACAGACAGAGACAGACAGACAGACAGACAAGAAGTTAGACAGAGAAGCAGTCCTAAGCGTTCCTAGCGATAAAAGATGACACGGATAAGAATGATAAATGTGCGTGTGAGTGTAGTGTATACGTGTGCATGACTTAGATAAGAGGTTGATGTCGCAACGTAGGTTTTTTTTTTTTTATGGGAAAGATGCGCTGAAATAAAGACGTAGAAAAAAGTTAAGGGAAGGTCTAAGGAGTTGTGCTTCAGTTTGATGTCCATATAGGCGTCTGGTGTTCGTCATGTATGTAGGTGTGAAGATGTAGAGGGAGTGAAAATGCAGGTGTTGTGGGGGTGGTGGTAGTGAAAGAAGTAGAAGAGTTGTTGTTGTTGTAGTAATAGTAGTAGTTGTTGCTGTTGTTGTGTAATAGTAGTAGTGTTGTTGTTGTGCATGGAAGAAGACAGTAGTAGTAGTTGTAGTAGTAGTAGTAGTAGTAGTTGTAGTAGCAGTAGCAGTAGTGCCAGTAGTAGTAGTAGTTGTTGTTGTTGTAGTAATAGCAGTAGTTGTTGTGTTGTTGCAGTAATAGTAGTAGTAGTTGTTGTTGTTGTTGCAGTAATAGTAGCAGTAGTTGTTGTTGCAGCAGTAGCAGTAGTAGTAGCAGTTGTTGTTGCAGTAGCAGTAGTAGCAGTTGTTGTTGTTGCAGCAGTAGTAGCAGCAGTTGTTGTTGTTGCAGCAGCAGCAGCAGTAGTTGTTGTTGTTGCAGTAACAGCAGCAGCAGTTGTTGTTGTTGCAGCAGCAGCAGCAGCAGCAGTTGTTGTTGTTGCAGCAGCAGCAGTTGTTGTTGTTGCTGCAGCAGCAGCAGCAGCAGCAGTGTTGTGCAGTAGCAGTTGTAGCAGCAGCAGCAGCAGCAGTAGCAGTAGTTGTTGTTGCAGCAGCAGCAGCAGTAGTTGTTGTTGTTGCAGCAGCAGCAGCAGCAGTGTTGTTGCTGCTGCAGCAGCAGCAGGTTGTTGTTGTGCAGCAGCAGTTGCTGTGCAGCAGCAGCAGTGTTGCAGCAGCAGCAGCAGCAGCAGCAGCAGCAGCAGCAGCAGCAGCAGCAGCAGCAGTTGTGTTGTTGTTGCAGCAACAGCAGCAGTTGTTGTTGTTGTTGCAGCAGCAGCAGCAGCTGTTGTTGTTGTGCAAGCAGCAGCAGCAGTTTGTTGCAGCAGCAGCAGCAGTAGTTGTTGTTGTTGCAGCAGCAGCAGCAGTTGTTGTTGTTGCAGCAGCAGCAGCAGTTGTTGTTGCAGCAGCAGCAGCAGCAGCAGTTGTGTTGCAGCAGCAGCAGCAGTTGTTGTTGTTGCAGCAGCAGCAGCAGTTGTTGTTGTGCAGCAGCAGCAGCAGTTGTTGTTGTTGCAGCAGCAGCAGTTGTTGCTGTTGTTGTTGCAGCAGCAGCAGTTGTTGTTGTTGTTGCAGCAGCAGCAGCAGTTGTTGCTGTTGTTGCAGCAGCAGCAGCAGCAACAGCAGTTGTTGTGTTGTTGCAGCAGCAGCAGCTGCTGTTGTTGTTGCAGCAGCAGCAGCAGCTGCTGCAGCAGTGTTGCTGCAGCAGCAGCAGCAGTTGTGTTGTTGCTGCAGCAACAGCAGCAGCTGCTGCAGCAGCAGCAGTTGCTGTTGTGTTGTTGCAGCAGCAGCAGTTGTTGTGCAGCTGCTGCAGCAGCACAGCAGTTGCAGCAGCAGCAGCAGCAGCTGCTGCTGTGCAGCAGCAGCAGCAGCAGCAGCAGCAGCTGTTGTGCAGCAGCAGCAGCAGCAGCAGCAGCAGCAGCAGCAGCAGCAGCAGCAGCAGCAGCAGCAGCAGCAGCAGCAGCAGCAGCAGCAGCAGCAGCAGCAGCAGCAGCAGCAGCAGCAGCAGCAGCAGCAGCAGCAGCAGCAGTAGCAGCAGCAGCAGCAGCAGCAGCAGCAGCAGCAGCAGCAGCAGCAGCAGCAGTTGCAGCAGCAGCAGCAGCAGCAGCAGCAGCAGCAGTGTTGCTGCTGCAGCAGCAGCAGTTGCAGTGCAGCAGCAGCAGTTGTGCAGCAGCAGCAGCAGCAGCAGCAGCAGCAGCAGCAGCAGCAGCAGCAGCAGCAGCAGCAGCAGCAGCAGCAGCAGCAGCAGCAGTAGCAGCAGTAGCAGCAGCAGCAGCAGCAGTAGCAGCAGTAGCAGTAGCAGTAGTTGTTGCAGTTGCAGCAGCAGCAGCAGTAGTAGCAGTAGTAGTTGTTGTAGTAGTAGTAGAAGTAGTAGTAGTAGTAGTAATAGTAGTTGTTGTTGTAGTGATAATGTGGTAGTGGTGGTGTTGGTGGTGTCGTTGGCGTTAGTGGCTGGTATGGTGTAGGTAGTGGTATTGGTGCTCGTGGATGTGAAGGTGGAGGCGCGGAAAATTAATTAGAACATCATCACGTGCATTCTTTGATCACCTGTGTTCCGGCCGAGCTGAAAGTTACTGACATACACACACACACACACACGGACGCACGCACGCACGCACGCACACGCACACCGCGTAGTGTAGTGGTTAGCACGCTCGACTCACAATCGAGAGGGCCGGGTTCGAATCCCGGTAAGCGGCGAGGCAAATGGGCAAGTCTCAATGTGTGGCCCCTGTTCACCTAACAGTAAATAGGCACGAGATGTAACTCGAAGGGTGTGTTATGTGGTCTCAGTCCTACCCGAAGATCGGTCTATGAGCTCTGAGCTCGCTCCGTAATGGGGAAGACTGGCTGGGTGACCAGCAGACGACCGAGGTGAATCACACACACACACACACACACACACACACACACACACACACACACACACACACACACACACACACACACACTTATTGACTCAAGTATTACGAGGAACAGCCGGAGGTCGTCACACTCCCAGCCAGGCAGCAACACTCCGATCTTTTACGTGGGATGTGTATTCCAGTGAAAAAAAAAAAAACCGCTGAGCTTACGACAGCTTGCAAGACACTCGCATGAATTTCCCTCAGTAATCCGCGATAGTCGGGAAATGGTCCATTTCAGCTGCTGTTTTTTTTTTTTTTTTTTTTTTTTCTTGCACATCAACACCTTAGAGAGAGAGAGAGAGAGAGAGAGAGAGAGAGAGAGAGAGAGAGAGAGAGAGAGAATAACTAAACACTCTACTATAGAACATTTGGATATCGATGGTAAAACAATTTCTGAAAGTAATTTAATTTGTGAACATCTGAATAATCATTTCTCTACAATAGGACAACATTTAGTTAAAGGAATGCCAGAGAACGATGTACCTCCAATGCAATATTTGGCTAATGACTACCCGGATTTTAATCCCTCTAACACTACTTCAGATCATTTCCATCGTAAAGTCGCTTAAGATTTCTGCTCCAGGAACAGATGATATTCACAACAAGGTTATTGATATCACCATACGTATTTTAGCACCCATTGTATCTAATTTGATTAATTTAACATTCCGCAAAGGTGAGTTTCCTGAAAGGCTCAAAATTGCAAAAGTTATTCCCATTTTTAAAGGAGGCAGAAGGGAGAACATGTCTGATTACAGACCCATATCTATATTGAACTCACTAGCGAAAATATATGAACGTGCGATATCTGATAGACTCGCTGAATTTTTGGAGTACAATGAAATATTAAGTAATATTCACTTTGGTTTCAGAAAACATCTTTCCCCTCAAACAGCAGTTACACAACTTGTAAACAACATATTGCTAGATTTAGCTAACAACAAATACATTATTAGCATATTCTTGGACCTGAGAAAAGCTTTTGATACTCTTGATCACAGTATTCTTCTTAACAAGCTACACCACTATGGTATCCGGAACAACTGGTTTAACTTGATGAAATGTTATTTAAGCAATAGAAAACACCTAACTGTATTTGATTCTCAAGTATCTAGACTTGCTCCCCTTACCACAGGTGTGCCCCAGGGCTCAATATTAGGTCCACTTTTATTTCTTGTTTATATTAATGACATTGTTAAGAGCTCAGGAATATTGAAATTCATATCATTTGCAGATGATACTAATATCACACTTTCTGGAACAGATTTAGGATCACTGACTCAAATTATAAATTCAGAATAAAAAATTTGTAACAAAGTGGTTATGTGCTAATGAACTATCTTTAAATGTTGATAAAACACAGTATAGAGTTTTTGCAGGCAATAAAACATTTGATAACAACATTGATATTGAAATGTTCAGCAAAGTATTTAATAGTTCATCCTCAGTTAGGTATTTAGGCATAGTCATTGATCAAAAGCTCACATGGAGAGAGCACATTGATCACATAGTAACAAAGATATCTCGGTCCTCTGGTATAATGCATAAAGTAAAACACCTGTTACCTTCTGACACTCTGAACACTTTATATTACACACTTGTATACCCCTACCTACAGTACTGCAATGTTGTGTGGGGGATGACCACGAAGACAACCACTCATCCACTATTTATCCTTCAGAAGAGAATAATGCGCATGATTGTTAAAATAAATAATGATGCACATACTACTCCAATTTTCAAAGAACTAGGAATCCTCAAAGTACATGATGTATACACGCTAGAATGCCTCAAATATATATATATATATATATATATATATATATATATATATATATATATATATATATATATATATATATATATATATATATATACCAGGTTTACAGTGATCAATCCATTACAATACCCAGAGCATTTGATGTCCACCATACATACACACGCAACAGATGGAATCTCAGACCCATGTTCCCAAAATTAGAAATGCAAAAGAGATTTGTTACTTATTTCTGCTGTATTAAATGGAATGAACTCCCTGACATTTTAAAAAAATTGTGAAAATAAGGTTACTTTCAAAATAAAAACAAAAAACAATTGTTATTAGGTTATTAACTATTTATTATGCACCTTGTTTTGTTATTTTGTTACTTTTGTTATTTGCTCATTATTATTTGTTATTGTTAGCATTTTTTCTATATCAATACAGTGAAGTTGTAAATTGTAAAGATAGTCTCATTCTTGCCATTATTATAATATTTGTTATGGTTAGTATTTTTTTTCTCTATTTCAACACAGTGAAGTTGTAAGTTGTAAAGATTGTCTAAACTGTCTCGAAATTAATTAATGATAAGCATCCCATAGGGGCGTAAAAAATTTTCTCATTTAACGGGTCCAGCTGCATCACATAACATGTCCACTAGAAGTGTAAGATTTGTTTGTAAAAGCTAAATAACTTATTAACTGCTTGTCTCCTTCTTTCATTGATTTCTTTCTTTTCTTTCTCCCTTCCTTTCTTCCTTCATTCCTTGATTCCTTTCTCCCTTCATTTCTTGATGTTTTCCTTTGTTTTTCTCCTTCCTTCCTTCCGTCTTTCTTGTTCCTCCTTTCTTCTTCTTTCCCCTTTTCTTTCTTCCTTCTTTATTTCTTAAAACCTTCCTTTCCCTTCCCTTCCCTTGCCTCTTTTCTTCTTGTTTATCCGCTTTTTTCTTTCTTCTTTCCTTCCTTCTTTATTCCTTACGTACCTTCACTTCCTCTTATTTCAAGTCTTTTTAAATATATTTTTGCACTCACTCTACTAAATAGCAATTTAGTGAATTTTAGCGGCGTAACACAGTCAGATGCCGCCATTATTCTTAATTGACTGGGAAACTCCTATATGAAAAGCTTTCATATAGGAGTGCTGCAGATATGATAGCACCTGCGTATCACTTTAGGGAGGCGGTGGCGTAGTGGATAAGGTGGTGGTACCAGCATCCTTTTTTTTCTGTTTTATCTTTTTGTTTCCGTGCAGGCCTTGTCCACTGTCAGTCGCGAGGAAATAATTGTTGTTTTTTTTTTTTTTTTCATTAGAGTATTTCTGTTTTCATGCACTCCTCAGTGACTTTGCCAGTAAATCGAAACAGAAATTAGAACTCTCATCTGTCGTCGTTATCTCCATATTACTCATGAACTCAAACCCAGCGTGCCGCGGTCTTCAGTGGCACAGTCAGGCAGACCAGGGCAGCAAAGACCTCTTGCTTACGACACTCAGATTCTTTTCCATATTCGATATCAACTTTCCTCTTTTTTTTTTCTTCTACAACAATTAGTAGAAGTTGTTTGGCAGACGAACATTTTATCCCGAGGCATTTTATAATAATCTCTCCCTGGGTGAGATAAAAACACCCTGTACACTTCACTCCGAAGGCTGAAACTCTGCGTCATTCGAAGAGAAAATTTACGAACAGATGAATAGAATTTTTTTTACTGAAGTCGAGACAGAAAACACTGCGACATTATTTCATACCGCCGCCACCACCACCACCACCACCACTCTTGAAATGCCCATGTCACAATAGTTTGAAAACGAACACATAAGAATTTCCATCAAATGAAAGTGATGAGTATCTGAAGCATTTGTGACGTGCAGGAAAAACACTTTTTATAGCCATCCAGAAAACATTAGTTACGCTAGAAACACTTCAGTTTTATGTTACTTTGCAGAAAAAGGCGTATTGATATTAGTGGAGGCCAGCTGCCTTGCGGTGCTGTAGTGGCCATTTTGGCTGAAGGTATTGAAAAATAGATGGATCGACAACTTAATATTTCACTGTTGTCTGCAACGCTGAATGCTGCATTTGACGGGGTTTTTTTCAATGTGTAGCATTTGCCATCAGGAATCCATTGATCACCCCACCTCAGACAGCCAAACTTCAAAAGAGAGGAAAGTAATATATTTAGGTCATTATTGGTCAACTGCCAAGTAGCTGTTAGATAGCACATGAGTACATCATTAAGAAGAGCTTAGCCTCTATAATCTAAGGAAAAACTGTTGGAGCTCCAAGCATCCCACCTCTCTACTTTATGTATACTTCGAGATTTGATTTTTCGTCAAGTCTCCTACAAATCCACAATAACGAATTTGTTATTCAAGCTTGAGAAAGGCGAGCTGAGAGCAAGAAGACAAGAAGCAGTGGAGAGAGAGAGAGAGAGAGAGAGAGAGAGAGAGAGAGAGAGAGAGAGAGAGAGAGAGAGAGAGAGAGAAAGAGAAAGAGAAAGAGAAAGACAGAGACAGAGAGAGGAGAACTTGTCATCATTCACACTGACAAAATGTGTATTGCCAATTGATCATCCTACTTTCATTATATTGATCACCTGTGCGATTCAATCAGGTCTCCACATACACACTGCTGTTTAGGAAACAGCAATAACTGGCAGCTTTCGTGCTTACTATCAACAATTAGACACACGCAACGGCAGTGGCGGGACTTACGTATACACAAACTTGTCCACATTCAGTGCTCTTTATTAAAAACTATCCTGCAATTTACATCTCCTTTTTCTTTGCACCACGAGCCCCATTCAGTCTCCCGCGGACGTGAATATGCTCGCTTGTCTAAAACGTACAGATCGCGTTTTTACCGCCTACGTTAATTACTCTCGCCATTTTACCTCGCCGACGCGGTATAAGTCAATAAAAAAGAGGCCGCCACTTGGAAGCAGCGGCGTTGGCGGCGGAATTACTCTATTGTGGCGATTATTGTCCAACGCAGCGCTGCATTACTCTCAAAGCCCGCCGAGGAAAGAGTGCTGCCGCCGCCACCGCTGCCAATGCCGCCATCCACCGCGCTGCCACCATTTGTTGCCTTTTTTTTTATTGGATCCTTCTCTACCACGTCCTACCCCCGCCATCCTCACACCGCTGCTCACGTCATTATTGTTACTGCTGTTATTTTACTGTTGTTATTACTGTTGTTGAGGATTGTTGTCATATTAACGTTATTATTATTGGTATTAGTTCGTTACTGTTATTAATGCAGTAAAGGTTATTCACAGCCTCAATTTCGTTTTTCTTTCTTCTTTTTCTTTTTCATTCATTAATTCGTTCTTTTAATTCTCCCCTTTAATTATCCTACATTCTTTCTTTCTCTTTTTTCTATTTTCATTACATTCCTTTCTTTTGTTTGATCAGGTCGCCAATCCATATACGCAGTATTAACAGAAAGAAAACAAATATAAGAGTGCGTGTGCGTGTGAGTGACCTTAACAATCTCTCTCTCTCTCTCTCTCTCTCTCTCTCTCTCTCTCTCTCTCTCTCTCTCTCTCTCTCTCTCTCTCTCTCTCTCTCTCTCTCTCTCTCTCTCTCTCTCTCTCTCTCTCTCTCTCTCTCTCTCTCTCTCTCTCTCTCTCTCTCTCTCTCTCTCTCTCTCTCTCTCTCTCTCTCTCTCTCTCTCTCTCTCTCTCTCTCTCGCACCCTTCAGGAGCACAAGGACTTCAAAGCAGCGATCCTATATTGGTAGCTATTGATAGTTGAAGACTTTGTTCGAAGTTTTTACCATACCGGCGAGGCGTGAGCGGCTTCAGGGGTCGGGGCGGCGTGCTGCTACATTGTCGAGAGAGAGGGGAGGGGTGAATAGGGCGGGACAGGACACGGTGAAGAGGGGAAGGGCGGCGCAGAGAATGGAATGAAATAGACGGACTGAGAGTGGGAGCAGCCGAAAAGGAAGAAATGGAAAGGGAACTCAATCGCTTATAATACAGAATGGGAGTGATGTTATATACAAGGACAGGGATTTGATGTGTCAGGTGTGGTTTTTTTTGTGTGTACGCAGATGTTTGTGTACATGAGCGTGCCGTGTGAGGATTGGAAAATACACGTTAGAGAAAAAGTGAATAGATAGATGAAAAATGGATTTCAAATACCATGCAAAAACGTGAGAAAAAATAAATCTTAGATAATGCAGTACGAAAGTTAATTTAAGAATGGCGTAGAAGAAAAGATAAACGCCTGAAAGACAAATTAAAAGCACCAACAGAGAATTAAAGAAGAATAAGCATAAGCAGATAAAGCAAGAAAGTTTATTTAAGAATATGCACAAATAAATTATTTTGTAATGTTTCTTTGCACTAATGAAATTGATTAATTTACGATTACTTCTATAGTTTGATGCTAGCAAAACACATGCAAAAGTTAAGAACAATAGTGTTTACTAGATAAATCTGGATATATTTCACGTACGTTTTACCTTATGCAATAAGACAGACAGACAGACAGACAGACAGGCAGGCAGGCAGACAGAGACAGACAGAAACACAGACAAATAATGGAATCAATAGAATAATATAAACCAAGTTAGCCAAGTTAATATAAATTAAAAAACAAAGCAAAAACAACGCTAGACATGCAAAATAATTTTGTAGCAACATCAGAGGTGAGAGAGAGAGAGAGAGAGAGAGAGAGAGAGAGAGAGAGAGAGAGAGAGAGAGAGAGAGAGAGAGAGAGAGAGAGAGAGAGAGAGAGAGAGAGAGAGAGAGAGAGAGAGAGAGAGAGAGAGAGAGAGAGAGAGAGAGAGAGAGAGAGAGAGAGAGAGAGAGAGAGAGAGAGAGAGAGAGAGAGAGAGAGAGAGAGAGAGAGAGAGAGAGAGAGAGAGAGAGAGAGAGAGAGAGAGAGAGAGAGAGAGAGAGGGAGAGGGAGGGAGACAGAAGGGGAGAGGAGGGAGACAGAAGGGGAGAGGGAGGGAGACAGAAAGGGAGAGGGAGGGAGAGAGAAGGGGAGAGGAGGAGAGAGAAGGGGAGAGGGAGGAGAGAGAAGGGGGAGAGGGAGAGGAGAGAGAAGAGGAAGAGGGAGAGGAGAGGAAGAGGAAGAGGGAGAGGGAGAGGGAGAGGGAGAGGGAGAGAAAGGAGTTACTTCCTCACACAGCACAAAGAGAACAGGTGAGATTATCCCGCAGTAATCCACACAAGGCGAGGGTGTTACCTGCCTCCTATTAATTACTGCCATGTACGAGAGGGGACCTTATGGGGCTTCCTCCAAAGGACTCACCTGCAGGCTTGATCTGGCAACACTGACCAAACGAGGCGGCAGGTAGTGGAGGGCCGAGGTAGGGTGTAAGTGTGTAGACAGGCATAGGAAAGGTATAAGGACAGGTGGACAGGTATTTAGACAGGGAGATGAGAATGATAGATAGGTAATGTAGAGAGGTACATTTCCTATCCAGACATTCCTATTCAGACAGGAAAGCAGAGAAGATTGATGTTTAGACAGTTAAAGTATATGTAGACAGATGGACAGGTGTTTAGACAGAGAAGCACGAAAGATAGACATGTATGGGCAGGTGGATCGCTGTGTAAACAGGGAAGCAGCAGAAGTTCGGGAGGTGTGTAGACAGGTAGGGTAGATTTAGACTGGGAGGAGAGAAAGGTAAACATGTGGAGATAAACTGGTATGTTTATAAATTGACAGGTGTTTAGGCAGATTTACAGACAGACATGATTGTAGATAAAATATAGAAATAGAAAGGTATATAGATGAACAAATTGATTGATTTGTAACCAGATGAGATAGGCAGAACAGACAGCTAGGTATCACATATACTACTTTATAGAGGTAAACGGACTCATATATGTCAGACGGACTAATAAATGATATACAGGCGAGAAAACATGGAACATATATACGAAGAAGACAGGTAAACTAGACACTAGTGTAAGGAATGTAACATATAGATACAGCAGATAATTGTGTAATAGATATTTACATATATTAACCGAAAGAAAAACCAGGAAAGTGGACAATGAATAAGGGGTGCAAGGTAGAGAGAGATGTAGAAATGAGTAATTGACACATGCATACTTGTTAAATGCTGTACAGGAAAGTGAGCAATGTCGACATGTTTGTACGGACGTGAATACAGAAAGGTAAGGAAAGTGAAGTAATATAGTTGTTATCAGCGTTCATCTACTTTGATTGTGTCTACTCTTATGCTCTCTGAAAACAATTGCATTCCCATAATATTAATAGCAGTTCATGTCTGTTCTACAATGCATGTACATTTCGTTACTGTGCTTTTAATTTATTTATTTCACGGTAGATATGTGCACTGACTACTATGGTTAATAAATACTTTTACTACATTGCACTTACATGACACCTGAGGCAGTAAGAACTCTCCATCGATGCATCACATCAAGTTGGCGACATGTTTTCCTGATTCATTTATCAAAATTGTTTCTTCCTAAACCTTGTGTGAAAATATTATCCTTTTGCATATATATTTCACAAAAGTCTAATATATCACAACTATTTCATTAGCCTGCTATAATCATAGCTATCTGTCGAATAGAGTGTCAGTCACTCACTCTCACTGTGTTTAGCTTTTGTCCAATGTTGAGTCATCTTCATTAAGAGTCAAAGGACAGCCACATTTTGCGAAAATGTCTTCGAATGCTTAAAAGAGAGAGAGAGAGAGAGAGAGAGAGAGAGAGAGAGAGAGAGAGAGAGAGAGAGAGAGAGAGAGAGAGAATATCTTAGTAATGTATTGATTATTGGTTAATGGCCATTGGTTCGACTTTTCGTGAATCTTTATTAATGAATATGTTTTTGGGAGCTCCTTGACTATAGTAATCCCAAGGCCAGTATTGTAGGTCACAGGATTTAAGATTGAACAGTTTTACATGTTTGCAGTACTACTGAGAAAAGTTTCACCTGATATAAGCCTGAGTGATGGAAACGTAAAGCTGTGTCAGTTTCTTTGTTTTATTTTCTTGTCTGAAAATAAGTTCATTTCTGTGCTGTTCAAAATAGTTCGCTAGTTTTCTTATACCGGGCTAGAATTTTCTCAAAAATACATCTGTCATTTATCATAAAAGACACTTAATAATACAATGTTTCACAGACACTGACCTCTAAACATGAAATTGCCCCCCGCCCAAAAAAAAAAAAAAAAAAAAACACTTAATTCTGCATTGTGTGCCTTGCTGTAATGTTGCGAAGTGGCGTATATCACTGAGAAAGTGTTACAGATCATTTTAGAATACATTGGAGTATAATGCCGGATGCTCTTCTGAATGAGGTTGCACTGATGGGAAATCAAGGCACATCACTCCACACGTCCACACGTCAAAGGTTGGGCGTAGGAAGACTTTTAATTGTATCTACTTGAGCAGAATACGATACAGGAAGGAGGATGCGGAGAAGGAAAATAAGGAGAGAAAGTGAAAATAAGAAAAAGAGAAGGTGAAGGAGTAAGAGCAAAACATATAAAAGGAGAATGGAAATAAGGTGGAGATAATTTAGAAAATATGCAGAAGAATGAGATAGCTGATTGAAAAGAAGGAAAAGTAGAAGAAAAATGATAAAAAGAAGAATATTGATAAGAATAAGGAGGTGGAGGAGGACGAAGAGGTTAAGGAGGAGGAAGAAAAGGAGGAGGAGGGGGAGGGGGAGAGGGAGGGGGAGTAGAAGTAGGAGTAGAAGAAAGGAAGGAAAGAAAAACACGAGGAAGGAAGAAACCACATAAGAGGCAACAAGAAGCCATCAAGCCCACTTCGATGTGTGGCAGTAGATAGGAATTAGGTTCAATATGTGGGTGCTTTTATCTTCATCATTAGTACAGTCATTGTAAAGGACATTCTGGGAACACGATAGTTGCTCAGAGGAGGCAAAGTAGTAAACAAGATCATTGTTTATTTTTATTGATTGATTGATTAGTTAATTAATTCACTGGAAAGCTCATTACGAAAACCAAGTATTCAATCTACTGGAGTCACTATACAAGATGTTTATAAGCACTTTCGGAAAAAAAAATGGGAAAAATTAATTAAAGCCTAGTGTAGCAAAAAAGCAGTCAAAAGGATAACCGAATGGGTGATTGATTAAACCTATTGATGATTGATTGAATCGATTCATTTCACTGACTTAGCAGTAATGAGATGGAAGCGCAGTAAGGAGAAGAGAGAATGGGAACCCACGAAACAGAAAACCAGATGTATGCAAAATGAACATGGGTAAGACACGTCAAGAAGCAAACAAGTTATACAGAGGCCCATACTCTGAAAATCGTGGGTCACTCACCATGACAGTTTTCAAAGGCAACAGATAACAGCCGGATCCTCAAAAGTGTTTTTCCTAATAGCAGTTTAGAAATCTTGCCAGTTATCTTTTTCTTAAACCATGAAATCACCACTAAAAACCTTGAAACTTCAACAAAATCCTCCCGAATGTAGAGGAGATGCAGCGCAAAAGTGTTTCAGAATATGGTCTGTTAGAGTAACAATGAAAACAAAATGACAGTAAAGAAACAGAAGGCGGAGGAGACAGGACTAGATGGAGAGATGAGGATAGAAACTAAATAGAGAGAGAACTAGGAGACTAATTAATTGGCTTCATGTATTACCATTATCATCATTATTGTTTTTATTTGCATCGGCCGAGATGAGTCCTTTGTCATGTAGTGAACTCAATTATGCTCATGATGAAATACGGATAGGCCAGCTTGGTAAGTGATAGATAGACCGACAGAATAGACAGAGAAGACTTAAGTAGGTAGACACGGGTAAATCAAGAGAAACCGTCTGATGTAAACAAAATAGACGGAGAAAAAATGTACTAAGAAACAAATGCAAATAAATAGGCAAGTAAACAGATAGACAGACGCAAACTAATAAACAAAAGTAAACAAAATAAGTACAGATAAACAAACACGGACAGATAAGGAAAAGCAGGTACGTAAACACGAATGATTAAACAGAAGATAGAGTCAGATGGACAGATAAATAGACAGACAAAACAGACTCCAAAAAAAAAAAACGTAATTAGACAGATCAGGAAAATTAAACCGAAGCAAACACGCAAACAGACTCTAGCAGAAAATGAGAAATTGATAAGCAGAAACGAACGAATAATCAGACAGAAAAAAACGGACGAAAAAATATAGACAGACAGATAGATAAAGAGAAACAAACAAAGAGAAAAAGAAGAAACAAAGTCACGAGCAAAATAAATGATAGCAGACTGACAAATAAACATAGGCTAACAAATGAAGACAAGTAAACACGGACAAATGAACAGAAGATAGGCAAAACAGACATCCTAGCATAAATATAAACAAAAGGAGATAGACAGAAAGAAACACGAGCAAAACAAGTAGTAGCAAGCAGACAAAGACGGACAAATAAACTGACATACAAACAGATATGGACAAACAAACAGGAGAAGACAAGTAAACAAAAGCAAATAATCGTCACATAAATTAGTTTTTTCTCCTTTTATACAAGCAAGGTGTGTGTGTGTGTGTGTGTGTGTGTAATCGTGCAATCGTGCACGCGTGGAAGCTAAGATCTCCAGATGATACATACGTAAAACTGAAAATATTTAAAGATTACCTTTGTTTCTTCCGCCGCTACGCGTTTGAACAGTTGCCTCAGCTCAGCACTCAATACTCACTATCCAGGCTGTAATGCAGTAGCTTCTTAGCCACGGAGTTCCAACGATGTGCACAACGATACTAAAATATTCTGTTTTTAGATCAAAAGTTGTCGAGATCTTATGTATGCCTTCTTCTCTATCAGAGTTCAACATAACATGCAAAGTAAGAAAAGGAAGGAAAGGAGGCTTATAGTATTATGCCATATATCAAGGAAATTAAAATTATCAATGAGACATGAAGTATTCCCTGCCTATTTATATACCAGTAAGACGAGGCAGGAATTGAAGATGGAATAAATTGAACATTAGACAAAAATATCATCTGAAAAATCACGTCAGCTGCACGTAACCAACTCGTACACTCGTGGGAAGAAATCTCGCTACATTCTGTATTCATTTTCACTGTGTTTAGCGAATTAAACATACGTATAAATATTTCTAGATAGTAGGTACACTAGAAATTCCGAATGCATCTAGTGATATTTTCATTTATTTATTCATCACTTTTTAATGCATTGGTTTATTGTTTTATTTCTATCTATCCTCTCATCTATCTTTATTACCTGTTCGTTTCTTTTTTGTATGTGGCTAATTTTCTCAGGATTTCCCTCATTCCTAAAACAAAGGTAAGTTCGCAAATGACTGGCTGAACACCGTGACTGACATGTACTGAAGTATGCTTCCGTGGCGACAGTTACATTGCGGAAGCCAGAAAATTATGATTATATTGGATAGTAAAGACAAAATATCAAGTATAGATTTTTGCGATAAAGAAAGGGGGGATGCATGAGTTTCGTTACTTAACCCCCCAAAAAATCATAGGCGAAAAGGGAATAAGTCAAAAAAGTTTTCACAGCAAAAAAAAAAAAAAAAAAAAAATACTGCACTGAATGACTTAATGACTGACTGATTGATTGATTAACTGACTGACTGATTTATTAATTGTTGAGGTGCGTCAACAATAAGTAAAATAGTGGACACAAAACAAAAACAAAAATTGACTGATTGACTGAATAAGTAAAATAAAAATGCAAACAAAAACTGAATGACCGACTAACTAATGAATAAAATGCGTCATAACACTGTCTCATATATCGTCAATAAAAGCCTAACATAAGCTAAATTATTTCAAGGGCTACAAGAAATGATGCCTCCACTACGGCAGCATTTTGTTGATGAAAGGAACCACTGGCATCAAGTCGCTGTCTCTTCATGTTCAATTCTTGTCGACTCTCTCCTTAGCTCTTCCTGTGATGAAGTTATTTAATACTTTAGAGGGTGGCAGACAAAGCAATCCAGTGTTCTGATTCAAAAAGTTATAGAATTTATGTTTCCTGACTCATTAAAGTGGTATTGATGTTGGCTTAAGTTCATATAATACTGAAGTATTCACAGGTGGGAGGAGTGAAAATGTTTATATTCCAGGTCTCAACAGTTTTGCTGGTGTGTTTTTTTCCTTCCTGAAGCTTCACACTAGTTTTATTTATGCATAGCCTCAGATTATGGCCCCCTACATTCTGCTATATGGCCCCCCAGGGGGCCATGGCCCCCAGTTTGGGAACCACTGCTTTAGAGGGTGGCAGACAAAGCAATCCAGTGTTCTGATTCTTTTATGTTTCCTGACTCTTTGGGCGAGTGAAAATGTTTATATTCCAGGTCTCAACAGTTTTGCTGGTGTGTTTTTCCTTCCTGAAGCTTCACACTACTTGAGACAGGAGAGAAAATAAAGGGAAAAGCAAAAGGTAATTTTGCCTCTTTAAGTTATAGAAATATTTATGAGCCTAACACAAAAATACTTTCTATAAGTCATGGCATTTTAAAGAAGACATTTTGCCTTCTGTTATGATCATCTTTTCAGAGCACTGAGAATAAAAGATCACTTGCATGGAGAGTGATTTTTTACTTTTCTATATTACATTACCATTCAAGAGACTGCAACACAAAATAAATTATTCGAGTGAAAAGTTGTAAGTGATTATACGGAAAAGTTTGGCAGTGAAGGGGTCAAGCCTTTCAGCACCACGGCTTCAGTTTAGTTCCATTCTGGCTAGCGCTGCAAGTAATTACATTGAGCTTATGATTGAAAATATAGTTGTGTACTCACTGTACGTATATACTTATTCAATCTATTCTTACTAGAAATTGGTGATTGCACGGAAATGGTTTCAGGAATCTTCTGAAGGTGATTTTGGAGTTGTCTTTGAACTGTGTGGCATCTTCAGTGGACACACACACACAGACACACACACGCCCGGTAGCTCAGTGGTTAGAGCGCTGGCTTCACAAGCCAGAGGACCGGAGTTCGATTTCCCGGCCGGGTGGAGATATTTGGGTGTGTCTCCTTTCACGTGTAGCCCCTGTTCACCTAGCAGTGAGTAGGTACGGGATGTAAATGCCTGGTCTCAGGCCTATCCGAAGATCGGAAATAATGAGCTCTGAGCTCGTTCCGTAGGGTAACGTCTGGCTGTCTCGTCAAAGACTGCAGCAGATCAAACAGTGAAACATACACCACGTAGTGTAGTGATTAGCACGCTCGGCTCACAACAGAGAGGGTCCGGGTTCGAGTCCCGGGAAGCGGTGAGGCAAATGAGCAAGCCTCTTAATGTGTGGTTCCTGTTCACTTAGCAGTAAATATGTAATTCGAGAGGTTGTGGCCTCACTTTCCCAGTGTGTGGAGTGAAGGCTGGCTGGGTGACCAGCAGACGACCCAGGTGAGTCACACACACACACACTCTCTCTCTCTCTCTCTCTCTCTCTCTCTCTCTCTCTCTCTCTCTCTCTCTCTCTCTGTGTGTGTGTGTGTTGAGGTGTAATTCTGTGGATTGACACATATTGATTGCGAGTACCTACCTACGTTTATTTTGAGAAGTAATGGAAAGCAGAGATGGACTGATTGTTTGATATGTAGATAAGCATATAGATTATGTTTTAGAGCTATAGGATAAAAATCAATATTGGAAAAATCTTGTATAGTTTTCTTCTTGTACATCACTCCAATATCACTAATTAACAAATCACAAAGCCAAATGATCTCTCCCTGGTATATTCTTTCGGCTTCTCGCTCACTCGCCTATAAGACATGTACGTACGTACAAGTCATAACAAGGATTTGATGTTCCCTTGTATCATTCTTCCCGCATCTCCCATAACACCGCATGACCATCATGTTTAGTCAGTTACCTGATCAGTCCCACCCTTCATTCGTCCAGCGCCAATAGTGACAAAATCCACGTCATATCACACCAAAACCTTTATGGAAGAGAATCAGTTAGTAAGACTTCTAGAGCATTATATATGTGAGTAGAGATGGCCGAGAAGTGGGTGGGGGAGATTATTCTTAAACAATATAGAATAAAAAATATTTCATCTGATCGACTCTTCTCTGATTGACTTCATCCTCTCTCTTATTGCTGCAATGTTCCATTTCTCGCTATCTTCTGTATGTCGCTGCTCTCATGCTAACTGATGTTCTGTTCTGCATGCCTCTCCTCCTCCTGTGGCCTCGTTGTGGCTTTCCACTTTCTTCCACCCCTTATATGTCCATCTGCCTAATCCGAGAGTTTGCCAAGTATCTCAATCTCTCATTCCTTTTTTGGTAAGCTCCATTTTATTTTCTGTTTATGATGAACTCTTTCAAGATGGAGGTTTAAAGACACTTCTCATAATTTTGGACATTCCTTTCGACTGCACTATCTTTATATTAGGGCTGGCACCTTCAGCTGGTTCTATATTTGGCTTCTTATTACTCTTGTCCGCAGACCTTACACATAAGTTATGAAAACTATGTGAATTTGAGCCCTATACAGTGATGTAGAAATCTTGCATGCACATAAGAGATAATAACAATAATAGCACATTCACGCTAGTATAAGGATTTTAAATGGTTATATATGAGTACGAGTATATGCACACAGAAAAACAGGCGGAAGCACGGACGGACAGACAGACAGACAGACGGATGGATAGATGGAAAGACAAAAGCAGAAAAGTCAGAATGTTCAGTTTCTTTTTTCTTGCTAAAGTCTCAGCATTTTCAATTTAACTTGATTATCTTCTGGAGTTTGAAAAAAGAGTAAAGCTCTGCATCCGTAATCCTTTTTAATTTCCTGAGAAAATATTTTCGCAGACATTAATATTTATATCTTTTCTTTGTGCTTTTGTTTCATTTTCTTTTTTTTTTAGCGTGTGTTCGTGCGTGTGTGTGTATGTGTGCGCGATCTGTTTTTATTTTTTCATCAGTGCCAATTAGGAGAAGTAATGTTTTAGCCTCGAGCATTGAATTTTCCTCCATGGCCCACCACATCTCCCTTCCTTTTGCCTGCGTCCTTTCCTCCCCGTTCCTGCGCCCTTCCGTCCTTTCATCTGCCCCTTCCTCCCTTCCTCAATCCATCCGTCAAACATTTCCTCCTCCTCCTCCTCCTCCTCCTCCTCCTCCTCCTCCTCCTCCTCCTCCTCCTCCTCCTCCTCCTCCTCCTCCGTCTCCTCCTCAATCTTCCCGTCTCGTTACTTACGGAACTAATCTTACACACACACACACACACACACACACACACACACACACACACACACACACACACACACACACACACACACACACACACACAAGGGGCATCGTAACTCGCCTCACAAGGATATGATTAAGGATAAAGAATAGACTGGTGTGTGTGTGTGTGTGTGTGTGTGTGTGTGTGTGTGTGTGTGTGTGTGTGTGTGTGTGTGTGTGTGCCCGCGCGTGCGTGCGTGCGTGCGTGCGTGCGTGCGTGCGTGGGCGCTTCCTCCTCATTACACGGGCTGCGCATGGAAGTGTGGTGGGACTGATAGGCTGTATAATTTTCCCACTTTCAGATCTCAAGTTTTAATAAGTCATTAGTGATGGTGAATAATTTGCACCTGAAGATATTCCACAAAAAATTGAAGAGCGCACCTTTTTTTCTTAATATTAATGATTATATGAATTAATGTTTTGTATATAGTAGTGTGTGTGTGTGTGTGTGTGTGTGTGTGTGTGTGTGTGTGTG
>NC_059302.1:4233424-4250924 GCF_017591435.1 Portunus trituberculatus | reverse complement strand
TATTTGGCACTGAAATTGGAAAATCACGAACAACGTTGCCATAGATAGATAAAACGATAAACAGAGAGAGAGAGAGAGAGAGAGAGAGAGAGAGAGAGAGAGAGAGAGAGACAAGTAGATTGATATTGTATTGACGACAGTTACAAGACAGATGTATGCAATTACAACTACAAAACAAACACGATGTTCAAGTTTCAAAATAATTAAACTGTCCTTTTACTCTCGTTTTTACGCGCGGTTTTCCTATTTCATTAAAGCTATAAAACTGTGCCTCCTAAATGAATAATATGATTTTGGCATTTGGGAACCGTATCCCAAGTGCATCCCCTCCCTAACCTACCGTTGTCAGGATCTCTACCTATGCGCTTGAAGACGCACTGTTCCACACTAACTAAAATATATGTACTGTACATTAGAAAAAAAACGCAATTCATAAGTCATAAAATACAATTCCAGACTTTAAAAACACAACAAAACACAATGATGTAAAACACTTGAGTTTTCTGTGTCCATTCTTCCCCATTTGCGCTTTCGTCAGTAGACATAGTCAGACACTAATGTTTGGATTATATGATCAAGCCAGCCATTAGGTGAAAGAATTGGTCGTCCTATAAACATTACCAAATCCACAGTTTCTTGCAGTTTTTCTTTTAGGCAATAAATTGAAAGAGAAAGATGAATAGATGGATATTGGGATAGGTAGATGAATGGATGTATAAATAAACTAACTGACAAATGGATGGATAGACAAATAGATAAATATATAGATCAGGACGAAATAAAGGAGGGAAAGATGAAGAAGTAAAGTTATTGGAGATGTTTTTGGCCAGATGCCAAAAGCCTCGAGGGGCGATGGTGTTTGAAAGATTTTGACATTCTCTATTTATGAAAGTGTGTTTGGCGATTGCATGAGCGTTCATTCCCTTTAAGAAATATTGAGAGGAAGACGAGGCAGGGCGAACATAGTGAGCGAAATTTGCTAATTTCCGAGACATTTTGAGACCAAATGCAGTACGTTTAAGTTAGGCTACATGAAATTCAACAATTTGTCTTATGCTCTGTTCGTCAACCTGCATGTGCTAAGAGTAGCTAATAGTAGTATTGCATAACTGAAATTGGTGTGTATGTCAAGATAACTTACCCCGAGTTGTCTCTCGCCATCCACATATGCTGTTTCTTTTTTTTTTTTTTTTTTTCTCTTCGAAATACCTTTTCTGTGTACGTTTCTTATTTTCCTAGTAAATTATAGGAAACCTTCATATAATGCTATATCGGTGTCAGAGGTGAAAATTTTAGTAGGTATTCAGTGTAGATGATTAATGTGCAAAATTTACGTATAATGTTTGTTAAGGAGGCGTAAATAAACATTTACTTTTTACAATGTAAACAATAAAAGAAGGGAAATTTTAATGTTTTTTTTCTTTCAAAACTGTGAGTGCAGTTCATACTGTATCTGTTCAGTTATATCAATATTTACTAGTCACATGACATATTAAAGAATTAAGGGAAAACACGATAACTTTTACGGAGGATTTGCGCAAGACTCTACTTAAGGCAGGATCATGCGTGCCAATTTGCGACTGAAATTGCAAGTCGCTAGAAGTGTCGACTGAGCCCTTCTAGTCGGTAAACGTCACACGTAGCGACTGGAAAGTATCGACTAGTTGGCGCCTTGGCGGAAAGTGAGTGCAAACAAACAGCTACCCGCCAAGATGTCTTCCTCCAGTACGTGACGATGCTGAAGCGGTGGTTGCTCTTCTTTTGACATACCGGAAGAGTCAACAGAAAAGAAATTGCCTGTGGAGACGTCCCTGGCTAAGTAGAAGGAAAGAAAGGAGTGTCTACCACACACTAATCTTAAGAAGACTATGCACAATTGCAATCAAATTAAATCCTGACAAGTCTTCAATCCTCACCTCTAACAACACCCTGCATTGAGAGAAACAGTTCTTGGAGAGTGGCAGCTATTTCGTCGAACGACGATTTGCGCAAGCTTTTTCTTTTACTGTATAATTAATTTCTGGGGTCCCAAGATGTGTTCTTTTCCCTCATCAGCTCTGACGTCTTCTCTACACCTGGAGACCACATTTTCAAAGCTTACTCCGTGACATCACAACGTAAATAAAGTCGAAAGCCGACTGAACAAGACCAACATATTTGTCTTGTTTTGCAACTGGTTTTTCCAATTACTAGGCTCCGATATTCAATCGGAAACTGTACTGACTTGCAATTTTAGTCGCAAACTGGCACGTGTAAACTCGCTTTTAATCAATGGATGACTTGCATAACTCCGCCCACAAAATAGGCTTCGCTCACTGGCTTCACCCTACACCAGTGGTATTCACTGCGCGGCTCGCGATGACTCAATTTACGGCTCTCGAAAAATAGATAAATAAATGAATAAAAACAAAAAGCACACTTCCACTCATCACAGCATTAAGTAAGTTTGGTCTTTATTTTGCTCTTAATAACAAGATATATAGGTTAATATTACCATGTCTAATTTATCTTATTTATTATACACTATTGCACTAGCAGCCCAGTACTACTTCATTTAGTTGAGTTATGCTAGCTTGCACTAGCTGCGGCTCTCTCAATGAATGTGTTCAACCCAAGTGGCTCCCTCGCAATAATAGTGAATAACACTGCCCTACACTGAAGAGCGTTATGCGTCGCACCCTCTCCCCTTATCTTTCCTTCAAGAGAGAATGTGTGTGTTATTCACCACGGTCGTCTGATGGTCACACAGCCAGTGTGTGTGTGTGTGTGTGTGTGTGTGTGTGTGTGTGTGTGTGTGTGTGTGTGTGTTTGTGTATGTGTGCATGCGTGTGTTTATGCATGTGCGTGTGCGTGCGTGCGACATTAATATAAGGCTTTTAGTTGATTTCCGTTTATTATTATTTTGAGGTTGTTGAAAGCATAACGAATTGTTTTAGGCTTGTGTTGTGTTCGTCCGTCCTCCGCTTTGTGTGCCTGGCGCTAGTACTTATCATGAGTGTTTTGAAGTTTCCTCAGCCTTTCCTGTGTCCATCAGTAATGGCTTTATTGTTTTATTGGTGATTAGAATTTAAAAATGATGGAGCGGTGTTTATAGTAACTTTATACGTTATATTCGTAATGTTATTGTTCAGTGTGTATGGAGTCTGTCCGTAATTACGTCTGGTATCATTTTCACGTTTCTACTTAGCTGACATTAAGTGGTCCGATTAAGTTCTATGTTTTTTTTGTTTTTTTCAATAAGTGAGTTATGTATTTCATCGAATAACAACAATGATAATAATAATAATGACGATGATGATGATGATGATAATAATAATGATAATAATTAATAATAATAATATCAATAATAATGATAATAGTAATGACAATGATAATGATAATAATAATAATGATGATAATAATGATAATAATAATAATAATAATAATAATAATAATAATAATGATAATAAACGTAACTATAATAATAATAATAATAATAATAATAATAATGATAATTATTATTATTTATTATCATTATTATTATTATAGTTACGTTTATTACTATTGTTACGCCACCGTCCCCCTTCACTGCAGTCCCCTCACACACGCGGCAAGGCAGGGGATGCAATATCCAGCTTTGGAACGAAAATTAGGATAAAGTAGGAGCGAACAGAGAAGGGGCTACTGTCAGTAGCCTCAGACAGCTGTGTTTCGGTGAGGAAAAAAAGATGAGGTTTAGTAGAGGAGAGGTGGTGTTCTACAGATTGATGACTAGATCTAAGACCGCGAATCTTGCAGAAGTTTATGAAGAAAAAGTTGAGGAAGATGTCAAGACATTTTGAGTCGCTACCGAGGGAGCACTCCGACCTGGGGACATTTTATGATCCCCTCCCCAGAAAGGGACTCCTAGGCTGGGCTGGGAGTCGCCATTTTTTATTTTAAGTGAAGGGTGTATGTGTAGTAAGTGTTTGTAGTTTTGTGTTAGGAGGAGAGTTGTCTTTAGAGGGCAGGCTGTGACTGCCCCTTGAGTTGTGAGAGACAAAGGGAAACGTTCAGTGAGATCACAGCTAGCTTTGATAGTGAGTTCACAGCACTCCCTGAACTGATCTGGACTAGAACTGGTCAAACCAGAAGTGGTCCAGAACAGAACTAGTGCTATTAGACCTCGCTGGCAGTAAATTATCGTTTCGGTAGGTGTCTACTACCTCCTCTAATAATAATAATAATAATAATAATAATGATGATGATGATGATAATTATAATGATAACAATAATAATAATATTAATAACAGTAAAAATTATATTAATGAAAATGATAATGATAATAATGATAATAATAATAATAATAATAATAATAATAATAATAATAATTAAGAACAACATCTATTTCTTACACAATTCTGACTTACAAAGGATTATTCTATTAAATTCTAAATAGCACCAGGAGTTAACGCTCACAGTATACTACAATATCGTTAGTCTTACTCCCACCCAATATTTTGAAAAGTCTTATTTAAAAACTAAGGGTTATTTTAGCTTTATCGTTATTTATTCATTTATTTATTTTCATGTAAAAGATGCATTAAAAGGCCAAAGTCGCCAGTCAGTCCAAAGAAATGGCCTTATCTGAAATCACGAGGAAGTGTGTCTTGAACGTAACTACAAACAGTATCATCTTAATACAGTCTTGTGATGGCACCTTGGAACCTTATCCTCTAACGATCATTTATATGTTTCGGCTGGTTGGCCGTAACTCTCTGTAGTGGAAATTATAAAGGCTTCTTAAGAGTATTTTCTAAGTATTCCAGTGATACTTCAACAAAAGTTACGCTTCACCAGCTTTTCATGAGATTTTGATTATCATGTATGGCTCTTAAATGCTTTTTTTTTCTTTTTTCCAATCTATGATACAAATTTCTAAACATACTTTTCTTTAATTATCACTACATACATGAAAATATCCTTGAAAAAAAAAATTCTAATAACTTCTACTACAACCTGTTTAGGGTTACGGTGATCAAATTCCACACTTCTTAGTAATTTTGGATGTTCCTTTAGAAAGTGACTGGTAACTCTTCGTATTTTAGTTACCCTTTGATAGATTTATGCATGTTTTTTTTTTTTAATAGTAATTAGTGATTTTACAAATCTTGGATATCGTATCTGTTGCTGAAGGAATCGATCCGTAGATGATATGGGTTACGGAGCCTTCCGAGCCTCATTACAGAGCTTGGATCTGTGGTGTTTATTTTGAATCATTGAAAATAGTGATGAACATGTGCACAATGATATGACTTGCTCATGATATGACTTGCTTTCTTGCCCACGCTCTTCAATCTTCTGAGTTTTTCACCCAGAGTCACTTTTTAAATTAGTTTATCTTGCTGTCTATCTCTCCCCTAAATCCTTTGACTATAAGAAATTCTTTGACTATTTAACTTCAAAAGTGGAACACATTCTTTCACGCTTTCATTTCGCGGAGACCTTTTTACTTGGAGACTTCAATGTTCATCAGAAACTTTTGTGTTTCCTCTCGCTTCATTGACTATCCTGGTGAACTAGCCTTCAGCTTTGCTATCCTCCATGACCTAGAACAACTGATGCAACACCCTACTCGTATTCCTGAACATCTTGGAGATACACCCAACAATCTTGACTTTTTCTTCTCCTCTAATCCTTCTGCTTGTGCTGTTACCCTATCTTCTCTGTTGGGCTCCTCCGATCACAATATCATATTGTCTGTATATTGTCTTATTTTTTTCAATCCCTCCTCAACAGAGTGCCTCCGGCGTTTCGCCTCTACCAGATAGGAGACCTTGAGGAGGTATTATGCTGATTTTCCTTGGAATAACTATTGCTTCCGTGTTAGAGACCCATCTCTGTGTGCTAAGCGTACATTCCTCCCTCATTCTCTCAACCTAAGTCTTCCAAACCTTGGTTTAATACAGCCTGTTGTTGTGCTACACGTGATAGAGAGGTTGCCCACAAAATATAATGTACTTCAACCTTCCAACACCTGAATCTCATGCGTTTTATATTTCTACCAGGAATAATGCGAAGTCTGTTCTCCAACTTGCCAAAAACTCCTTCATTAATAGAAAATGTCAATCTTTCGAAATCCAACTCATCTCGAAGACTTATGGCATCTGACCGAAAACATTTCCAGTAACTTAACTTCATCTTTCCATCCTTTATTTCATCCTGATGGCACAACTGCTATTTTATGTTTTTCTTTTTTAAGCTGAAATCTTCTCGCAAACTTTTTCTATAAAGTTTTACCTTGGATAATTTGGGTTTGATCCTCCTCCTCCTTCACCCCTCTCCCCCGTCTGACTCCTATGCCTGCAAATTAGAATTCTTCGTAATGAAATTTTCCATTCTCTATCTGGCCTAAACCCTTGGAAGGCTTAAGGACCTGATAGGGAACCTCTTATTGTTCTCAAAAACTGTTCCTCCGTGCACCTCGCCTTGCCAAACTCTTCCAACTGTCTATATTGACTTCTACCTTTCCTTCTTGGTAGAAATTTGCCTACGTTCAGCCTATTCCTAAAAATGGTGACAGTTTTAGTCCCTCAAACTACCGCCCTATACCTGTAATCTACTACTTATCTAAAGTTTTTAAATCTATCTTCAATAGGAAGATTCTTAAACATCTATTACTTCACAACTTTTATCTGTTCGCCAGTATGACTTTCGTCAAGACCGCTTTACCGTTGACTTACTAAATCTTGGTTATCCTCTTTTTTATTTTTATTTTCTGTGAAACTATTGTTGTTGCCTAAGACATGTAAAAACTATTGGTAGAGTCTTTCACATAGCTTTGATCTTCAAACTATCCTCCTATACCGTTTCTATCTGCAACTTCTCAAGTTTCTACTCCAACCGTTCTATTACTCCTGGGGTAGACGGCCACGTTTAACTATAACAGTGATGTTCCTCAGGATTCTATCTTGTCACCCATTCTCTTCCTATTCTTCATCAATGATCTTTTAAATCAAACCTCTTGTCGTATCCACTCCTACACTGGTGATATTATCCTACACTTTTCCACGTCTTTTTAGACAACCAACTTTTTAGGAAGTAAATAGATCACACAGGAATGTCACAGAACGCCAACTTCTAATCTCTCTAAAAATTCTGATTGGGACAAAGAAAACTCAATTCCTCCACATATCAACTCAACACAACCTTCCAGACAACTATCCCCTCTTCTTCAATAACACTCAGTTGTTTCAGGCTTCTACATTGAATATCCTGTCTGTCCCTTATATATAAACTAAACTGGATTATATTCCTTCATCACCTCTGTTATACGTTTATCACACAGTGATGGCTCTCCGTCACGAATGAGTAATCATTCCATTGAAAATCAGCATTATACCTCCTCAGATCCCTCCAACGAGCAGAGGTAAAACTCCAGAGAAGTACCTCTGCTTTGGGCGATCCTGAGCAGAGATTGGTGTGATAGGACAAGGTACAGAAATGAGATTGTGATCGGAGGAGCCCAATGGAAAAGATAGGGTAACAGCATTAGCAGAAGGATTAGAGGTTAAAAAAGATCAAGAATGTTGGGCATATCTCCAAAACGGTCAGGAATACGAGTAGGATATTGCACCAGTTGTTCTAAGTCTACCACAAGTCATGGAGAATAGCAAAGCTAAAGACAAGTACACACAAGTTTCTTTCCCTTCACTGACCATCAGTGAAGGGAGAGAAAAGCCAAAGCTTGTGGTGAGCAAAAAATTTTTCATCTTTTGTCATAAGATTTTCCAGTGTCTTATAGAACTATGGCTAATGATTAAAACAACAACGCTTTCATACCACACAAAGATATGCATTTCTTCTTATTATCTTTGTTCTTCTTCTTCTTCTTCTTCTTCTTCTTCTTCTTCTTCTTCTTCTTGTTCTTCTTGTTCTTCTTCTTGTTCTTCTTGTTCTTCTTGTTCTTCTTCTTGTTCTTGTTCTTCTTCTTCTTGCGCGCGCGCACACACACACACACACACACACACACACACACACACACACACACACACACACACAAATGAGAAATAGCTAAAATAATAAATAAGTGCATGCTCTGCACATAACAATTATTCCTACTTAAAACGCTCCTTGTGACATGCTGTAAGGAAGTATTGTTGATAGTGAGGTATTATCGTAACAATTTTAGCATAATCATCCTGGCAATTATGTTGACAAAGGAAGGAGTGCGTACATTATAACTAGAAACTGAAACCAAGAATAATGGAATAAATAATCAGGAGTACCTCTAGTATTTCTTGCATAATTCTTGCCTCAGTTGACTTATGAAAGAGTTATATAGAGTTATCGTTCTTTGTTAGTTATAGACTGTGATGTTCTAGCTCATCTAACTCTTGACAGAACATTATGGCGCCAGTTTCAATATAGATTACTTAGAAGAAGGTTACCTACCCGAAATTCAAAAAGTGTCTTGATGTAAAGATTTATTGATAATTAATTATAAAATAAAGTCTCATAATTTTAAGAGTTCTCTGAAAAATGCAACTTGTTTTAAATGCTGTTTTAAAACAATAATCCGTGAGTAAATTTGCTAAAATAAAGACTTGCAAATAGAAATGAATAATCTGACAGTGTTCTGAAACTGAATAACGTCAAAGATGGATATATATACTTTGAGAACACAGTCACTTTCATCGAAGCGATGTTAAGAAACGTATTCCTCGGATAGCTTGCTTTGTACAATGAAGAAACTTATAAACAGGACAAGCACACGACATGAAGAATATCCATGCCGTTCATCTTTACTGTGACGCTTCAGTCAACTGCAGCGTCAGGACCTGAGCTGTTCATCCACAAATACATATCCATTCAGTCACTACACAGCGCTTTCCTGCCCACATGTAATCCACCTTACCAACTGTATGTTATTCTTGAAATGTTACAAGTTGTTGCTCTTCACAAAGATATATACAATTATTTCTTTGTTGACAGTCAAGTTGCCTTGTATTTAGTACTTCAGACTATACTTCAACTAACTGTGATGTAGGGTACGTTCCGTGGGAGGTTTCTTCCTGTCCGAACACCCTCCATTCATTTAGAACTGTGGATCAGTTGTCGGATCAAACAAGAAATGGTCAACCACAAGAGACTCGAAGCAGCTGCGCTCTTCTTAACAGAAAAGCTCACCGGCTGCCCTGTGCTAGACGTTGTGGACATTTTTCATGTAAGAAATTAAGTTTTAAGGAGGCAAGATGAGAGAAAAGAAGAGAGGCCGGTCCTGCCATCTTCACTTATTTATCAGCAGTATCCCGCCTTAAAAGCGGATTCACACGTATCAATAAGCGATTGAAATGTAAGTTGGTAGAGTTTCCTACTGAATATCGGTGCCTAGACTGAAGAAACCAGTCGCAAAACAAGACCGACATGTTGGTCTTGTTCAGTCGATTTGCGAGTTAGTTTACGTTGTGACGTCACGTAGAAAGATTTGAAAATGTGGTGTCGATGTAGAGATGATGTTGGAGTTGGTGAGGGAAAAAGAACGCATCTGGGACGCTAAAAATAAATAATACAGCAAAACAAGCTTACCCAAATCGATGTTCGATGAGATAGCTGCCACTCTCCAAGAACTGTTTTCCTCTATACAAGGTGTTGTTGGAGGTGAGGATTAAATACTTTTCATGATTTAATTTGATTGTCATCGGAGGAAGGCATCTTGTTGAGTAGCTGTTTATTTACATTCACCTCCTGTCAACCAACCGATGCTCTCCAGTTACTGTGTGTGAACGTGTTCCGATTAGAAGGGCTTTGTCGATACTTTTAGAGACTTACAATTTCAATTGCATATTGACACGTGTGAATCCGCCTTAACATCATACGGGAAAGCGTACTGCCTCTTGGGATCGTAAGGCTTCGTTACCATCAGTGATGTCATCACCTCCCCCCAAAAATTGTTCCGTTAGCTTACGTAAATTTACGTTTGGAACGCGCCCGTAATCAATAATTGTCTTATCCACATCCTAAGGGGTACTCAAGCGACGGTCCGTAGGCGTCCAGCTTGATGAAAAGGCGGACAGTTTGAGCTCAGCGTCCCTGAACCTCAGTGGCTCGGAGTACACCCTGAGTGATGTTAAGAGTAGATTAAGTACTATGTAATAATTATATAAAAAGTCGTATAACCTGCTAAATTGCCAGCCTCAAAAGCCTTCAATATCTTTTTTTTTATGTAAGAGGGGAAAACCGGCCAAGGCCAATAAAAAACTTTAAAAAAAGGCCATAAAAATACCGTTAAAAGACAGTAAGAGATGCAACATTGCGGCGGTGAGAAAGAGGCTGAAGACAGTCAGTCAGAGGAAAGTTGAAAAAACGAAAAAAACTTTTGATTCCACTCTGTCTATGTAATAGACCAGTATGGGTGGAAACTGTCCTCTTTACGTGTGTCTCAAAACAGCCATTACACTTATGAGGGAGACATTGTATCTCAGGACGCAGTGGCAATGCAGCTCAGGTCGGGCTGTAGATAGTTATGGGTGCTTATGATGTACTTCACCAAAAGGGCGCACACACACACACACACACACACACACACACACACACACACACACACACACACACACACGGCCCGGTAGCTCAGTGGTTAGAGCGCTGGCTTCACAAGCCAGATGACCGGGGTTCGATTCCCCGGCCGGGTGGAGATATTTGAGTATGTCTCCTTTCACGCGTAGCCCCTGTTCACCTAGCAGTGAGTAGGTACGGGATGTAAATCGAGGAGTTGTGACCTTGTTGTCCCGGTGTGTGGTGTGTGCCTGGTCTCAGACCTATCCCAAGATCGGAAATAATGAGCTCTGAGCTCGTTCCGTAGGGTAACGTCTGGCTGTCTCGTCAGAGACTGCAGCAGATCAAACAGTGAATTACACACAGCAGCAGCAGCAGCAGCACTATATTTGCTAAATTTAGGCCACAGACCAGCAGGACTTCTCCGATCCGTATCTCTCGATTCCTCAACTCTGCTCCATTGACATAATCAGAATTAGAATTAGAATCTTTATTTCCATTATGAACATTGGTTATTCATACAGTATCTATAGTAATGAAGCAAAAAACTTAGCAACTACAATAACATTTTCTGAACAAAAAATAATATCTAGTACATTAGGGATGTGGTGTCGTAGTGGATAAGGTGGTGAGCGTGGGATCGGGCAGATGTCCATGCGATGGTTTGAATCCCACTACATACTGCTTTGAAATTTTGTCATTTGTCGAGACTCGAGTGGCTTAAAGTTACCTACGTACATGTCACCATGATACCCAGGGTATCATGGGTGGTGATATGGGCCCTAATATGGGTACCACTATAAATAAAATCGCCTGCGCCACTAATGGGCGGAAACTGAACAGCGTTTCTCATACTCTTCAAGTATACTTACAGTCGCTATAGAACATAATATGAAACATAATATATAAATAAAACAATAAGATAATGGAAATGAAAAAAAAAAATGCAGAGAAGTATAAACAGAAAAATAAAAGTAAAACAATGTTCCACATGAAATAAAATGCACGTGTGCTTAGGACTTATGCCAACAGTTAGCATATGGGTATAAAAGATTATTAACTTTAAACTGGAAAAAAAGAACAGTCAGTGTCAACATTCAATACAGAGTTCATGACTGAGCAAATAAAATTTCAGGGCACGCTCTAGGACTCCCAAACTGCTTCACTTTGTCGGGCAACTTATTCCACAATGCGGGTCCTCTCACAGCGATGAACCTGGCACCGTGTGTCTTTGTGCGTTTTGGGTGCCTACATGTAGAAAATTACATTGCCTTGTATTAGTGTCATTGGATCTTATATCCCCAACTTCTGGAAAGGAGAGGAAGCAGCTTGGGAGTTTTCTTTATAACCTTATATGTAATAGCACATTGTTCTAGAATACATTTCTTTTTTCATTAGCAACCATTGTCATTGTGGTAAAAGAGGAGTTGCGTGATCAAATTTTAATACTCCATCTACAGCAACTCTTGCAGCAAAATTTTGCAGCTTTTGAACTTTTTCTAGTTGCGTGATATTGACAGTAACCCCACACATTTCTCGCATAATTCAGATGACTTAGAATAAGAGTCTGCACTGCTGTTAGTCTGGCCTCTTTATATATATATATATATATATATATATATATATATATATATATATATATATATATATATATATATATATATATACTATGTGGGCTTTCACGGGAATTTATGGGTTAAAGGGGATATTTTTTGTGGCACCTCCTATCTCAAAGCCCACCTGCTAAGAAACCGTTGCCCCGAGTGAGGAAGCCCAACCTACACTCGGACAATCGTTAAGGGAATCTTGTATTTTGTTGATGTACATTAATATGTCAGATACTTTTCTATACATTTCTGTTATATGGCCATCAAAGGACATAAGTTTGTCAAAGAATATTTTTTTAAGACTTAAACTTGGAAGAATTGATACATCTCTACTTGAATTACAGTGTCATGGGTATTTTTAAAAATTAAGTCTGCTATCCTTACAGACACATTGCATCTTCTTAGAGTTTGATAAGAGACCATTCATATTGAAATACTGCTTATTTTTTATATGGTTTGTTCCGATCTTTTTTCATGAATTCAGGCAAGTTGTCTATGCTACCAGATTCAAGATATTGAGTATCATCTCCGTATTGAATTATAAAAAAAACACTTATCAACTATTTCTGAGAAGTTGTTGACACAAGTATTAAGTAAAAATGGTCCAAGAACAGGCGCCTGAGGTACACCATGAATTACCACTAAGGAAGAAGACAATTTGTTCCCTATACGCACAGACTGAGCCCTGTTGCATATAAGTCTTAGTGATACATTTTCTGAGTAATACATCATTGCTGACGCGATCAAAAGCTTTTGATAAGTCGCACAGAGTTAAAAGACATACCGCCGTCTTGTCCAAGGTTTCAGAATTAACAGACTTCCTAAAAGACAGAGAAATGAGAACTGGGATAAAAGATGAAGAATCAAAATTATTTAGGGTTATAAGTGGAGTTCCACAGGGAACAGTTCTGGCCTCAGTAATATTCATAGTGTATATTAATGATATGGTAGATGAGGTGGACAGATGACAGGTGCAGATGACGCAAAGTTACTGAAAAGAGTGGAAAATGACATGGATTGTGAAATGCTACAGAAAGACTTGAATAAGATACACGAGTGGAGCAAGAAATGGGAAATGGAACGTAATGAAAAAGAAAATGCAAAGTGATGGAACTAGGGAAAAGCAAAAGAAGGGAGACAAGACCTTACACTATGACACTATGGAAGGAGTAGATATTCAGAAAACAAAAGAAAAAGACTTGGGTATTATAATAAATGACAAATTATCACCGGAAAAACACGTAAACAAAATAGTTGGGGAAACATATGAGTTACTAAGAAAAGTTAAATGGGCATTTACTTATATAGAGGAAGAAATGATGAAAAGAAAACTAATAGAATACATGATTCGACCTAAACTAGAATATACCGCACTTATATGGTCAACACATAATAAGAAAGATAGAAGGAAGATAGAAAGGATTCAAAGACCTGCAACCAAAATGGTTCCATGTTTGAGAGACCTAACTTATGAGGACAAATTGAAGAGATTAAAACTTCCAACATTGTAACAGAGGAGAGAAAGAGGAAACCTAATTGCTATATACATGGCATGGAAAGGGATGGACACAGCTGACAAAGAAGATTTATTGGTGTGGGACCCAAGAAATACAAGGGAACACGGCATGAAATTGAAAATTGAAAGAGACATTAAGAAATATAGTTTTCCAAACAGAAGCATAGAAATACGGAACAATTTGGATGAAACAGTGGTTCAAGCAAGAAATATAACTTTAAGGCTAAACTAGATGACTATAAGTATGGAGACAGGCACGAGCATAGCTTTTTCCTGTAAGACATAACTAGGTAAATACAGCTAGGTAAATACACACACACTGTATCTCTTCCTTCTCTCTCCACCCTTCTCTCAGTATACAGTAATGCTTTCACGACAAAGGAAGAATATGGAGACTTAGGTACTTCATTGAAATCTACGATAGACAAGAATATACATAGAAATCAATATATACATAATTGCACGCTGGAAAGAAATTATGGCATTTTTTTTTTTTTATTTATACCCACCTGGTTTATACAGTTACTTATTCCTACGCAAAACAGCCCAATAAACTGCCATCCAGCAGAAACCCAAATTTTCCTGCCCACTTCGTTAAAAAAAATAATAAATAAATAAATATAAATAAATGAATGAAAAAAAAAAAACACCATTGGGAGGGAAAACCGCGAGCCTGTTGACAGATATTCTTATCGTAACCTTTCCTTCCGTATGATGACATAGCATGTACCGTAGGTACGTGTTTTATCCTGTCATTCATGGGCCAGCCCTTTCAGTTTGTAATTAATCAATTACATATTCCCATCCTATATCTATGAAGAGGCTGGCAGATTCGGTCGTCATACTTTATTGTACTCTTTTCATGTATGTAAAATAGTACTATTATCAGTCAACAGTAATGTTGTGGAATAGTAGCACTGTTAGGAAGAATTACCCGCGTTATTGAACGGACAGCTGCCGTTTACCCTCAGCTGTCGGTACACTGTTGCCTTGCTACAGTGCAATTTAACACCTTCCAAGTTCCCACTACAAAAGTTGCACCAGTCCTAGATCAGCCCATGCAGCCCACTAGGTAAAGGTCACACCCAGACAGCAGGACATATCACATATAACTGGACTGCAGCATGTGACTATTGCAGGTAAGGATTCCTGTTAAAATTGGCATTAGCGTTTAGTTAGAGTTTATTTCATTTGGCTAATTTGGCATTATGAAAATGATAATGCCTTACAAATTTCATGACAGTGATTGTTTATTAATATGCAAGAATCATGGTGTGGAGTTTATGTGGATTTCAGTGGTTCTCGAATCCTTTTTGTCTCCCAGTGTTGTTGATTCTGTGTTGGTTATGTGCTGCTCTGTCATTGGTTATTCCAATACCTCATTAGTGTTCTTAGTTAAGGTAAGGGTTCTACTACAGTTTCGTACAATAAACTATAGATGGTTTAGGCCACCCTTAGGATGTTGTTCTTACTATTTACAACATTTCCAATAAGTACATTACCTGTCGCAAATTAATAATAACGCTGCAATAGGTCCGGGAATGTCGGGTTTTCTCCAAGTCCAGCGATCTGCGCAGCGAGCTACGGAGCTCCACCACACTCGGAAATGAACAGTACACTGAATTGCATTTGTATATAGCTGGGGTTTGTGGGTAACTGCTGAATGGGAATTATTGTGCCTATAGTTCTTTTGTCCAATGACGTGCCACCCCCTCTTAACACCACGAGCTGCGCCAATGGGAATTTGCTGTATGTATTCGTAGGCGGGGCACAACTGGGCAGACAGGTGCTCAGAGACATCTGTGTGCTCAGTTCAGCCATGGCAACCATTGATATTAGTTGTGCAGGTTGCAAATTTGATTACTGGGAAATCATCGCTTCTGCTGTCCCCATAGAGGACAATGAACCTAATGACACTTGAGTAGAGGATGACCCACAGCCAGGACCTTCACCCTCTCGTTAAGGTATTTTGAGTTATGAATTTATACTGGAGGGGTATTGGTAGAGAAAGGCAAATTGTGTGAAACTATAAGAGAACCGGAGGTCTAGCGCAGTGTGTCGGGGGGCCAGGGGGGATGAGTTTAAAAAACAAAAACATATATCACTCATATATGCCTCCTCCCACCCCAAAACCCCCGATTCCCCAAAGGCCCCCAAGCTTGTTGAAAGAAAAAAAAAAACTAATAGACTACAATCTGAACCTGACTAAACTCTGGGCTAATCTAACATTTTTGAGCCAATTCTTATCAAGAATTCTTATAATAACTGTACTATAGCCCCTTACTTGAGTCAGTAAAGCAAGAAAAAAGAAGGCTGCATATGATGGTATGTTGTGAGTATAAAATATTTCCTTGGCTCCCACTCCACAAACCAAGCTGCTCTAACCTCAGGGGCTCTTCTCAGAAATAAACTCTCCTCCAATGTTTTCAAGTCCTTCTTGCACTTGTCTAGATAGCATATATCAATAAACATCACTATCAGTTTCCATACTATGAATGGGTTTGTTATGCATAAAATGCTGAATGGTGCAAAGGTGGAAGTAGGCTGGGACTTCCCAGATGAAGACTTGTGGTCAAGAGCTGCACATTAGCTGCCTTGTTGTAGCAAAGGTAAGAAATTCCATTTGTATCACTGTTTTGTTCTCATCACAAAAAGTATGACAAGGTTTTATGGTTGTTAGTGTGACAATATATTAATATAGAGTATATATGTTAGTCCACTTTGTATATTATGTGACTTTCTTCAGTTTTATGTTTAGTATCTGCAAATTACATATATAGATTGCCTTCGTTGGGTTTCTTTGATTAATATAGAGTATATATGTTAGTCCACTTTGTATATTATGTGACTTTCTTCAGTTTTATGTTTAGTATCTGCAAATTACATATATAGATTGCCTTCGTTGGGTTTCTTTGATTGTGCTCGTCTTGAAGTGAATCCTGTCATCTCCACTCCTGAATTGACATCTTTGTTTATCAGCAATGGAGCCCCTCAAGCTGGGAGTGCGTACACATCCCCCAGGCCTCACGCTGGTGTACCGCAGCGCAGCTGGGAAGGAGCGCTACAGAGTGATGCCTATCAGGTTCCTCAACAAGTTTGGCTCAGTTGAAAATGTCTTGAAAGAAGTGAAAGACAGACATCAACCATTTTTAGATAAAGTTAGTGGGTGCTGTTGAAAATTGTACATCAAATAGATAAAGATATTTTTAAAGCCTTGTATATTATTGCAACTTGTTTTAAGGTAAAGAGCCAAATAGTGATATTTCTTGCTATATCAGAATTTTTATTTTTACATTTCAGGGATCTTACCTCTTTCTTTATAGGAAATGGGATCCTGAGGTCAATCTGTTATCTTTGGTGTGTTGTTAATGATAAATCACCAGTTGTGTGGCTATTTTTAAAAAGAAGAAAAAACTAATAAGAGGCATATATATATATATATATATATATATATATATATATATATATATATATATATATATATATATATATATATATATATATATATATATATATATATAGTTTATTATTGTTGGAAGATTTTCTATGTGTCAGGCTTAAGTCTATAGGCGCGATAGACCATAATGTGAAAAAAAAAAAAACATGTTTTTGTGGTTGTCAGTCTTATCCATAAATTGCTAGAGATTAGATCAGCATGTCATTGCTTTGCACCCATATCGTATTTGAAATATATTTCTTCATCCTTTTGATATTTTATCTTGCATTCAGGTCCCAGATGTCAGAATAGAGAAGATGTTGCGCATCCTTCAGGAGGTGGAGCGTGGCCGTAACCTGGAGGAAGCAACAACCATGGTGGGGCTGGAGTATTCAGTTGACCCAGAACAGGACCTTAACAAGCTGGATG
>NC_059302.1:4175924-4225924 GCF_017591435.1 Portunus trituberculatus | reverse complement strand
ACTCTGCTAAGTGGGAGGAACTAAGGCAGTACTATTCTGATTTCCTTGGGATGATTATTGTTTTCATGTCAGAGATCCTTCTCTTTGTGCCGAGCGCATAACAGAGGTGATTATCTCTGGCATGGAGCTATACATTCCTCATACTTTCTCTAACCCTAAAGCTAAAAAGCCTTGGTTTAACTCTGCTTGTTCTCGTGCTGTCAATGATAGAGGCGGCTCACAAACGGTTCCGTAGCCATCCAACTGCTGAAACTCATGCCCTATATATTTCTGCCCGTAATCATGCCAAATCTATTCTCCAACTTACTAAAACTCTTTCATCAATAGAAAATGTCAAAGTCTTTCCAATTCTAACTCCTCTCGAGATTTCTGGCATCTAGCCAATAATATCTCTAACAACTTTACTTCTTCGTCTTTCCCTCCTTTACTTCATCCAGATGGCTCTACAGCTGTCTCTTCTTTTCTAAAGCTGAACTCTTCGCTCAAACCTTTGCTACCAACTCAACTTTGGATGATTCTGGGCATATTCCTCCTACTCCTCCACCCTCTGACTACTTCATCCCTAAAATTAAAATTCTTTATAAAGACGTTTTCCTGGCCCTCTCTGGCCTTGATTCTCGGAAGGCTTACGGTCCGGATGGAGTCCCTCCTGTTGTTCTCAAAACTGTGCTTCCGAACTCGCTCACTGCCTGGTCAAACTCTTTCATCTGTGTCTCTCTACTTCTATTTATCCTTCTTGCTGGAAGTTTGCTCACATTCAACCTGTCCCTAAAAAGGTGACCACTCCAATCCTTCTAACTACCGCCCTATAGCTTTGATTTCCTGCCTTTCTAAAGCCTTTGAGTCTATCCTTAATAGGAAGATAATGAGGCATCTATCAGCTCACAACCTTCTCTCTGATTGCCAGTATGGTTTCCGTAAAGGCAGATCTACTGGTGATCTTCTTACTTTCCTAACTGAATCTTGGTCATCCTCTTTTAGGGACTTCGGTGAAACCTTTGCTGTCGGCCTTGACATATCGAAAGCCTTCGATAGAGTCTGGCACAAATCTTTAATTTCTAAACTACCCTCCTACGGATTCTATCCTTCTCTCTGTACCTTCATCTCCAGTTTCCTTTCCGATCGTTCTATTGCTGCTGTAGTAGACGGTCACTGTTCTTCCCTAAAACTATCAACAGTGGTGTTCCACAGGGTTCTGTCCTATCACCCACTCTCTTTCTATTATTCATCAATGATCTCCTAAATCTGACTCAATGCCCTATCCACTCCTATGCTGATGATACCACCTGCATTATTCAACAGCGTTCAACAGACGCCCAACCCAACAACAATTAAATGACTCAAGGCGAGATGCTATAGGACGCCTAACTTCTGATCTTTCACTTGTTTCTGATTGGGGCAGAGAAAACCTGGTTTTGTTCAATGCCTCAAAACTCAATTTCTACAACTATCTACTCGACATAACCTTCCAGACAACTATCCTCTCTTCTTCAATAACACTCAACTTCCCTCTCCTCTACATTAAACACACTCGGTCTATCCTTCACTAAAAATCTAAACTGGAAATTTCACATCTCTACTCTTGCTAAATCAGCTTCCAAGAAGTTAGGTGTCCTATGGCGTCTTCGTCCATTTTCTCTCCCTCCCAGCTGCTTGCTCTGTACAAGGGCCTTATCCGCCCGTGTATGGAGTATGGCTCTCATGTCTGGGGATCCACACACAGCTTTACTAAACAAGGTGGAATCTAAAGCTTTTCGTCTTATCAACTCTTCTCCTCTAACTGACTGTCTTGATTCTTTAAGTCACCGCCGCAATGTTGCATCTTTATCTGTCTTCTACCGCTGTTTTCATGCTGTCTGCTCTTCTGAACTTGCTAACTGCATGCCTTCCCCTCCTGCGGCCTCGCTGCACAAGACTCTCTACTTCTTCTCATCCCTATTCTGTCCATCTTCCTAATGCAAGAGTTAACCAGTATCTTCACTCCTTCATTCCCTACACTGGTAAACTCTGGAACTCTCTACCTGTGTCTGTATTTCCACCTGCCTATGACTTAAACTCTTTCAAAAGAGGAGTGTCAAGACACCTCTTACGTTAACTGGACCCTCCTTTTAGATTTTTTGTTTTTCTCTTTCTACTTTCCTCTTAACAGGGCCTGGCAACCAGCGGGATTTTTTTTTTCCAACACTTTGTTTGCCCTTGGCCAGTGCCCTTGTAATGTAAAAAAAAAAAAAAAAAAAAATATATATATATATATATATATATATATATATATATATATATATATATATATATATATATATATATATATATATATATATATATATATATATATATATATATATATATATATATATATATATATATATATATATATATATATATATATATATATATATATATATATATATATATATATATATATATATATATATATATATATATATATATATATATATATATATATATATATATATATATATATATATATATATATATATATATATATATATATATATATATATATATATATATATATATATATATATATATATATATATATATATATATATATATATATATATATATATATATATATATATATATATATATATATATATATATATATATATATATATATATATATATATATATATATATATATATATATATATATATATATATATATATATATATATATATATATATATATATATATATATATATATATATATATATATATATATATATATATATATATATATATATATATATATATATATATATATATATATATATATATATATATATATATATATATATATATATATATATATATATATATATATATATATATATATGCTCTCATCTCTGCTACACTTTTGTCTGCAAACATACTACGACAGCTTGGCCCACATTGTTCCTGTCCATGAATGCTTCATACATATATTTTTTCCTTGTTTCTCTATATTTTATCAATTGCAAGGATAAGTTCTTCATGATTCTTGCCTCATTCACTGTCAGTGTCTGTCAGATAGAACACTCTACCAATTGCAAGAACAAGTTCTTCATGATTCTCACCTCATTCACTGTCAGTGTCAGTCAGACACACTCATGTAAATTTCCAGGCTCCTCTGGTAAATCCTGTAACTTAATTCCCATACTCTGGTACTCCTTGTCTCCATACCAGTTCACATGTTTAAATTATCCAATCTACTACCACTTATCTCTCCATTTTAATATTTCCATAGTTATGCACCACCTATGTGTGCAGCTTTGCCTAGCTTTCTCTACCTTTTATTGTGTCCAAGGGATCAGTGGCTAAGTTAGGACAAGTAAGAAATACATTTTGAGACTTAGTTTCTAATCTGCTTTATTTCAGTTTGCATGAAATGTATCAGTATAAGAATTAAAAAAATTTTATCATGCAGAAAAACTTAATTGTGTTCTACAGTTAGATGAACTGTCTGCCAATATAATTCAACAATTTCACAATTCTTTGTTGGAATCACCCAAGATTTGAAAAACATTGTTTCTGTTGCCAATATAATAGTTATTATATATATATATATATATATATATATATATATATATATATATATATATATATATATATATATATATATATATATATATATATATTATAATTTATCTGACACTCAAAACCATTATTTGGATCAAGTACTAATAAGGTACTGGAAATGCATTTAGCTTTAAAATTTCTAGATCATTAAAAAAATTTTTTTTTTTACCAATATTATACAATGATTTTGGAATCTTTTTATAAAAACTGTTTCAGGGCTTAAAACCTTTTACTATATTAAGTATGCTTTAAGAAGGGACAGGGTATTGACTTTGTAGTAAAATTTTATAACAACTAACAATCTCTTCATCTCCCTTCCCAATTTTTGTTAGTATTTTCTGTATAAACTGGCCTTACCTTTCATATTTTATTCTGTACAAATTACTTATTTTAGCTACTTTAAATCTGAAGCAGTTAGAATTTATATGTATTCACTATAAAAAGTAACAACATAATATAAATAACAACAGTACAATATCTTTTCAACAAGCAATGTACATAAGACATCAGATCAGAGATTTAATACGGTGGATAAAGATTCTGTACATATAATTCTTTGACTAGATGAAAACAAACTTATATCTACACAGCATGAAGTCATTATTTTCTTTATAGTAATACAACTTTGTGCTTCACTCCTAAATAAGTCCACTGTAATCTTCAGAACTATCAGAGTTGAAGATTTCTTAGTGGAAAGAAAATATGACTTTCATTGCTAAAACATTTAGGGACAGTTTCCTCTTTACTCAGGTGACACAAAAGCATTGTATGCAGCATGAGCTTTAAGGTTTCCTAAAGCAGACCAGTCTGAGCTAAAGGAAATTTTCCTCCTAGAAAGTTCTGTCATTGGCATATTGAATGCACAACAAATCATTTTGTGAACAAATTCACATTTGTGCTTTTTTATCTCAAAGTTTCTTAAATATTTGTTTATCTATACATAACAATGAGTTATTTCATGCAATCAACAAGCTTAATACTCCTATATGTTTATAGCACTTTTGATGCACCAGAGAATAGTAAATCTACATTGTTTGTAAGATGTACTTGACAAGTTATTGTCTTGTGCAAAAACCATCAGATGGTGGACGGAGCTTGCATGATGCAGCTGATTTGTTGACCTTTTCATTTTTGTGTTGAACAGAGCTCAAGTAAAGTTTTCAATATTAATATCCAAAACCAAAAAGGTTTTGGTTGCTTTTCTCTTAATACATTTCAGCTTGACAATTCAATCATATAATTTTAAATACTTAAGTACATAGTTTTACAATACATTTGTGTATACACACTCAAGACCATGAAAACTGCATTTTGTGAATGATAACTGTCATTGCAGTGCTCTGTAACAAGTGTGTCTGGAGGGCCTAGGTGAGGGAGGGCTGCTGGTCCTGCTGCTGTTGGCTCCTCATTGCATTCTTGACACATGCTTTGAAACCTGCCCACCCCTCAGAGGGTTCTTGTTGCTGAAGGAAAAGAAATGTGTTAGCAAGTAGTTCAGAAGAATATGGCTCACAGGCAAAGCTGTTCTAATTTAAGGGATGCTGGATTAATTAATAGTGTACTGTCTCAAGGAGTGCTGATTGGTCCTGGGTTGTATTCTGTCATCTGATTAGTAACTGATTTGATTGTGCTATGTCATCTGATTAATAATTGATCTGATTGTGCAACTACTTCCTGGATCATGCATTCTTCTACATGATTGGTGTTTGCCACTCCCCACTATAGTGACCTGTGTTGCCACTTCAGCCAACACAATGTCAAGCACTCTTTTATTGATATTGTCTTTATTAGTTATGTATATGGATTAATGGTTTTCTGTGCTGATTGCTGCTGATACTGCTTTTTAGCATCTTTACTCACTTTGGTAAGCAGCCTTCTTCATCTATATTGTTCACTTATGCATTACATTCTTTGTGGTGCCACACATCTACTTTGTCCTCATGCTGCCAAACTTCAGCCTGACTCACCATAATGTTTTTGGTTGCACATACCAAATGGAATTTCATACACTACTACACTTTCCTTCTCCTTGACAGTGTGCACCATTTCCTTATTATGTCACATATCTTCTTTTTTGCAGCAGTCACTATATGCATATTTGTGTTACTTTTATGGTGAGTGTGCATGTTAGATGAGAGTGAGAAACAATTAAGTATTTCACTTGACAATATATAGCATGTAAAGTTCAAAATCCTCAAAGTTCAAACCATTGTTAATTGAGAGTTGACTGTATAGTGTATGAAATTCCGTGTGACGGGTGCAACTGAAAACATTATGACAAGTAAGGCACACACGCACAAATGCATAAAGAAATCAGGTGATGTAAAAAAATTTTATCTACTGCATAAAGACAGACCACTGGGAAGATATTCTCTCTCTCTCTCTCTTGAACATTAAGAACAAAAAGGGCATGTACTCCACACAAATTCATTTTTAAAAGCAATAAAACCAAGTTACAAGACCATGTATCCAAACCATGAATAATATGACATCAAACAAAATGTTAATTTAGTGACTGACACTAGCTCAATATGAAATGGTACAAGAAAGGATATTATTAAATCAGCCATCTGCCATCTAAGTACCCCTGGAATGTTACTTTAGTGACTGGCACTAACTCAATATGCAATAGTACCACAAAGGATATTACATCAGCCATTTAAGAACCTTTGGAAATCTTATAAATCCCTGGGGGTTCACAAATTCCAGGTTGAGAACCCCTGCTATAAATGAAAATATCTTTTACATCACATTTTTCATATGTTATGTGTGTATGTGTGTGGTATGCACACATGTGGGGACTTTCCAGTCATCCCACCAGCCTATCACAGTATACGAGTACAAAAGGTAAAGGCACCTTGAAATCAATTCCCAGATATGTGGCATTCTCCTCAGTTTAGCAGAGAAAGAAAATAGTGCATTAGTGAACCATATATATGAAGAATGCCACTTACCATAGTGGATAAAGTGAAAATGCTAAAAAGTGTTATCAGCAATCAGCACAGAAAAGCATTACTCTATATACATAACAACTAACAAAGACAATATCAATAAGAGTGGATGACATTGTGTTGGCTGAAGTAGCACAGGTCACTACAGTGGGGAGTGGCACACACCAATCAAGTAGCAGAATGCATGACCCAGGAAGGAGTTGCACAATCAGATCAGTTGCCAATCAGTCGCCAAACTGATGACCGAAGACACAATCTGGAACCAATCATCAATTCTCAGTACAGTACACTACTAATCCAGCATCCCTCTAATCAGAACAGCTTGGCCTTCAAGCCATATTCTTCTGAAGAGCCTCACGAGTTAGAGTAGTCACCATCAAAGTATTCAATTCCAAGCCTGTGTTTACTTCACAACCTTCTTAGTAACATATAGATATATGAATCTTTATACACTCTTGGGAGTTGCTTCCCTTTTATTTATTTTTTTCCCCCCTTTTCTGCTGAATCTATCTCTAATTAGGTGTCCAATGCCTCACTCAATTTTTCTAGTGGCCAAGCCATCTCAGCACATTTCTTTTCACCCATTCTGTCATTCCACAGTTCATACCACTTGAACATATTCCAAAACTAGCCATGCATACTTAGTATACTCTATCCTCCATCTTGTCACTTTGCATGCTTCTCTTATGCTTCCCTGAGATGACATTTTTATTTCATTCCCTGTGTATCCTTCCCTCTTCACATGTTAACACTATGAATAACACTATAAATATAGTTTAAAAGTAATATAATGGCAGACTGCACCTGGAATCATCACCTCAGGTCTTCACACCACGGCCTTCATCTCACTCTTGACGCACTGCTTGAAGGCATCCCACCCTTCACTCCTTGAGGTTTGCTGGGTAATGATACAAGCCATTGTGTTAAATGCAAAAAAAATATGAAAAGGAGCATCACTTAATAGCCGGGACTTGTGGCACAAACTCAATCAAGCTTTACCACTGAAATTAATAAAGTTAGTTGCAGGTATGAAAAAACTCATTCAAAATAATCAAATAGCAACATGGTGTCATTTCTACCAGTTATTAAAGAAACCCATTTAAAAATTATAGGAAATGGAGATGAGAAAATGCAAGATAAAGGCATTATGAGATAAGTTCACTTTTGATCATACTCTATTCACTCGGTGACATACAAATGAAACACAAGCTGTTTTTTTTTTTTTTTTTTTTTTTTTTTTTTTTTTTTTTGTCCAAGTTTGTTCCTGATGAGTCTTCACTTAGCATAGACACTGCCCTTTCAAGTTTCAACACAATGAAAATTACTTTGCTTCCCTGTATCATCCTCATTTTCTGCAATAGTTACTTGATCATTGTACAGAAGAATTATAAATTATGAATGTGTTTAATATATTGAAACGTTTCGTGAATTAAATAAGGAAAAATTATGCGAGTTGAAAGTGTTTATACCACATTCAATGCCGTTTATAACTGATTCATCATGATTCTGTAAATAATAATGAAAGTATGCAAGAACATCTTTAAAATAATGGTGTTGAATTTTAGATAAGCCAGAGAGAAATGATGTTAAGCAACTATTTATTCTACACTGTAGGTGCGATTCAGCAGTGGCTCAACATTGTGAGAACACATGCTAGCACTCTGCTGCTATTGTCTTGATCATACAGCTCTGGACAGAAAAGTGAACATGATACTAACCTCCCTCAACAACTTTGTGTTTTAACACCATCATGTTCAGGAGAGCTATCTATAATATACCATTATTTCATTTTCATTATCATAATAATTCTAAAAACGTAGAATTGAACTCAATTCCATCTAACTAAACTTGTATTGTCATTAATCTGTTAATTAACAACAAATTTCAACATTTACAACTGCTTTAAACAGATTCATAATCTATTTATCATTTTTCTATATACCTTTCAAGAAACCAAGTACTGCACAAAGTCTCTGTGTTACGGGGAAGGGTTACATAGTATAGACAAAATGGAAACACCAGCATCTACACTTAAGCAGAAAATGGGCTGACTAAGCCATGGAGCAATGAGTGATGAGATTACAGAAAGTAGCTAATGGAATTGAATGGACTATGCTATATCGTTACTTGTGACTTTTTCATAAAAACTGAGAAAGCTCTAGTGTTGTCTGATGTAATCTACCAAAAGCAGACCTACACATCATCTTGCTGGGTGATAAGCAAGAACACATCATGGATCACAGTCTAGTATGGATTCATTACACTGCTGCTGTTGACTGTCCCACACTGTTCCCTGTGTCATCTTTTAATATAAAGGATTTTTTATAAAAATGGTGTTCACAACGTTTTCTTTGTCGTGTTATGCCACTAGTCCGCATCCTTTTAGGGCAATGGAGACATGTGGTGGTGCATACATACAATACATAGTTTCTAGTTCACTCAGAACTAGGGATCCTCAGATCTCAGGTTTTCTAGACCACACTAACTTCCACAAAGTATGAAAGTGAACACACTCCTTGTCAGGTTTGCTATGAGGTGAATCATGCAGTATTGCTGAATATGATGCCAAACACATCATGTATTACTTATGAGGGTCACATCTGTCATGTTTACATTCTGGATATAGCATACAGTAAGCCCCCACACTTAGCGAAATTCACTTTTGGCAGTAAGGTGGCCACGGACCACTGAGTGCACGCTTGGCAATTTGAATTCAAACTTGGCAGCCGCATGGTGAACCACGCAGCTTTCCAGTGATGTCAGACCTCTCTAAAGTCTAAACCTATCAGAACACAGTGTGAGAGTCCCCTTCAGCCATTTTGTTTGTGCTAGCTACCCTCTGCTCTGCCAGAGTGAGAACAAATTCTGGCGATTTACCGCCAACATGGCCTCTACCACGGCAAGAGGTGGTACCGGTGGGGATAAGGACAATGGTGGTGGAGACGATGAAAGTGGGCGAAGGAAATGGGTGGAAAAATGGGAGTTACAGCCTCTATATTGTGTCTTATTAGTTTTATTTATTGTTTATTGGTCTATTTTGTACATGTGTTCTAATATGTGAAGGCAAAAAATTTTATTTCAACCCGAAAGATGGTATTTTAGGGGTCAAAAGAGGGACTTTGGCAATGACCAAAGACTGACTGACAGGCATTTTTTAGGCAATTTATATGGTATAAAGACCTCGTGTTTGGCGAAATTCGCATTTGGCGGTAGTTTCAACAAACTAATTAATTCACCAAGTGCGGGGCGTACTGTACCCAAAAAGTTAATTGCAATTATCACTGATTTTACTGCATCCTATGCAGTATCAAAGAACCACTAGGCATACTGGGAGATCTCATACACTGGTTATGAAACTGAAATTTTCATGTCATCATTTCACAAGTGAACTAGCTTATTTTCTTGACTTTCCATCATGTCCAATAGATCTTTATGATATACATATCATTCCTGATATACATTTAGGTTATGTTCCTGGAAATGTAATCAGAGCAAACTATCCTGTAGCAAACTCAATGAACAGGAAAAACTGGAATGCATCCTAAGACTTATATATATAGTTCCTAAAACTCATGAAATGTAATAAAGTTATTAGCTAAAGTAATAAAACACAAATTGCATAAATTAAATAAACACAAAAATAAAGCAATACAATAAAAATAAGCAAAACTAATTTTTGTAATTACTCTCACTACAGTGTTGAGTCCATACCCCCCCTCCCCCAAGGCTGGAAGACCCTTGGCATAATGTTCCCTACAAAGAAATTTTGTGACTAACTTAATTTTCTTCTTATTACAGTACTATTATTATTTATTTTTATTATTGTTATTATTATAATAAAAATCATCATTTACATATACGACACCGTGTCTTTCTAAGATCATATTTCTAAGATGATATTTCTCTCAGTGGCCAGTGCCAGCCAGCTTTGTTCAGTCAGTCACAGGCTGTCCACTTTGCTGGACAGTCACAGCTTTACTCTTGGGCATCTGTTGCAATGTTTAATTTGCAGTCTCTGGAATACTATACTAAAGCCATTCTACATACAGTGTTTGCTGTTATTCCAACCCCTGGACTTTCTGTAGAACTATATGCACCCAAACTAGCACAACATCCAGGGCTGTGCTCACTCATTATCCTCATCATCTGAGATGAAGAGTGACCTGACTATGATGCCAAAACTGATATCCCCCATAAAAAGGAATGAAGAGAAATGTAATAAAAAATAGAACATGATAAATTATTATAATAATAACAATAATAATAATAATGATGATAATAATAATAATAATAATAATAATAATAAATCAACTCACAACATACACACATACTGTACCAATATTCCCAAACAAATACCTTAATATTGTGTGCAAAGTGAGTGAGTGCACACTCTTGTGACAGTAAAAACAAATAATAACCAATAGTATATAGTAGGCAATGAATGGATTGGAAAGAAAGAAAGAATGTAAAAGTAAAATGTTATATACCAGTGAATCATATAGTGGGGATTACATGCATTGAAAATGTTCAGTAATATCATAATGCTTGCATTTTTATGACATTCTCAAAGAGTGTAAACATGACACAGATATGATATTCATAGGTAATATATGATGACTTACTGGTATTAAGACAAAGCAAAAATGACAAATGATATCACAAGGAATGTGTTTGAACACGAGTTGCACTGCAATAGCAGGTTTGGACCATCCACCTAGGGTCTCAATTTTGACCCTGCATCTTGTCCTGAATAGGCTAGAAACTGTGCACTACACATGTACTTTACCATATTTTGTTGCAGCCTACTTGTTGTGGCACAGCCAATTGTCTAATTTCCAATCTTCTCTACCTACTCAATCTAATTGTCTCTTGAGCTCACATTGTGACACCACAATAGTAATGTTAGGTCCACCAAGATATTGATCCCCATAGTGTTGAAAGTTGAGTGAAAAACTACAGAATAAATGTTTTGAAACTGTCTTATTGAAGGAGTTAAAGTCATAGGAAGGGAAATACGTAAACAGCAGGGAGTTCCAGATTTATCAGAGAAAGGAATAAATAACTAAGAATACTGGTTAATTTTTGTGTTATTCAGAGAGGTGGACAGAATAGGAATGAAAGAAAGAAGAAAGTCTTATGCAGTGAGGCCTAAGGAGGAGGAGAGGCATGCAGTTAGCAAGATCAGAAGAGCAGTAGAAGATTGCAAGAGATACAACACTGCAGTAATGAGAGAGACTGAAGACAGTCAGGCATTGCAAGACATACAACACTGCAGCAATGAGAAAGAGACTGAAGACAGTCAGGCAGCAGGGAGAAGTTATGACAAAAAAGCTATGAATTCCACCTGTCTAAAAAAAAAAAACAGTGAGAGTGGAACTGCCATATATGTGAAGCATACTCCATACATGGACAGATAAGGCTCCTGTACAAAGTTAGCAGCTGGGATGATGAGAAAAACTGGCAGACACAAATCAGAATGCCTGAATTCATAGCAATTGTTTCAGCTAAAGATGAGATGTGAAGTATCTCATTTAGATTATATAGAAACTGATGATGATTAGTAAAAAATAAGGAAACAGTTAGGTGTCACTGAAGTAAAGGGGATAACTGTATATATAAAAAGTGAAAATGTTCTTTACAAAATTCAAAAGTCAGCTAATATATGGATAGCAATGATAGATGAAGATCATATGATATCAGATTACAATCCCTGCCTAACGATCACATAGTAATGTTGACCATAAGTGTACATACATCATCCATCACATATGCAAGAGTTAATATGTAGTAAAGAGCAAGCAGATTTCTCAAGCCTAAAGTCAGTGAGATTTCATTACAGTGGGAACAATGCAAATTTTAGCAACAACACCAAACAGTTTGTTTCAGAACTGACCTTGAAGCCACGATGCAGCCGATCCCTCATGATGGCAATGAACTCCTTGTAGCTCAGTTGGCCGTCACCATCGTCATCAAAGATCTTGAACACAGTGTCCACAATGTGGGGACTCAGCTCAGCACCAGTGCAGATCTTGACTGCTCTATGGAACTCCTCTGAAAGGTCATGCATGAGCTAATATCACTATACCAAAAGCGTTTGTGAGGTGAGACAACACAGCTCTACAGAAAGGTTGAAATATTTAAAAACATCAAAAACTGAAAAATCCCAAGGGTGCACTGCTTCCATCACCATATACTTAAGCTCTGTCTTGCCATAGCCTGAACATGGTATGCCTTTTGAGTAAAAATAACTCGTCAGGATGGCCACTGTCCATTAACTAGGTCCCTGTTGGGCTTTTCTGACACCAAAAACTTTTATTAAGAGCGAATTGGTTAGCAATAGACAATCTCATATCAAACTTTAATTTTCAAGTTATGAAAATAAACTCATGATCATGATTTCTTGTACTACTCTACTTCCTGGCCTAAAAGGAAAGAAAATATCATACTAACTTTGAGTTATAAATTCAGTAACAAAATAATTTTTATTCCAGAGATAAAGATGGTATAAAAAACACAATGCATTTATGCCGTAGATATGTGTTTAAAAATATATTTAAGCTATTTTAATATATCATTATGTGACAGTTGAATATATCCAAAAATATACGATATCCAGTTGACCAACTTTCCTGTGAGATATTATATCTGGTGAATCTTGCAACTGCAGCAGGAGTTTGGGTCCTCTCCTATTACTTTAGGTAAACAAACCAATATGACTTAAAATAAAAGCACAGTTGATCACCTCTTCACAAAACCCTTAACTGCACAAAAATCTGTTTAATGTACCATTTTTTTTTATGTGCATCATAATCTCAATACTTCACCAATTAATTCTTAATATTTTTGTTTTTTTCTACATCAAGTATGCTTTCTGTAAATAAAATATACCCACATTATGTGTTATGTATCATGCATATCTCTCTCTCTCTCTCTCTCTCTCTCTCTCTCTCTCTCTCTCTCTCTCTCTCTCTCTCTCTCTCTCTCTCACGAGGGGAAACTGGCTAAGGGCAACAAACAATATATAAAAAAGGTGCACTGGATTACCAGTTCCCTAAAAGAGAATAAAAGTTATCCAAAAGACAGGGACAAATGTCTTGAAACCTCCCTCTTAAAAAAAAAGTCAAGTCATAGGAAGATGGAAATACAGAAGCAAGCAGGGAGTTCTAAAGTTTACCAGCGAAAGGTATGAAGGATTGAGAATACTGGTTAACTCTTGTATTAATGAGCTGGACAGAATAGTGGTGAGAGGAAAAGGAAAGCCTTAAGGATACCATCTATAAAATACCAGAAGGTGAAGAATAATCATTATCTAATTATTATTCTAGACCTATATTATTAGATGTTTCTATATCATATCTACTTTTAACAATATTGGGACATTAATGATTGGAGGTTTTTTAACAAGGGTTCCACATCTTTAATTTTCCATTAAAATAAGTAACTTATATCTGATCTTTGAAAGCAGTCTTGATGAGAGAACAATTTGTAATTTACCTTGGGAGATGGGCTGGTCAGCAAGGGTGTACATCTTCATGGCGATGGCAAAGTCATCCAAGGTATTGAGGAACTGACAGAATGACTTGAATTCTGAGAAGGTAATTCCTTTCCCTTCTGGGATGCGGTCCAGAAGTCTCTCTAAGTACATCTCATACCTAATAGTGCAATGTTTAATGAGAATATGCATTTTGAAAGATCAGGTAATGATATCTGCAGAAATTATCACTGGATCTAACTTCAGTGATTCAATCACAAATTTCTACAAGTTTATAAGTATAGGTTGTCCTTTTTCTTTAATCTGAGGTGTACCAGCAACACATCATGCAGGAAGAAAACCACTACTATTCCAAAGTCAAAAATATCTCCTACCACACAAAATACATGTGATATTTACGATTTCAGTGCAATCTATACAATATACAGCTGTTCTCACTGACTGATATAGTTATTATTTCTGATACATCCGTATGTTGCAGCAATGTTATCATTTACACAACTCAAAAGTTTCTCCCATATTCATTAAGGCTATCAACTGTGCTTCTAAGCTAAGTGCTGTACAGAATACGTATCTAATTATGTGGCACCAAGTTACACAAACCTACACCAATGTTCCAAGTTCAGAGTGAACCCTAGATAATAGATAAATGTGCCTAAAAGTTTACATACTGTCCTCTTCCATCTCATTCTTGGATAAAAATGTAACTAATAATGAGAAGTATTTCTTATTCCTTCTTGCTAGCATCATTTAGAATATCTGCAGACACTGTAAGATATGTGAAACAGTGGCAGAACTCAAGAAAAGTTAGAAACATGAAAAAATGACATGAGCAAATGAGATTTTTTTCATAAGATATATGAAGCATCCTGTATTAGAAGGGCCACTCATGCCACCCTAGTCAAAACAGAGATCTTACTGAGGTCTTAATTTTCACTTGGAAATGGATGAGTGTCCTATCAGTAAGTTTGAAAATCTATACAAGGAAAGAATAATGCAAGTGCAAAATGGCATCAAGAAATATTAAGTGTCAGGAGGATTACCCATCCAGGATGACTTATTATTACAATTCAGAATATTTGTAAATACGTAGTTTATTTGTTTTGGTGTCTTTGTTGAGATAGAAAGGATGCTCCCAGCTTTTCTGCTGCATTTTACTGACTGGATGAGTGGCAAGTGGCCATTGTCCAATTTCTTCACATTTTTCCACTTTTAATATTGTTATTTTGTGTTTCTTCATTCCAATATTCACAAGTTATCATTATGTGCAATATTCAGAGAAAAATGCACTCAAACTTCAATGAACTTCATAAAACATAACAATTGCCAAAAGATGTGTAAAAACTAGGCTGTGAATACCAAGAGCTCAACTATTTTTTGAAACCATCATGATTTTGATTGTCTACCAGTCATTTTGAGGCAAAACCAATCAACATAGCACATATAATAAGAATGTTATGGTTGTTGGAAGTTCACCAAACTTTGACCATATTTTTTTCAGATCCTTGATTTTGGTACAAGTGGTTCTTTTAATGCAGGATGCCTCATATGCCTTTTTGTGATCAATATTCAAGACTTCCATCAAATTACTAGCTTCCAGCAAGATGGTGGATGATTGTATTATCTTATATTTCACATGAATACAGTAAACTCTTTCTTGTAAGTCACAAACCTCATGAAAACTATTCTGTGGCAACTACCATATTTACAAGTATCTAAAAAAAAATATATCCCTCAGTGTACTGAAGATATATACTTGATAAAGTATTTTCATTTAACATTTTGTCCATTATTACTTTATACAATTAATTCTAATTACACCTACCAAAAGCAAGTGTAGTGTGTGAAGCTGTTTAATACACTAATGTTCACTTCAATCCCAATTCTTTGTGGCAAGTAAACAAGACTATGAAGCAACAGTGATCAAGTCAGGAGCCGGATGCTTTACCAGTCACAATGTGCAACAAAGCCATCCTCTAACACAAGCTAAAGGTGTGTGTGTGTGTGTGTGTGTGTGTGTGTGTGTGTGTGTGTGTGTGTGTGTGTGTGTGTGTGTGTGGCAAGGTGGAAGATTTCTAGCTGATTAATGTGTGCTGGCCACTTGCTAGGGAACACCATGAGGGACTGATGGGATGATCATGATAGTACATACAACAATGGTACAAAAGATAACATTCAAGAATTTTCTCGAAATCACTCACAACCACCGTCAGTTAACCACCTCTTACACCCATGATAACCTTGGTAAAGTCCATATTCTAGAGAAAAGCAATGGCTAAGCAAGCAGTCAATAAGGAAATGTGCAATCTCTCTCTCTCTCTCTCTCTCTCTCTCTCTCTCTCTCTCTCTCTCTCTCTCTCTCTCTCTCAACCATTCAAGCTCCCAGTTGATAACTTATAGATGATGATTCATTTTTTTTTTTTTCAAAGCCTTAGTGTTTCCAAGAAATTAAAGACTTGACACTAAAAAAAAGTTAGTGAGAGCCCCATTCTAGTTATTCTTTATAAATCTTGATTATCCTCCCTCACCAAGACCTTTGCTGCTGCATTTAACACATTAATAGCCAAGTATTGTACAAATCATTGATTTATAAACTTCTCTTAAATAATCGCCACCAATCTCTGTACTTTTCTCATTTCTTTTCTGACCATTCTATCATATTAAACCCCATTAACAGTGATGCTACACTTAGCTCTGTCTTATCACACTTTTCATTATTCATTAATTACTATCTCATTATCTAAATGTCTTGTCCTATCAGCTCTTATGCAGACAACTTTACCCTGCATCTCTGAACTCAGCAGCAAGTTAACAGCTTTCACAAACTCAATTCCTTCATCTATGGGACTCATTTCTTCCTCTCTTTGTAGTTACTATGGATCCAATGCAGCTTTACCCTCTGAGAAAGATACCAATTAGTTAAGCTAATAAGAAAAAATCAAAATTGACACCTGAGCTTTGTTGCATCCTCCTAATTACATCCACACCAGAAAATGAACTTGAGAGCAAATCATGAGAAGTTATGGACAGGCTAAAACACTCTGCATAAGTAACTCTTGTTCCTACCCTATCTTTTTAATAGCCATTGAATAACAATGCTTGTGCTGATCTCACAACCTCACATCTCAATTTTCCTTCACTAGTTTCAATACTGGTACTGCAAAAATAAAATAAATTTGGCATGAGCTTCATTTGTTTCCTTCAACAATGATTTCTCCAATAAGTTGTTCTCTTTGAAAGTAGTCCATATTAGCAGAACTGAGGATTTGACCAAGGAAACATTCCGTGTAATACTAGTTTTACAGATTTCAATGTATTATGCACCTAGGAAAAGGAAAGATACCAATAGGTGGTGCTTTAGAAGCTTCTGTCAGCTACATATACTACATGCATTTCCTAAGCTGGGAGGTAGCACAAACTGATAGTCAAAAATTATTATGATTTGATAAACAAGTTAACAATGAATGGCCACAATGTTATGCTACAAGTATACAGAATTTTTTGAGCTTTTGTAAATACACATAATAAAATTACTAACAAAATACTATAAGGCAATTAAGAGGATTCCAACTGGAAGAATTAGCCCATCAACATAGTTACATGAACTGTCAAAATGAGTTAAAAAGGTTTAGTGGTCATCAACTAGAGTGCATCAAGTGATAGTGTTGCACAGCAAGGTGGCAGGGGCTACAATCACCTGTGAATCCTTTTTGAAGGCCTGAATCACAATAAATATCATCTCAAAAGTCAGAAAGCTAGACAATAAAAATCAATAATGTTTCATCCTTATTCATGCATTCACACAAAACAGACATATGCACCAAAATTAAAGCAATAATAATAAGAGCAAACCATGGAAAAGACACGGAATGAGGAACAAAAATAAGAATAAAGATCTGCACAGAAATATTTGACAATATCATTGCTTTGCAAAAGAAATATCAGCAATCTGATGATATCACTTATTCACCAATAGAATAGCTAGCATATTTCTATCTGAAGAAATGCCAACACAATGCTTCCTGTTTTATTTTCACATCTTAGATATAGGAAATCACAACACTGAAAAGAAAAAAAATGCATAGTACACACTAGAGACAACAAACTCATCCACCAACATGAGGAAGGTTCACTTACTGGTCAGACTGAAGGTAGGTGTAGCGCAGCAGGATCTTAGCAAAATCTAGCTCAGTTATTGCAGGAAGACCTTTGGAAAACTCATTGAACTCAATCTCCAGAACCTCAGTCTGGAGGTTTTCCATAAACCTGAAGGAGCATCAAAACCAAATTATTATTCTCTGTCAGCTAACTTCAATGAAAATCTTCCTTAATGGTTTTTCTCAACAGCTGTCTATCAATGGCCTCATTCAAAAAGCCCAACTTCTATCATAACTCTTCCTCACATCTTCATTATTCATCTATTGTCTTTATTTATTTTTTTTTTTTTTTGGGGGTTGCTTATTGTTCCTGTATTCCTCCATACAAACAAACTACTTCAGTTTTATCATTTTGTTTTTTGTAAAGGTATTTCCATTGTATGTTCTAAGTGTCACTTTTCCATTGTATGTTCTAAGTGTCACTTTATCTTTAAGTAGAGTCCCAACAGAATAAACTACATACATACATCCTCATTTAATTTCTTTAACCCCTTCAATACGGTGACGCCTATGTAGGCGTCATGAAGCCCCAGTAGCATATACGGTGACGCCTACGTAGACGTCATATTTCTTTTCTGAGCTTTCTTCAGTTCAGTTGTCCCGTATAGTGTGTTAGATACCAACTACACACGCCGTATGCTGTCCTTGAAATCCTAGTGCTCCTCCCACCATCCTTGTCTCCACCAATCACTAAAGATAAGCTACATGCGTCTAAAATTACCCAATGGCATAGACTGTTCCCATCTCTCTCTCTCTCTCTCTCTCTCTCTCTCTCTCTCTCCATTCTCTCCCTCCTCATCTCCCTTTCCTGCCTCCCCATCTCCCTTTCCTGCCTCCCCCTCTCCCTCTCGAAGATAAGTTACATGCGTCCGCCTTGTAACATTCGTGACACACACACACACACACACACACACACACACACACACACACACACACACACACACACAAACAAATTTTCTAATCTCTCTCTCTCTCTCTCTCTCTCTCTCTCTCTCTCTCTCTCTCTCTCTCTCTCTCTCTCTCTCTCTCTCCTTCCCTCCCTCCCCCTCTTCCTCTCGAAAGATAAGCTACATGCGTCCCGCTTGTGTCTAAAATATTAGCAAATGTCACACTCTCTCTCTCTCTCTCTCTCTCTCTCTCTCTCTCTCTCTCTCCGAAGAGAGAAGTGTCCACTTTCCTCTTCGAAGGCGATATAGTTACTAAAAAATAGCAGCATAATACACAAAGACGACAAGTATGACAAGCTTGCACGAGTTTCCTGCTGGCCAAGGCACTACCACCCGTATATCATACAGGCGGGCTTTTTTAATATCCAGCGCGAAGGGGTTAAGTTCCTCTCCTTCAACACATGTTTCCATAAATAAACTTAGGATTATTATCATCTTACATCTTTACTTTTAATTATCATACCACTTGAGCAACTGTGTAAAGCTTCCTTAACATTTGTAAGTCACCTTCCTCTTTACAAATTTTTTTATCACTACCAACCTCAGGTTGGTGGTGACACAATCTTCCAAGATGTAAACAGATCACGCAGGGTACTAGGATTCCTTTTTAGGAGTGTTAAAAGCAGAAGTCCCAAAGTAATATTCAAGTTGTATTTGAAGCTGGTCAGACCACATCTAAATTATGCCATACAGTTCTAGTCCCCACATTATAGGAAAGATACAGATCTATTAGAATCAGTGGAAAAGAGAATGTCTAAAAGGATAAAGGGGATATTCTCTATGAAGCAATACTGGAGATACTAAATTTGCATTCCTTAGAGAGACATAGGTTAAGAGGGAACCAGATAGAAGTATTTAAGTGGTATAGGGGTTTATAGCAAAGCAGACATCAAGAAAGAAATAAAAGGTTCAAGCTTGAGAAAATTAGGTTTAGGAAAGTAATGAGAAGGAACTTTAAAAAGATTAGACAAATTTATGGATGAAGATGATAGGTGGAATTAAGTAGTTTTGTTCAAACAGGGACTGCTACATGTAGGAGGCAGTCACTTGCAGCTTCCCTCATTTTCTTGTGTTTCTTATTTTTGTTCACTCTTTTTGTTGCCCTTGGCAATTTTTCCTTCACCCACTCTTGTCTGTATATAATCTCCTTTGATGCTGATTGATCTTCCTGTCTATAGTTCCCTACTTACTCTTTGTAGCTTATACTGCTACTGAGGCATTCATTTCATGCTTCTCGGTAAACTTCTCTCTACTTGAGATCTATGGACGCTATGAAATTTTTTCTAACAATATTGAACGGCTTTTTATGTAAAAATCAAACCATTCTGCAAAGTAAGCAATGAAGAATAAAATAAAAAAAAAACTTACATTTTAAACTCTTCAAACTTGAGATCCTGTTTCCCCTTACGCCCAAAGAAGTGGAGGAGGAGGGTAGTATCCACAACATGACTCTTCTGCAGTTCATCCTCTAGCACCACTTCATCATCAGCATCTGTGCCAACATTACCATTGTATAACGTCACCCTTACATCTACGCTGAAGGTATCCAAGATGTGATATGCTACAAAAATGTTCTACAAAAACCAACTGAAATAAGAAACATTCCAGAGATATTATACTTAATACAAAACACTGAACATATCACTGAATCTTCTAATATACATACAGGAATTGTGTAAACCATAACACTACTGCACTGGTTTTGTGCTGTACTGGTATAAAAATGTGAACAAATTACTAACAATGATGACATGAAATCTTCCAGACTTCAGAATTCCATTTACTAGATTAATGGTTTATTAATATTAACCACAACACTTATTTCCAAAGCTATGACAACCTCATGGAGAGAGAGAGAGAGAGAGAGAGAGAGAGAGAGAGAGAGAGAGAGAGAGAGAGAGAGAGAGAGAGAGAGAGAGAGAGAGAGAGAGCAAACCAAATCATCAACCAAATTTCATCACACCTTGCTCTCTACACACTTTGAGAGGAACAAAGCATCAGTACCTGCATCATTGGCCTTCACTGCCCCCTCCAAGGCTCGATTCAGACGGTCTCTCCGAGCAGTGCTAAAGATCTTCTCAAGCTGAAAGAAAGCAGTAGATTAGAAGTCTGCCTTGGCTACAGAACAATAAAGCCTTGCTTAGCTTAGCTGTAAATCAGTTCTGTCTTGATTATAATAATCAGGTACGATGCACTCAGATCTAAATATACATGAAATTCATGGTAGAAAATCTGGCAAGATTTTCTACGTTGAATAATTTTCTAAGTTACAATAAGACAAAATTATAACAAATAACTTTCTATGCTAAGTTATGACCAAATTATGACAATATTGGATGTGAAAGATTCTCAGATGAGCAATAATTGAATCAACGGTGTTGCATCATGTTAATAAATCTACAACACACACTGCACATTTCACATTTAGCAAGCAGTTTTAATTGACAATATACTGCAATAGCAGCAGCAGCACCAGTACCAGCCCACCCTACCCTAGCATTCAAACCCATGAACACCACAGTCCCACATAAATGTTACTGGTTTATGCTAAAACAATGTCTTTTTGAAGATTCACCGATCAAAGTTGGTAAAAATTCCACATACTAATTTTCACAACATAGGGAAAAATCTATACACCACTACTTTCTACACTACTGTGAAATCAATAATGAAATGATTAGCTAACATTTAGTCAATTCCAAACAAACCCTTAATACATAAATTAATATTCTGATGAGTAATAAAAAAAAAGTCTTGCATTTAATCACATACATACATACATACATACAAAAGATGTTACAATACATTTTATATAATATATTTTCTATTCACATGCAATCACTCCAGTAAAAATAGTCAGGTGTCAAATAATATGTCCATTCAACACAAGTCATCTCTATAGAGATTTCCTCTTGGTCATACATCTGAAATGCTTAGACGTTGGTACAAACGGGGCACATGTAAGTCACGTGTATGTACATGGCAAGGTTAGTTGTTACAGAGACCAGATTCTGACGAACAATTTTCAATCAAAAGTTCTAAATAATTCTTGCTTGTCCACACTGAATCAATTTGTTAGTGCTACAATGACAATACAATCTACATTAGTTCACTACAAGGTGCATTTCATCACTTATTTTTATAACAGGTGTATAAAAAAATAATGTACCTCATTACCTTCAACAGTAATGCTCCAAATCTGAAGCAGAGTTTAATATGAAACTGACAATCTGTCATAGATAATAATAATAAAAAAAATAAATAAATATATAACAAATATAATAATAAAGGCAAGGTCTGCTCTTGTGTACAGTCAACATCACACCTGTACCAAAACAACTGTTGAAGGACGTGAGGTGATAAAGGTACAAGAAATCAGAAGGTTATGGGGCAAGTAGTGTACTCCAGAAACATTACCTAAGAGAACATAATAATTTCAAAGGAACAAGTATGCATACCCTACAAATACCTAACACAACTCTTCACAGTCTTAAGGGTTAGAATTAGGTAACTTATCCTCTCACAATATCTTCAGCACAAACATCATATATAAATACTATGATACTTTCTCTTCCAGTTTTGTTTATGGGGGAAAAGCAACAATCTTACTTCACAACAGTGTAACACTTTTCCTTTCAAGGTTGAGAGAGGAAGAAAAAAAAAAGGACCAAACAAAACTTAATGCATCTTTGCTTGCATATCACTCATTAAGGCTTTCAAGCAATTTCAGCAAGAGGACGCACAGAAATTATGGCTGCAAATAATTTAGCTTTTGCTTCAACAGATCCCTGATTATATGACACTACTTTGGAACTTACATTCTACAAGTACTATAGCAAGGTAGCATACTGCAATCCCTTTTGACCTACAATTTCCCCCTCTGACCTACTAAGAATCTATGAATTACTAGCCTTTGTAAAGAGACTGCCAGTATATCTAAGACTTCAAATTGAGATAAAATCCAAAGCAGTGGAGGGATGAGGAGTACGTTACTTGACTTCTAAACCAAGACTTTCTGTGTCATTCTTGAACAACTCTATAAAACATATCCTTTGAAGTGTAAATAGACTTCATGGTTATCATGTTACCATAAGTAAGTTTATATTTCTTATTGTATTTCTGATATTCCTGAGAACACTAAATCTTTCCAATCAGTGCCAACTATCATTTATATGGAACCAACACCACCCAAAGTAAAGCAACATAATTCTATATTGATACTTGTTCCTTGGATATTCTTCAAAGGGTGGCCAAAATAAATCTCCACTTTTATCAGTACAATTCAAACCTGTACTTCATCACAATTCTACTACCCACATCCCATTCCATGACAACAGCCACTTTACATTAACTAATACTTGTGCTGCAAAGTTAGCAAATTCAATATGACTACGTCTAAGATTAGGGAGATCACTAATCAAGGCATTCATGTCATATTAATCATAAGCACATACATATTTTTCTTACTAATGATAAGAAAAAAACAAAAGATCAGAAGATAGAGAAGTACTAAATATTTCAAGTTTAAAGTTATTCACGAGAGCTGGTACTAGAAGTCTCAGGAGAGCTGTCACAATAGTGCAGGCCACACAATCAGCAGTTAGTGAGTGTTCTGGTGTTTAGGTATCTGAGTGAGGATTTTTTTCCATTCAAGGTAATGGAGAAACATTACTTTATACTTTGAAAAAAGCTTTTATATATATATATATATATATATATATATATATATATATATATATATATATATATATATATATATATATATATATATAGGCAGCCGAGGTTGAAGGCTATAGTGCATTCTCCTTTATTAATTTTTTGGTCTACAGTTTCTATTTGTGTACTGTTTTCTTAGTGTCTTCCTGCAGTTGAAGTAACAACTGGGAGAAGGGTTGCTTCAACGTTTCAGTTTTCTAACTCCATCTTCAGGCAGAAGTGATCTCTCAGTTGTGTTACACGCCTTATACACTGGAAAGGTGACTCAAGATCAGGTGATGGGCTGCAATGCAGTGCAGTGATTGGCTGGTGTGTTCAGCTGCTTGGTAGGTTAGTGTGCTGGTTTCCTCCTCTTTGTTTCAACATGGGGAGAATTTGAATGTTTTTGGTTTGGATGTTGATAGATGGTTGTTTTGCGCTGATGTTTATGGCTTCAAGGTAGAGTGGGCGGCAAGGGTCATGTTCTTTGTTTTCATCTAGATCTTTGCGTGTGATGAAAACACCACCATATTAGATATTAGACAAAGAACATAACCCTTGCCGCCTACTCTACCTCGAAGCCATATACATCAGCGCAAAACAACCATCTATCAACATCCAAACCAAAAACATTCAAATCCTCCCACGCTGAAACGAAGAGGAGGAAACCAGCACACTAACCCACTGAGCAGCTGAACACACCAGCCAATCACCGCGTTGCATTGCCGCCCATCACCTGATCTTGAGTCACCTATCCAGTGTATAAGGCGTGCAACACAGCTGAGAGATCACTTCTGCCTGAAGATGGAGTTAGAAAACTCTGAAACGTCACAGCAACCCTTCTCCCAGTTGTTACTTCAACTGCAGGAAGACACTAAGAAAACAGTACGGCAAATAGAAACCGTACACCAGAAAATTAATAAAGGAGAATGCACTATAGCCCTCAACCTCATCTGCCTACAAGAAAATATCCTACCTGGCTATACAAACATATAATATATATATATATATATATATATATATATATATATATATATATATATATATATATATATATATATATTTTTTTTTTTTTTTTTTTATTATTTTTTTCCAAACATATAGTATATACTTTAACCATTTCAGTAAATTTGATACATTCCTTTTAGCTTTTCATAGTGAATTTCATACTCATTATCTTATTTCAGTTCAAATACTGCATGAGGCTATTTTTTTGTGTAATAATCCATGCATCCCCATTCTGGAGCATAATATTAATCTTGAAACATAGATCTAGTTGTTAAGAAGATGCAAAATCTCCATTGGTCTGAGATGTGAGTAATGTTGACAATCAATGTACTGGCTGAATGATCTCAGGGATGTATGAAACAAGAAAGGTATTCCTTCATCTCTGTAAATAAGAAGGCCATGCTCCAATGATAACTTAGCAATGGTATTAAATATGTTGCATTCAGTGATGTTTATAAGACTGCAAGGTTCACACAACCAGATATTTCAACTATGAAACCCAATATTCAAATTGTCTTCAGCTATATCAAACCACTAACCTTGAAGCATATTTAAGCCCTATTGTGATACTAGACTTGTTCACAGCATTACTAAGTTCCTATGCAACTTCTTACGATTTTATTCATTTGTGTACACTTCACAATGAAAAAATAAACAAGTTTATAAATAACCAAGTGTTGATTACATTTGATTATGTGCACATAAAAAATTTCAACTTAATGACCACACCAAAAGATATTTGATTTTTTTCTCTATAACCTCAACATTTCCTCCAGTGTATGTGTACAACAGTGTTGTTAAAGATATAAGGCCAATTCGTAATTAGGAGACGCTGAATGCAGACAAGAGCGTTTATCCTCTCTTTACCACAAGGCAGTAAATTAATCAACCAGTGGGAAGAAGCTGCCACATTTATGCCAATATACAAACTACTTCTGAAATAACCCTTAAGATACATGAAATTATATAAAAAAAAAAAAAAAAAAAAAAAAAAAGCATGGTAGAGGGAGGATCAAGTGCAATTTTAGCAAGAGTGAGCGTACATATTTGACAGAAAGGAAACTGTATGAAACACACACAGGTTGCAGCCTGTGTTAAGCTGCCTGCAGCACACGGCACATCCAGGACATCCAGACAGAATGAGCAGCAGGCGCACAGCTGAGAGAGGCGCCAGTTGAGCAACACACACTACGGTATAGTCTATGTATATTACCCCCACACGGACGCTGTCTACAGATCGGCCCACCAGCAGCTGACTTACGACCTGCCTCGTTGACTGCAGTTTCTTGGCCTTCTCTGAGTCAGGGTTTTCATTGTGGATTGTGTCAGACACCCAAGAGGCATAGGCTCGGAAAACACCAGCAGTGATCAAGTCCATTAACTGTTACACAGGATGTTATGGTCAAACTTCAAAGTGAAATACAGTGCATAGTCATTTTGCTACAAACTCATTAGGAGGAGAAAAAGTTTTACACATATACCCACTGGTTCCTAAACTGATAGTAAAGACAACCTAGTCATTTTAACAAGATAAGACTAAGAAATAAACACAGTATTTTCTCAGGGAAAACAATGTTTTAAGTAATATATTTGTTCATAAAAAAATAAATATGAAAAGTTTCCAACATTTGGGTGGCATCCACTCTTTGAATTAAAAGGAGATGGTAATTTAATATTTATCATGACTTTCAAAGTTCTGTTAAAAATGCTACTATAGTAATTGCCTGCGTATCCGGATTATAGCAACCAAGGTCCTGGCAAATACTCGAAATATCTGGATACGCGGAATTTCCTCTCCCAACCCGTTATAAATTGAGAGAAAAACATGTACATAACCCAAATGGGTAAGAAAACAATGAATGAAAGCACATTAAATGTATAATCTGGAACAAAAAATGGTACATAAGCAGTACATGGGGTGGTGGGATGTACACACAACAGAAAAGGCAGCGTCACACTACCACTTTTCCATCAACTTTTTTAAGACTGTCAACTTTTGTCGATGCTCGTCGCCACACACAAGCTCGCTACCACCTTTGTTGCATTTATCAACTGCAAACAAACATGGCGACCCCTTCACCCCCAGCAAGTCGTCATTATTTTTTCATTGCTATTTTTGGCCTTTATTGCTCTCTATGAGAAACTCTTCAAACAGCTTTGTCCACTAATAAATAACAGAGCAGTTCATCTTGGCCAGTTGCTACTTGGAAGTTCTGCCTTGGAGCGTCGCAGTCCCAGAGAAATGTAAACAAACAACTGAACCACTTTTCACTCCTAGGCCAGAACCAAATATATATATATATATATATATATATATATATATATATATATATATATATATATATATATATATATATATATACAGTAAGTCCTCATTATACGGTAGTTCTTTATCCGGTAAATTCACAGTTACAGTATTTGGAAATTACTACCCTCGATTCGATATACGGTAAGAAAAATTCACAGATACGGTAACCGCTCATGTCATCCGAGAGGGCCCGGCGCAGGGGAGCAGTGGTGATGACGTCATCCATGCCACACCTCTCCGCCACTCACAGTACTGACTTTAACTTGACCACCCTTGGAGCCTGTTATCTCTTCCCCTCCCCCCTTTTTTTAATGACATTACATATTACTTATATGCATTACTAATTAGATTAATAAATGAATATTAAAGGGTCTATTGTAAGCACAAATATGTTCATAATAATTATGGCAAACAATTAAAGCCTACTACTAGCGGCAAACCATGCAGCAACTGATAAAGGGCACAGATGGGCCTGGCAAGCCCACTATCAGAGAATGGTGGGAGTCGTATAACATCAAGCACGCCTTAGATAACATCAAGTCATTCTGGGGCGATGTGAAAACATCTACTATGAACTTGGCATGGAATAAAGTATGGCTAGAATGCGCGAATGACTTCCCAGGCTTCACTGAAGACGACATCAGTGCGATCAGAAATGATATAGTAAACCTGTGCCATAGGGCTGGCTTCAATGAAGTTGATGATGATGTTTAAGATCTTTTGGAAAGCCATGCTGAGCCTCTCTCAAATGATGAACTTATAGAGGCATCACAGGAGACAGAAAAAGAGGGAGACGAGGAAGAACCTGTGCATGGCCTGGACAGCAAAACTCTTAGAGAATGTCTCAGTAGTATCGAAAAAGCTCTGGAAACCCTGAAAGAATGTGACCCAAATCCTGCCAGGAGTAGCAAAGTGGCTCATGACGTAAAGAAAAGTGTCAAGATTTATCAAGAAATCTATGATGAAAAACAAGAAAAAGCAAACAGTCCTCCATCTACTTGTTCTTCAAGCCAGTCCCTGTCACACCTGCCGACCCTGCTACAGCTGGCCCTTCCACATACACTTCCGACAGTGCAGACGACGACATCATATCCTCATCTGCCCACTCAGCCGAAGATGAGTAAGGGCTGAAATCCCTACTGTCCCTTAGCTTCAGGAGGGACATAATCTAATAGAATACATGGCAAGAGAAATGTAAATAAAAACATTTTGTTTATTTCTTTCGTGCAGTACTTAACATTCTTTTTTTTTATGACTATTTTCATGTCTTTTCATTTCTGTTGGGATGACTTTTGAGGTGCTGGAACGCATTCCCTATTATTACATGTTATAATGGGTTCGGTATACGGTAATTTCAATTTATGGTATGGTATTCAGGAACACATATGTACCGTATAAGGACGACTTACTGTATATATATATATATATATATATATATATATATATATATATATATATATATATATATATATATATATATATATATATATATATGATTGTCGGCTCCCACTCGTGTCCGAGTACACTAACTATATATATATATATATATATATATATATATATATATATATATATATATATATATATATATATATATATATATATATATATATATATATATACACACACACAAATATATATTTACATCTACTTATCAAGATGCTATTAATTTGAGATTATAGCATCATTCCGATTAACAAGAAAATTAATTTTATTATAAAAGTGTTGATTAGAAGCCATAGATCTTAGTTTAACAAAAAATTGACGCTAGAGGAAAACGGTGCATTTCGTCTGAACCAAGACGACAGAAAAAGTTAATGGAACAGTTACAAACAAAGGAAATCGTCAAAGATGATGGAAGAAGTGCTAGTGTGATGCCGCCTTAAGTGGTGGTGGGACATATGTACACTCCTGCCATGCTGGCATGACAAAGAACACTACAAACTCACCGAATAGCACAGCCATTACTGGAATTGTCATCGAGTGAGAGCGGGAGGGCATGGGAGTAAGTGTTGCCGCCTAGCGGGATCAAGGGATCGTTCACGCAGTAGGTTTGAATATGCTTGGGGGCAACTCAAAATAGTAGTGAATTCCAGATAGTGGCGATCCGGATACGCGGACAATTACTGTATTTACTTTCCAGGCTTTAACTTTATGAACTGAAGCAACATATCAAAAATTCTAAATATTACCATCTTGCTAAATCTGCCTTATTTCAGGATTCGTTATAAAAGCATACATCTTTCCCTATTCTCATTACCTGAAATACTGCACTGCTCACAAATCAATAGAGAGAAAAGGCCAGGAAAGCTATGCTACCACTTCCTTAGTGTAAGCTGTGTTTCAGACCCAGATGACGCCCCAAAAACCTCTCTGCACATACCACAAGAAACTCCTCCTTGTCCACGCGCTCATTCCCATCAGTGTCAAACATGTTGAAAGCAATACGAAAACCCGTCTGAGGCTCTGTGGAAAGTATGCTTGTTTTAGTTTGATTTCTAAATGCTGTTTTTTTTATACAGATCAACATGTTACAGACATTATAACTTTTACCCAACTACATACATTTGTGTTTGCTTCATATCAACATAGTAATAACAATGAAAATTTATAACACTAAAATAAATGTGCTAGACATGAAAATCATATTGCACTATAGAAAAGACAAAGTAAGAAAGACAGAGAAAGCAAGGATAATAACAATCTAATCAAGAGCAATCACAAAGGAAGGGAAAAACACTGAAGGAATAAAATAACAGTCAACAGAAAAATTGAGATATTTTAAGGATATCCACAAGGTAGAGTGATCTAGAGAAAGGAAAAGAGAGAAAAGGAACACCAAAGCCCATTGTTAAGAGGGGACATGACACAAGTAGATGTTGTACAGAGGGATCACAAAAGGAAGTGCAACATAAAATATAACTGTATGCAGCAGATATGACCAATGCATAAGTGAGCAAGATAACAGCAAAAAGTTATACAACTTCTATCAAACTTCAGTTTCATTCCTACACACCAGTCATATCATTCACTCATCATCTCAGCATAACCAAACCACCTTCATGCAATTCTTTTTGCCAATTCTGTGACATGTATGGAAAGGCAGAATATAGAGGTATACATTCTTAAAAGTCCCACTTCTCTGATACTAAAATATCTAATACAACATGGTGATAATGATTAATATATATACACGAACTGATATATATATATATATATATATATATATATATATATATATATATATATATATATATATATATATATATATATATATATATATATATATATATATATATATACACTTACTTGTGAGGATTGACAGCAGGAACAAGTATTCTGTGTAAGAAATTATACCTGGAGAGGAAAATTATTAAATCATAACCTCATAATAACTTCAAGAGTATCAAATGCAGATAAAATGTCATCCTCATAATGCTTCACTGAATCATTAGTGACAATCACCCACAAATTATCACATGACTGACGACCAAAGCCTAGTGTTTGGCAATTCACCCTTATCAAATATGGTTCGGAACATGTCTGGAGAACCCTTGGAGAGCACTGGTGTCTCCTGTGCAAACTGTTCAAGATCCTTCTCTGTCAGCATCCTCCTCTTTAGACGAGCTGTGAAATTGGAACATGTATGGACTTACCACTTGACTTTTCTACTTCTGAACTTCTAAAAAATGTGAAATATATAAATTTGTACAATATATTCACTAGTTGATGAGTATCAAATAAGTACAAAAAACACATTTTTACCTCTACTTTATGCACTACCACATCTTTTTGTAATGAACTATTAATTTATTAATTTCATATTCAACTGAACACAATGGAGAAATGTAGAATTAAGTAGAAAACCATAAGAAAACTAACTATAAACCAAGCATGAAAACTCAAGATTTCCTTATTTCAAAATTACAAGAAGTAATATTCTCATACCAAGTATTGTCCATCAATGAAAGGCAAATGAACCTGTGAAGACAAATAACTCACGGCGTGGTTCAGAGTCTGTTACAGACTCAATGAAGTCCTGCGGTGACATGTACAACTGACCCTGATACTCAACAGATGAAAACTTGATAAACCGCCTTTCTCGATGGTTCAGCTTCAGGCCACGCAGCGATGACTCATCAATCTGACAAAAAAAAATGAACCTAAGGAAATTCATCATCTATGTATTCTGAAATGTTATAAGCAAGGAATGCACATCTTTATTTTGTAAGATGCACCATTCATATATCCACCCGTTCATATCACTTACTTGTAGAATTATTCATCTTAACCTAATATGTAACCTTACCATGAACACTAACCCACACACTCACCAACACATGAACACATGCACTAACTTGTATACCTTCATACGTGACTGATCATTGTGGACTTAGATTCTGCAGGCACCGGAATATTCACTTAATTACTATGGCCTTACAAAAGCCGTCCCCACATTAAAAACATCACAGATATGTTGTATGGTACGGTAAGTACCTTGCATGGTTGTTTCAATGATTTGAAAGGAGGTGCCATTCTTTACTTTTTCCAGATTTAGTTAGGTTAGGTTTAAATAAGTTGGTCTTTGTTATGTTAGGTTTAGTTAAGCTTAATTTTCTATCAGTATCATGTGAGAGCACAAAACTACATTTTTTTGGTAAATTTTGATTAATCAATACTTGTTTTCATCACAAATCAATGGTTTATGAGTGTTTGTGTGGGGGGGGAACAGGAGGGGGATTAGAAAATGTTAGTAAATTCATTCAAACCAAATCAAAATCTACCAATAAAGATGAAGATGTAGTTTCATTCACAAGTATTCAAGTGCATTTATACCAGGGGTAGAGAACCTCCAGGGCATATAAGGCCTGCAGGACCATTTGATCAGGCCTGCAATGCTATTCAGAAATGTTACTTCATAAAACCATGTCATAAATCTACAACATATGATATATTCATATTATGTACTGGGTTACATGTCACTTCTATTGAAATTGTAAAAAAATACTAGTATCTTTTCTTTATGGCCTGCACCCTGTGTTGATAATATTCATCTCTGTTTGGACGATTGTTTCCCACCAGACTTCTATAAATGTACTACATGAACCCCGTTAAACTAAGCATTATCAGTCCCTCTTGCCCATGGAAGAAAATCAATCATGAACTGTATTTAATCAAGCAATCAAGTAAGTCTGGAGTGCCTAACATCCGGGTGGGCGAGCATTCGATAACGAGCACCTGTCCTTCAGGTGACAAGTCTCCGGGGTTGGGGAGGGAGGGGGCGGGTCAGCAGGAGAGCCGAAATTAGATGTGATTTGGCTTAACCAACGAGTCATCATATCCTAATCAAGCACCCTCAAAGTATCCCTAGTGCCTATAAAACAGTCATAAGGAACTGACATGTTGAAAAATAGTGGAAAAACTCACATGACGACGTGGTTTGGCTGCCTGCACCACGGCACCTCCATGTAGCCACCTCCAGCCCAGGTAGGCCGAGGTAGCGGCGGCTACACCACAGAGATAGGTGGTACTGCTGGTGATACGACTGCCTCGAAAGGCCTGGGTCTTGAGGGTCCTGAGGCAGCGGGCATGGCGGCCTGATATCGTGGCGCTGCGGGACAGACGTCCTAGGATCGCTGCCATTTCTATTGTTGTGGGGTGGTCAGCCGTTCGCGCGGCACTGCCTTGCCAAGTTGCCAATCACTATTCACCACAGAATCACTATCCCTTTATTGATATTAACTCATCATACTCAACCTTAATCTTGCTACCACTGGTTTATATCTACGCAATTAATACTGAATGTGAGTTAATAATTTTCCCTTGTTTCTCTTAGACCAGTGACTAACACTTCTCGAGAAATATATGCCCTTGTCTAAACACACAATTTCCTCATATACATATATTTTTCACTGATGGATCAACAAGTATGATATTCAACTCTCGAGAATCATCATCCCTCGCTGAAGTGCAACACTGGGACTGAGTACTGGCAGTTGATATCGCTGTTGCTGGATTAAACAATTGTGCTTTTATTTCATTTTATTTCTTAGTTGAATATATCATGATCCTCTCAGATTTCTGTGGCTATCAGGCTTAAAAACTGTTGCAAGGTGATACAAGTATACATGTACTAGAGGTAGGTGGGCATAGCCTTTATTCATTGTATATTGATATTGCTTTCCTTTAATAACGTCACTCGAGAAATGCATCTTTCCTCGCCCCACGTTAGGGATTACTTACGTACGTATTAGTGCCAATGAGTTATACTTCTTGTTATCATTTACTTTATATATTTTCTCTCTTTCAACCTGAAGTATCTTGGAACTCCTCGAGAAATGCCATCACTGGCATTAATAACTTGACACAGGCCACCTTGGCTATTAATATTACTGCCACAGAATAATACCTGTAATTCATTGACTGGCTCAATTAGTCACTATCTAATGGTACACCAGAAACGCTACATGCCTTATCTTAACTCCCCTTAACCATCTTAATTTTATGTTGTCACTAAGGTATAGGCTACACAAGACCTAATACTAATAGTCTTATTACTCCTTGTGAATAGCTATGTGTAGCTAATTCATATTGAGTATAGATTAGTAATTTACCGTTAGATCAACATCTTTCTTTTTATTTATTTATTTATATTCAGAAACAATCACTCCCCTAAATCATATATTTTGTGCCATACGTTAACACGGATAACCAAACTTTTAGTGTTGCTTCCGCTGCATTAATCAAGCAAGTATTTCACGATCTGCGTTGATTATTTATTCCATATCAAGTCAGCACATAGCACATCTAGAGAAATACACAGCTTATTCAAGCAACACAAACTATACCGTAACTGTTGCTGAAGCTGAGATATCAACCTCCTATTTCATGTTTATTGAATGTAAGTCGGTTATAATATATTTAATATGTTTACCTAACACTGAACGTTGATTTACTATATTAGAAAAAAAAGTCATCTCATGAACATTAATGCATTTGAACATCCCTGAATATCAAATTTACCGCCATTAACTTATATAAACTGACGCAAATGAGTAAGTCATGATGCGTTACGCAATGTTATTTGCAATAGAAGTCGTGAATGCAGTCAAATAGTATGAGATGATGTAAAACAGTAAATGCAAATATTACATAAATTAATGAATTAATAAACTAAAGAAAAATAAATACTAATGGCAATGATATGACACCACCACCACCACCACCACCACCACCACCAACAACAACAACAACAACAGCAACAACAACAAAAACAATAAAAAACAATAACAACAATACCAGCAATAGTAGCAAAAATAATAATAACAATAATAATAATAATAATAATAATAATAATAATAATAATAATAATAATAATAATAATAATAATAATAATAATAATAATAATAATAATAATAATAATAATAATAATAATAATAATGATAACAACAACAACAACAACAACAACAACAACAACAACAACAAAAAAAAATAAAAAAATAACAAAACAAATAATAATAATAATAATAATAATAATAATAATAATAATAATAATAATAATAATAATAATAATAATAATAATAATAATAATAATAATAATAATAATAATAATAATAATGATAATAATAATATTAATAACAACAACAATAATAATAATAATAATAATAACAATAATAATAGTAGTAGATAAATAAATAGTAACAAGAAAACACGAACAAGTAACTTTCAACACCTTTACCTGCACCATCCGTTTCACTCAAGGCCAAATGTTATGTATGTATGTATGTATGTATGTATGTATGTATGTACCACTATCTCTGAAAACGCAGACATAGACCATGGTCACTGATTATTACTAGAAATGATGCACCTCTCCAGCCCAGCCAGTCTGATTATTGCCACGTTGTACAGTCACAAAATAACGGCATTTGATGGTCTCTTTAGGTAACATGATCCCTGTCTTCCCGTGCCTTCCTGCCCGCCCCTACCACACTCGGAAAACCCAACATCAACAAAACATATAAGTAATAAAAAAAAATAATAATAATAAAAAAAAATCCTTATCTTTACCCTCCTCCAGAGAGAGAGAGAGAGAGAGAGAGAGAGAGAGAGAGAGAGAGAGAGAGACATAATGATAATCGTCGCTGGTCATAATGTTCTTTGCCCACAATATCACACTGTCATTATATCACGGTTCGCAGGCTGCATGTACGGTTTGTATGAGTGAGGATGAAATTACGAAAGTTAACATAGGTAGCGGTGACGCAAGCACAGGTATATAAAAATAGAAAAAGAAGCTGCAGTTGTCAGTCCCATGCATACTTTCGTCAGTCCCTGTATGTAACCACTACCAATTTTTCTAAACCTCCCTAACGACTCGGTCATTTTTATTTTACCCATCCCTTTGAGACCAAGGGGAAAAATCGTTAAATAACGACGATATGTACGTACATACAAGTTTCGGAAACCATTATATTCAGACGACAGGTGGGAAACAGGATGATGCTTGCATGAGGAATAAACTATCGCGAAAACAATGCTAGATGACAGATGTGGAGACGTTAGCGTATGAAGCAAAAAATAATAATGTATAAATGTATTAAACATGTCAAACTACATTCATCATCAACTACATATCCTCATCCACAAATTAGTCTGATTTTTTTAAAGCTCCCTATTCATTCAGGACGAACAAATTCGGTACTGAGTACCTATATATTCCATTCACTTAGGTAGCTTACAGTTTTCTCTATCCTTTTGAATTTTTTTTTTTTTTTGTTATTAAAACAGGAATAAAACCACTAATTCGAGGAAATAATGCTAGATAACAAGCAAAGAAATGAAAGGTTGGGTGGGTATCCACGTCACTATCACATATAGAATATTGATGAGAAGAGGCTAATTCATAGTATAGGGACGGTGATGTTCAAGTCCTCACATATTGTTACATATATTTCAACTGAAGCATTTACACCGGCGCTCACGGTCCCGATCGATAGCATTCATGTAATATGTGACTGGTCCGCGACAAGAGCGTGCATCGCCTCTTTAGGATCAAATTAAGATGATACTTATACACTACGATGAAAGCGATCATTAATGATAAACACTTCGTAAGCAAGTAGGTATACGGAATGTAATTCAAGGGGTTGTGGCCTCGCTTTCCCGGTGTGTTAAGTGTGGTGTGGTGTCGGTTTTAATCGAAGATCGGTCTATGACGGTGGTTCCCAACCAGGGATCCATGGATCTCAAGGGTCCATGGAAGAATTTCAAGGGGTCCATAGAGATTCTACTTATTTTCAAATTTATTATACTGGAAGTAGGAAACATGCGGGTCAGAATAAATTTCATACTACTGTACACAATCCTTAAAACTGAATGCTTAAATGCTAGAATTGCTCTACATTAGCTAACGGTATCAGGGGTGTCAAACTCACGGCCCACGTGACAAATTTGGCTCTTAGGATGGTCATGAGTGGCCCGCTTAACCTATTCCGTTGTAGGGGTCCACAAGTGAAAAAGTAACTGGAAAAGGAGGAAAGGGACAGAAAAGGTTGGGAACCACTGGACTCTATGAGCTCTGAGCTTGCTCCGTAATGGGGAAGGCTGGCAGGGTGATCAGCAGACGAACGTGAATAAACACACACACACACACACACACACACACACACACACACACACACACACACACACACACACACACACACACACACTTCAATAATACTACACATCATTAATTTATTGTCCTGCTTGGGAAAGTAAATTCTCTCACGATTTCCTTGCATAAACTCTCTTATCTATTGGATTTCTTACTGCTCCACCCTTTTCATTATGTTTTTCTTCATTATCATCATTATTCATCTATTTCAGCCACGAGCTAGGAAGATGAGTATTATAGAGAGAAAAAAATTTCTTTGATGTATTTATATAACATGATTCTTTTCATCTCTCCGTCTCATGTATATTCCTTGGTCTCGTGTGTGTGTGTGTGTGTGTGTGTGTGTGTGTGTGTGTGTGTGTGTGTGTGTGTGTGTGTGTGTGTGTATTCCGAAACGCTTTGCTCTCTCATCACATCTATTTTCAAATGCCGCAGAGATGATTAACCGGATTCTCAAGAAAATTGCCCGTTAATAATGTAGAAGACTTGCTAACGTATCACTAGAAGCATTAAAACAAAAACAAAACAAAAAATCACCCTTGAAATAAGTTAAACTTCAACTGTTGCCTTTTGAAACCAATGAAGGTACGCGGCGCAGCAGAAGTGTTTCAGATTACGAGCCTACAGTGTCATCGTCCCTACCGACCTTGTAACTCGTAGCATTAGCTGGTCAGTGGTCAGCCCATCACACCGCCACCCTGGTAGTGATGAGCGGTGACCGGCGCTGAGTCAGATCTGCGGTGAGGCTGATTGGAAGAGCCCTATCTGCTCGTCTGTCTGACCCGGAGAGAGAGAGAGAGAGAGAGAGAGAGAGAGAGAGAGAGAGTTGAAAGATTTAAAAAGTTTTTCAGCACAGCTATTACTGATTTCAAGAATTGCATATGCAAATTTTCAAGAAATATATGCCATAGTTTACAATAACAAACCTCTGAATCATTGAACATTTGGCCCCTAACAAAACACATATATATATATATATATATATATATATATATATATATATATATATATATATATATATATATATATATATATATATATATATATATATATATATATATATATATATATATATATATATAAAAAATAAAGTTCTTAGAGAAATAAATATTAGAAATTTGCTTTAAAATCTCGAGAGAGAGAGAGAGAGAGAGAGAGAGAGAGAGAGAGAGAGAGAGAGAGAGAGAGAGAGAGACGTGTCACATCCACATAACAAAAACTTCCTTACACTTTTTTTTTTTTTTTTTTGCTCTTTCTTTTACCATACCAAACATGTCACAGAGCAAGTATCTATAACGGGATTCTAAACACGGAACGTTGCCAGCACAGTATTACCTTGAATGCAAGGAAAGTAAAGGAAAGGAGTCAGGATTGGTGAAAACGGTAAGTGGTGACACTGATGATGGTAATTGTCAGGCCATTCACTTCTCTCCACGATGAGTTAAAGCTGCAAGAAGCCATCATATCAACACGTGGCAGTTTCTGTATAGAGTACGTCTGCTGCTGGTTTCCTCATCCATGCAGTTAATCTAATCTTTTCCTTCCCAATTGATTCACTACTAACAGTTTGATGATTGAGTCTATTCTATCAGTGATAGAATAGACTCAATCTGTTTTTACTGTATATAACTTTATCAAGGTTGAACCAGCTAGTTCTCGTCCTATCCTTATTATTTTTCTTACAGCACTATATTATTGCTCTTCGTATTTCCAAAAGGCCACAGGTCACCGGTGGGTTTCAAAGTTTCAATATTGTTTCTTTTCACACTAATACTACAGAATCTTTATTAGATTATCATAATTAAACTTATAGAAAGAAAATGGAAAACTTTAACCCATTTTGATGCATCTATCAATGAAAAAATTCAAATTCAAATTATAATGAAGACTATTTTCAGAGATCACCAAGGTGATTAGTTGTGTTTTAGAAGATTTTTTTCCCCTTACCGATGGAAATTTATTGCTAAACTGTCACTGGAATCACACACACACACACACACACACACACACACACACACACACACACACACACACACACACACACACACACACACACACACACACATTCCGCATAGTGTAATGGTTAGCACGTTCGATTCAGAATCGAGAGGGTCCGGGTTCGAGTCCCGGGAAGTGGCGAGGCAAATGGGCAAGCCTCTTAATGTGTAGCCCTGTTCACCTAGCAGTAAATAGGTACGGGATGTAACTCGAGGGGTTGTGGCCTCGCTTTCCCGGTGTGTGGAGTGTGTTGTGGTCTCAGTCCTACCCGAAGATCGGTCTATGAGCTCTGAGCTCGCTCCGTAATGGGAAAGATTGGCTGGGTGACCAGCAGACGACCGAGGTGAATTACACACACACATACACACACACACACACACACACACACACACACACACACACACACACACACACACACACACACACACACACACACACACACACACACACGCAAATGAATAAATAAGCGAATAAATAAACATTAAAATCCTAATTACTAGAGTCAGTTGAAATGAGTTTAGATAGTAAGACGCCAACACGTTAGAAAATATACTCCGTCATTTCTTACCTCCTAATAACGTTGTGTATTCGTAACATGTGTCATCCTGAGTGACTTCATGATCCACGAAAGAAAGAATCTCTGAATATCATTCAGTTCAAAATGACAAGGTTTGACTGTTACTGACCTAATGCCACACGGTTTCCTCATCACTAACTATTCAGAAGCACTTTTCTTTTATTGTTCTACAGCTACTTCTAAACATTATACTGCTGGACGTTGGGGGATCCATTTCTTAACCTTTTCGCTGCGTTATGCAATAATTCATAACACTCAAAGCAATATATGGAAATTTTATAAGCATTTTCAAGAAAGAATTAAGGCGATAAAAAATAATATATTTTGCAATTTGTAACCAATTAATTGTTTGGAGATGGCTGCGGATTAAGAAAAAATATAGTAATGATTATTTATAAAGAAAAGAATGACCAAATAACAGTAAAGGCGGGTTTACACGTGCCAATTTGCGACTGAAATTGCAAGTCGCTAGAAGTATCGACTGAGCCCTTCTAGTCGAAAAACGTCACACATAGCGACTGGAAAGTATCGACTAGTTGGCGCCTTGGCGGGAAGTGAATGTAAACAAACAGCTACCCGCCAAGATGTCTTCCTCCTGCAGTGACGATGCTGAAGCGGTGGTTGCTCTTCTTTTGGCGTACCGGAAGAGTCAACAGAAAAGAAAATGCCTGTGGATACGTCCCTGGCTAAGTAGAAGGAAAGAAAGGAGTGTCTACCACACACTAATCTTAAGAAGACTATGCACAATTGCGATCAAATTAAATCCTGACAAGTCTTCAATCCTCACCTCCAACAACACCCTGCATTGACGGAAACAGTTCTTGGAGAGTGGCAGCTATTTCGTCGAACGACGATTTGCGCAATTTTTTTTTTACTGTATAATTCATTTCTGGGGTCCCAGATGTGTTCTTTTCCCTCACCAACTCTAACATCTCAACACCTGGAGACCACATTTTCAAAGCTTACTCTGTGACGTCACTGCGTAAATCGACTGAACAAAATCAACATGTTGGTCTTGTTTTGCGACCGGTTTCTCCAGTCGCAAATTGGCACATGTGACCCGCCTTTACGTCTCTCTCTCTCTCTCTCTCTCTCTCTCTCTCTCTTCCATTTTTTATTACCATCTCGGTCCCATAGTTTCATACCTCTATCTTCTTCCTCCTCCTCCATTATAGTACTTCAAAGGATATACATTTAACATTTCTCTCTATGAAGAGGACTGTTGCTATGCAACAGAACAGAGGAAAACAAACTGGCACGAACACAACGATAAACAAACAGGTGTTACTTATGCAGCTCTTACAGTTGGGAAAAAAATGTTTACATAAACCTCAAGGAATCAATTTAAAACTAAGCATGTAGTATTATGCGTATGAAATTGTTAGTAATCGATATGATGAAATTCAACAGTAATACTCAGTAAAGAACTTATTTGTTCACGACCAATATTGTGCTGTGGGTTAGCTGCGTCCCTTCCACTGTAAATATGTTAATGATATATCTCTCTAACTTCCTCGGTTTTTCTTATTTGTATTCCTTTCTCGTGTTCTAACTCAATGATTCTCGTCCATTCTTAAGTCAATGTATCCTCCCGAGAGCTTTTGAGGCTTCGTCCACTCTCACACCTGTCACAGGTAATTATAAATGAATATATAAGTAATTGAATATAAGTATTTAAATATTTCTCATTAATTTTGATAATGAAAATATATCATTGAAAGTATTAGTTCTCTAACTTAAACCTTGGAATTAATGCCAACCCTATATGATTGCTATTTAATTACATAGAAGCTGAATGCAGAGTAAAACAAAATGCCACATCTTGAGCCTGTGAGGCGAGAATTGGGTTTGGGTGTAAATTGATACAATAAAAAAAAAAAATTATCATAGTTTAATCTCATTTCGAATTACTTTCTCACAAGACAAAACTTCCTTTTCTAAAACATAATTTCCTACAATTCACTGTTATACACACTGGCAGCATAACTGGCAGCACACGCAGCACACAGTTTTCTTCCTAAAACTTTTGTTTTTTTACTTTGAACAAATCCATGCACCCCTGAGTGCACCATGAATGGAAGTTGGCTATTACTGCTCGAATCCCTTTAAAAAGGAAAACAGACTAATGATACACTTTCTGTCTTCCAGTCTTCCTCTTTCTTCTATATCTCTTCATTCCCCTAACTTCTTCTAAGGAAAACAAATTAAGGATACACTTCTCTTTCTTCCATATATCTGTTTCTACCTTGCATTCCTATCCAGTCCTGTAACTCCTTCCCTGCTCCACCGCCGCCACCACCACCACCACCAGTATGTATATTATCTCCCATGCTCTCTCCACCCATGCGCACCACATGGCCCGACGGATACAGGCGGTACAGGCAACAGCCAGAACACCTGTGTCAGGGAGGGTATCAGAGGACGATAAATATCCCCGTCTCGCTTCCTCCGTTCCCATGGCTTCCTATCATGCTGGAGAGTGTATGCAGCATACTGACGCTACTACAGTACGTTCACTTGCTTCAATAATACAAAGGCTTGTATTTTTTAATAATACAACCCTTTATATTATTAAAGCGGGAGACCAAACACATTAAAGACCTTATTTCAGTTATTTCGAATAAGCTCTTTGCCTTGGAATATGGGGAAATTCTGAGGTTTTCAAAGTTATGTTCATGCTTCTAGTCACTGGTGAAGATTGGCATGATTAATAAAAAAAGATACACATAAAAACTCGCCTAATCATTTATTTGATCTCATGAGAGACTAGAGAGTTCTCAAGTACTATATATCTGTTTTCAAATACCACGGAGATAGTTAGGTGAATTCTTACGTCAAATTTCACCAGCAAATATTCTTTAAAAAAAAACTTTAAAATTTACGCAAGAGTCTGGGCAAAATAGAAAAAAAAGACACCCAAGCTATTAAAAATACGAAAAAAAAAAAAAAAACGTTACTGAATGTTCATCATAATGCAAAATGGTGCCTGATTACATGAGGCAGCTCCAGGGAACTGAAACGTGATCTTCCCTTCATCAAGGCCTCTGTGGTGCTCACGCTCATCACTCAGTCGTTAGTAATATTTATTGTAAGCACTACAAATCTCTCCTGGTCCGTTTGTGAACTTACATTTTCAGATATCTCTTTCTTGATCACACATTGAAACTACAACCTTAACCCCCCACAACTTGCCACAGGTGTTTCGCTATTGGAGGTAAATAGATACCATCATCAACATCATCACTACGCTCTGGCACCTCACTCCCTTCCCAGCTCCCTTCTTCCCTTTCCCTAGCTCTTTCCACTTATGCAAATCAGCAACCTATCTATTTCATGCCGTTCCTGCAGTCTTTTTTCAAGTTTCTTTCTGTCTCTTATTCTATTCCCACATCATTTTTTTTTTTCTCTCTTTTTCACTATTCCGCACATGACGATGACGTGTCCTTTGCATATCCATCTATCCCCTCCTTTGTACTCAGGATGCATTTAAGTTCTGGTCTGCTCCCTAATGCATGATGCTCTAAGCTTCTTATCTCTCCATGTTGTGATTCAGGTCGAGAAACAAAAAATTTCACTATCCAAAAGGTACAAGAAAATTCTCTCTCTCTCTCTCTCTCTCTCTCTCTCTCTCTCTCTCTCTCTCTCTCTCTCTCTCTCTCTCTCTCTCTCTCTCTCTCTCTCTCTCTCTCTCTCTCTCTCTCTCTCTCTCTCTCTCTCTCTCTCTCTCTCTCTCTACAGAATATGGGCGCCAGTCAGCCACCTCTTGCTGCGTAAATGGCCATATCAACGTGGCTCTCTTTTCATTTCACTTCACTTCATTCGTCCATCTTTCATATCTCTCTTTACTCTCCATCAAGCTTATTCCTCTCATCCACTGACCTTGTTTCCATTTTGTTTGGTGAGTAGGAGGAAGAGCTAGGAATGCTCAAAACACACACACACACACACACACACACACACACACACACACACACACACACACACACACACACATACACACCGCGTAGTGTAGTGGTTAGCAAGCTCGACTCACAATCGAGAGGGCCGGGTTCGAGTCCCGGCGCGGCGAGGCAACTGGACAAGCCTCTTAATGTGTGGCCCATGTTCACCTAGCAGTAAATAGGTACGGGATGTAACTCGAGGGGTTGTGGCCTCGCTTTCCCGGTGTGTGTTGTGTGTTGATGTGGTCTCAGTCCTACCCGAAGATCGGTCTATGAGCTCTGAGCTCGCTCCGTAATGGGGAAGACTGGCTGGGTGACCAACAGGCGACCGAGGTGAATTACACACACACACACACACACACACACACACACAAACATGACTCTGTTATCACGAAGAACTTAGTAATTTCACTGCTCATACTTTGAGCCTCAGTTGCTATTTAGTTAAACCACTTACGATTATTATCATCATTATTATCATCATTATCACACACACACACACACACACACACACACACACACACACACACACACACACACACACACACACACACACACACACACACACACACACACACACACACACACACACACACACACACACACACACACACACACACACACACACACACACACACACACACACACACACACACACACACAAGAACATAAGAAAATTAGGCAAGTTACTTGAGGCCATGTCAGACCTGCACGTGGCAGTCCCTGCATAAATATACCTACCTAATTCCATCTATCATCCCCATCCCCTACTAATGACATCTAGCAGCTATATGGCCTTTGTTGCCTAGCAGCAGGACAAATTACTTCATTGGAGGGGCGCTCCCTTGTGATGACTTAATTTGAGGATTATTTAATCCTTTAATCATCCCCATCCATTAATTTGTCTAATCTTCTTTTAAATTTCCCTATTGACTTAGCACTATTAAACATGATTACTGAGTCCTTTCTATTCATCAGTCACTCTATTAGAGAACCAGTTCCTTCCCATTTCTTTCATAAACCAAAGTTTTTCAAACATGAACCCATTATTTTTTGTTCTATCCTGGCCAAGAACTTTGCTTATGTCCCCCTTGTTACAAACCTTATGCCACTTAAATGCTTCATTCAGATCCCCTCTTAACCTACGTCCTTCTAACTAGGAAATATCCTTCAATCCCTGCGTCCTCTTATTACTATCCTTTGCGCTCATTCTAATAGACCTATATCCTTCATATAATGTGGGGACCAGAACTGTACAACATAATCTAGATGCGGTCTGACCAGCGATTAATATAATGGCAGAAGTTCAGAAGTAATATTACTTCTGGACTTCTGCCATTAATACTCCTCAAAAATTATCCAAATACACACACACACACACACACACACACACACACACACACACACGGTAGCTCAGTGGTTAGAGCGCTGGCTTCACAAGCCAGAGGACCGAGGTTCGATTCCCCGGCCGGGTGGAGATATTTGGGTGTGTCTCCTTTCACGTGTAGCCCCTGTTCACCTAGCAGTGAGTAGGTACGGGATGTAAATCGAGGAGTTGTGACCTTGTTGTCCCGGTGTGTGGTGTGTGCCTGGTCTCAGGCCTATCCGAAGATCGGAAATAATGAGCTCTGAGCTCGTTCCGTAGGGTAACGTCTGGCTGTCTCGTCAGAGACTGCAGCAGATCAAACAGTGAAACAGTGAAACACACACAGACACACACACACACACACACACACACACACACACACACACACCGAAGATCGGTCTATGAGCTCTAAGCTCGCTCCGTAATGGGGAAGACTGGCTGGGTGATCAGTAGACGACCGAGGTGAATTACACACACACACACACACACACACACACACACACGTATACTACCAAAGCACGTTGCCATGTTGCACACCAGGGGGACTGAAGACTGAAGGACATAAGATGCAGCGGATAAAGTCTCATAGGAAAGTAAGGATGACCATCGAAAGGAAAATCTCCTGAGTGTTGAAAAGAGAGGAAAAGAAGATTCAGACTTTATCAACACACTGGAAATTTACACATAAGAAGGAAGTATATAAGTTTGTGATTAAAACAAAATAAAAACTTTCCTTCTCATTGCTTCATGTTTTTTTTTTTCATGAAATTTGGCAACATGATCACAAGTGTTACGTTATATGACTCATACTTTTAAAGGTCTCTCATTGGTACGATTTTTCAAAGGCTACTTAGATTAGTCAAGTACTCAATCTTTGTTTTTTCTTCCTCTTCATCTTCTTCTTCTTCTTCTTCTTCTTCTTCTTCTTCTTTCCTGTTGATGGTGTAACTATCATTAGAATCATGAAAATACTCTTGAAAATCGTAACAGCTTTTCACCATCTTGCATGAAATACCACTTGCATAAAGAATGTGTGTGTGTGTGTGTGTGTGTGTGTGTGTGTGTGTGTGTGTGTGTGTGTGTGTGTGTGTGTGTGTGTGTGTGTGTGTGTGTGTGTGTGTGTGTGTGTGTGTGTGTGTGTGTGTGTGTGTGTGTGTGTGTGTGTGTGTGTGTGTGTGTGTGTGTGTGTGTGTGTGTAAAGAAGAGGAGAGTGAACCAAACCACGATCTAACGTAAGCTAAAGAATGAGACGTCTGGTATCAATTTTTACTTTTATTTTTTTTATTTTCCGTATTTTGAGAAGAAGCAGCAATCTGGGTGAGGCATTAATGAGAACCACAGAACACTGAACACGCCACCTATACACTTCATATACCTCCTTGTTAACCTTTAAGTCTATACATTTCTGAGATCAAATAATAACAGTGTGTATTCAAATAAAACTTTCAAAATCCAAACTCATGAATGGCAATGTCGTAACACTTCTAAAATCACAGAACAAGTACCGCATGACAATCTATAAGGTAAAATCCAGAACATAGAACATATTATATAATAGTTTAGGCAAAGTAAGATCAGACAACACTTAGATAAACTGTACCGCAATTGACAGCACAGTGTTTGGACGGAGAGCCAAGCAGCAAGGCCAAACAAAACACAGGCTATCTTTCATATACTACATATTAGCGGAAGCAGAGACTGTGATATGCGCGACTCATTATTTATTAGAGATTCCCAGTGGTTTAAAGAGTTTACTGGTGCGCCTTCCCTTCCTGGCGGTGAGAGGCAGAAGGCAAGCACTCCCTAAAGCCAAAGAACACTGCCACCATATTCCCAACCAGAGAACACTGCCACCATATTCCCAACCAGAGAACACTGCCACCATATTCTCAACCAGAGAACACTGCCACCATATTCCCTGTGCATCAAGAAAGAAACTAGAAAGAAAAGAATGAAAGAAAGAATGAAGAACGAGTGAGTGAATCAATCAATAGATAAATCTATCTTTCAGTAGAATCAGTGAATGTTCTAAATGATAGAACTAGTAAAAAAAAAAAAAAAAACATTGAATCATATCTTAGGTTAGAATTTCAGCTGCTTGAGAGAGATAGATTGAAAAAAAAATTATAGCAAGTGAATAAATAAACTAAATAAAATCAATACAAAAGTGAAAGAAGTTATCAGCATAATATACCCTGTACATACGACTAATATCCTGTACTATTTGATAACTTCTCTCTCTCTCTCTCTCTCTCTCTCTCTGGAAGTTATATCGGCGTGTCCGTAACAACTTTCTCTTTTCTTGGGCTTAGTCATCACACTCCTACTCCTCCGCCCACATACCCAAAGGTGCTCTCTCTCTCTCTCTCTCTCTCTCTCTCTCTCTCTCTCTCGGTAAGAACGAGTGGAGAATTAACTAAAGTGATTTTGAACTTGAAACTTTCTCTTTCTTTTCTTTCTCCTCTTCCTCTTTATTTTCTTCCTCTGTCTTTTCCTCTTCCATCCTCTACCGGTTCCCCGACTCCTCCTCCTTCTTTTTTTTTTCTCTCTTCTCTTCCTTTGTTGTTGTTGTTGTTGTTGTTGTTGTTGTTTTGGGTGGTGGTGGTGGTGGTGGTGGTGGTTGTGGTGGTGTTCTTGTTCTTGTTCTTGTTGTTGCTGATGTTGTTGTTGTATATTATTTTCATGAGAAGATATAGTTAAAAGTCTTGAAGGAGAGAGAGAGAGAGAGAGAGAGAGAGAGAGAGAGAGAGATTTTCTAAGGACACGTCATACATCCGGCGATACAGTTGCTCATATCTGAAATACTGCCACTCGGCTTGCGTAAGATACAATGCTTATTTTTTTGTACACACCATAGTGTCTTGTTCTGACACGCTCAGTTCTTTTATGAGAGACTAGGATTGATAGGTATTGTTCTTTCAGAACAGCATGTTAAAAGTAGTCGAGGTGAGACATTGAAACATTTAAGAATACTGTCTACAGTAATGTCATAGTACTCTACTCACAGTAAGGTTCTCCAAACTGCAGCTTTCTCCTTGCTGATTCAAAGGAAAACATTAATTTTCACCCGGTCTCTCTGGCCCTGAAACATTTGGAGAATGCTGTCTATAACACTATCGTAACGCCCCATAGCAGCCTACAATCATCGACTATCATCCCACTGAGTCACATGGAAGCACAGTAATGTTCGTCAGGTTTCTCCACCCCAGCAGGTCACAGTCGATGGGTAAATATTTGACCATATAGGCGGCTCCGTCTCCCGCTCTGGTAAGCCTGAATACAAACAGCTTAGGAACTTAACTGCTTTCCCTCATTTCATTCATTTACAGCGGCACAGTCTTGGCCAGAAGTGAAGTTTAACCTACCGTTCTTACATTCATTGTGTTAACGTTATTCCTGTCTGGAGTTGTATGGTTTGCTGGCATTGGCTGTGTGACAACTGATAGATTCTGAAGAGATCGGAGGATATGACGCGGAGAGAAAACAGAAAACGGTGCATGGAAGTGAGTGAGGCAGGTTAGTCGATTAATGGTGATAGTGGTTACAGTGTGGGATGTAAGTTTTGAATTGCTTGCTTATCTGCTGAGAGAGTAAATAAGAAAGGACAGAGCAGTTTTACTTATGGTATTCAGGAAAAAATGTTTCGAAAGAAGTTGCAGGCTCTCATAAAAGACAAATTCCAAAAGCTATAGGGATTGATAATCAAGTTCTCATGAGAATATTCGCATTGACCATGAATAACTTTAGTTGAAATGCCACTGAGTCATGAAAACAGCTTTGAAAATCACAATAACCTCTACCTGTAAAGTATTAAGAATAGTGACGATCATCCCCTAAAATAATACCAGTCACATAAAGATTAGTAGCTTTACTTGTTTATAAAATTAATCAGATTAGGTTAGGTTAGGTGATTTAATCTATCCTAGATTAGTATCTATCTAACTGGAATATTGATTTGATTGGAATATCTAATTAATTTTACTAATTATTTATTTAGTATTCGTAACAGAGGTTCTAGCCAAGGACAACTAAAAGACAAATAAAAAAGATGTCCACTAAAGATGTCAGTCCCAGAATAGATATGTTAAAAACAATATCGAAAATTACAAGAATTGCCTAAAAAACAACACTAAGAAGCTGACTCATTTAAACTCATGTAATAAATCCAAAGCAACAACGGAAGAAATTAGTGTGACCTTTTACTAACTTACGTAAGAAGTAGAATTTTAAGATATGCATTCATAGGTTTCTTTGCTTTGAATATCATGCGACACTCTTGTAATTTCGTCAAAGGAGACTGCGGTGTCATTTCCGTTGAGTAGTAAATGTGTTTACCTCCACTATCGATGCCTGTAAGGTAGGACAGGTGCAGGTACTGGCAAATTCCTCCATCTTTCATCTTCTCTACTTACTTTCAACAAGCTATAATAGAAGTTGTTGAGGTTTTCAAGTGTTTTCATGATTATATTAAGAGTTACACCAAGAATCTGCAGGGATATAATAATGATAATAATAAAAATAAAACTTATGAGAAATACGTACATTGATAGTAATAGTAATAGTAGTAGTATAGTGGTGATGGTGGTGGTGGTTATCAATCAATCAATCAGCCAGTCAATCCTGTGTTTCATAACATACACATTACATAATACATACGTAAAGTCACTTATGGGATCGTGACCTTGTCCTTACAAAGTATTATTATTATCATTATCATTATTATTATTATTATTATTATTATTATTATTATTATTATTATTAGTAGTAGTAGTAGTAGTAGTAGTAGTAGCAGTAATAGAAGTAGTAATACTAGTGGTAGTAGTAGTAGTAGTAGTAGTAGTAGTAGTAGTAGTAGTAGTAGTAGTAGTAGTAGTAGTAGTAGTAGTAGTAGTAGTAGTAGTAGTAGTAGCAGCAGCAGCAGCAGCAGCAGCAGCAGCAGCAGCAGCAGCAGCAGCAGCATTAGTAGTAGTAGTAGTAGTAGTAGTAGTAGTAGTAGTAGTAAATGCAGAAGACACTAGTCTTGATACCATACAAGTAAGATTAACACGTCAAATAGAGACATATAGTAACTCTCAGCAATACTTTCCTGGTGTGACGTGGTGGCGGCAGCGCGGGGGAAGTACCGCTATTTCCTGGTGATTCTGTATTCTCGTCTACTGCCGCCTCACCATCTAATTATTCACTATCTTATTCCTCACCTACTCCAGTAACTACCTCCTCTTGTTCTTCATCCTTTTACTCCCGTCTCCTCATAACTATCCCCTACTTCTCATTTTATTAATTGTCCTCTTATTGCTATCGTCCTTCTGTAACTATCCCCGC
>NC_059302.1:4115924-4170924 GCF_017591435.1 Portunus trituberculatus | reverse complement strand
TGCTATACGAGTACCAGAAAGTCTTTTATTTATATCTAAATATTACATGAGCGAAGTATTAGTTTAAACCAGAGTGATGTCAGTACCGCGGTATTGTGTATGGGTAGGGTTCGTGAACAAGAAATATCACCAGTTTCTTGGCTGCTAGAAGGCGGATCTTTCAAGGGTAAGGTTGCCAGATGCTGCCATGCTTGTTCTGAATCTTGAATGAATGTGTTGTCTTTAAGCTCACTGCAGGGACTTGGCTTATGGATTTGCATCACAAGAGTTTATTACATAGCTTGGCATGTGCATGGGTATCTTATTAATATTTTGTTAGTGTATAGTGTCTTGAAATGCTTTAGTTTATATATAATATAAAGTGCAAACTATATAGTCTAGTAAAGAGGCATGAGTAAAGTTGTGTGCAATGAAAACCTTCCAGTCTTAGCACCGAAGAAATGTTAGTACATAAAGGCTTAAGGCAGCAGTAGATGGTGGTGTTCAGTGAGCGAAGAAAGGAAAACAAACTGCTTGTGTAGTGAAAGCAGGGTGTGAGGAGCTATGAAGCAGATGGAGTGCACTGAGGCGCGCGGTCACGGTGGGCGGGGGCGATTACAGGAAGGTGGGCGTGCTGTCACCTAACGGTACCACGCGTTCCATTGTTTTGCTAAGTTCATCTTGAATTTGCGTAGAATCTTTGAGTGGATTAAGACTGCTGATAGAATTGTAGTTGAAGTATTGAGGGGAGGGCGTGGATGAGCAGGTATGGTGATGTAGCGCAGTGTAGTGATCAGGGGAAAAGGTTGTTCACCCCGCCCGCCGGCACTGGCTTCTCTTGGCTTCCCTCCGTCACATACCCTTCTAGCATCTTGGGGAGCGTGGCAATAAATTATTAATTTTCTGAGTGTTTAGAAGTACTGTAGCTATGTTTATAGGAATATCCTTTAAATGTGTGGAATTGCTTTTTTTTTTTTTGTAGGTTTCATTTTGTTGTAGGATAGCTATTATACCTAAATAAATTCCTTGTAGCCCTTAAATTTCATTGATTTTTCTTGAAAAGTTCATGGAATACAGTTAGTGATTTAAAGTGAGTGAAAAATAATCCCTAGTTTTATCTGTATATGTAAATCTTGTGCAACTGGTTAGTCATTCATGAACAAATTACTAAAAGTTCTTGCTTTGCAGATGCCCCGTGGTGTGGTCACTGCAAGGCTCTGGCCCCTGAGTATGTCAAGGCTGCTGCCAAGCTGACCGAGATGGAATCTGCCATCAAGTTGGCTAAGGTTGATGCCACAGAAGAAACTGAACTTGCTGAGGAGCATGGCGTCAGGGGTTACCCCACCCTCAAGTTCTTCCGTAATGGCAAGCCAGTGGATTACAATGGTGGCCGCCAAGCTGATGATATTGTTAATTGGTTGCTGAAGAAGACTGGCCCACCTGCTAAGGCTGTTGCATCAGTGGATGAGGCCAAGGCTCTGATAGATGCCAGTCCAGTTGTGATCATTGGCTTCTTCAAGGATCAGGAATCTGCAGGGGCTAAACAGTTCCTGGCAGCGGCAGGTGCCACAGATGACCATCCATTTGGTATCACCTCTGAGGATGCCGTCTTCAAAGAATATGAAGTGGAGGGTGAGGGCATCATTCTGTTCAAGGACTTTGATGAGGGTAAGAACAAGTATGAAGGAGAGATCACTGAAGAGGGCATCTCCAAATTTGTTACTGCCAACTCCCTGCCACTGGTTGTGGACTTCAACCATGAGACTGCTTCCAAGATCTTTGGTGGCGAGATAAAGTCCCACCTACTTATCTTCCTTTCCAAGGAGGCTGGCCACTATGACACCCACATGGAAGCATGCATGAATGTAGCCAAGTCTTTCAAGGGCCAGGTGTTGTTTGTCACGATCAATACTGATGAGGAGGATCATTCTCGCATCCTCGAGTTCTTTGGCATGAAGAAGGAAGAAGTGAGTGTTGTAGTTAATTAAAAAAACTTGATTGTATTCTATGTGTATTCTATGTATTGATTTGAATGTGTTCTATTTTTTTTTCTGTTTGTTTTTGTTGCTTTTTGACTGGGGTATTTTGCTTTGCAGGTTCCTGGACTGCGTATCATCAAGCTGGAAGAGGACATGGCCAAGTACAAACCAGACACCTATGACCTTAGTGAGAGTGGCTTGACTAACTTTGTGCAGCAGTTCTTGGATGGGAAGCTGAAGCAGCATCTGCTGTCTCAGGATATTCCTGAAGATTGGGATAAGGAGCCAGTCAAGGTGAGAATTATTGCTGTTTCTTTAAGGCATTAGAATTTTACTTGCTTATCCTGTCGGTTACTATGATGTGTAACTATACTCCTCCCCCCACCCCATTAAGGCCTATAGCACCTGTAGGCACACTTGAAAAGTGTATAGGAAGCTCTGTTTAGGTTCCACCCATTAGTGGCACAGGCAATTTTATTTGTGGTGGTACCCATATTAGGGCCCATACCACCCGAGCTCATCTTGGCTGTAACCACCGAGAACCTGGGTATCATGGTGACATGTAGGTAACTTTAAACCACTTGACAAATGGCAGTGTTTAAGGGTGTACGTGGTGGGACTCGAACCTACGCATGGATGTCTGCCCGATCCCATGCTCACCACCCTATCCACTACGCCACCGCCTCCCTGAAGTTATGTCAATCAAAAATGCCTGTTAAGGTGTAGGCCTGGGCTTCACTGGGATTCCCCTGCTTTTGACACTTCTCCATAGATTAGACTTGCCCTTATCCTCCAACTTTTCTCTTTTCCTCTATTTTTATGTAAATTGGTGTATTTAAAATATTGTTTAAAATTTGATCCATATCACATAAAAGCAAGATGTTTGTTAGTCTCCCTCCATCCTTACCATGTTGTATGAGTGGTGGAGTGCAACTTTGCCAATACTTCCATCTGACCTGACTCGCTAGTCATTCCTTGGTTAGGGTTGGAGATAGGGCTGGTGAACTGTGGAGATATAACATCAGGGGAAGTCTTGCTATCGAATAGCAGACTGCAGAGTTTAGAGTGACCTGACTTCAGTGATTTTTGCAGTAGCTTGTCAAGGTAATTTAACATGAAACTTGAGCACAAATCTTGTGGCTCTGTTTTTTAACATAAGCAAAATGGTCAATAAACCTAGGTGTTGTAAACTATCATTCTTAGCTGTACTTGGCATGTATGTGTGTAAACTTTATTTCTAAATGCCCTTTACAAGGGAAGCTGTTCTAGTAGGTAGATTTGGTGTTTTTTCTATAGCTTGGGTTTGAAGGGTGGGGTGGTTAGTGAGTAAGGGGTATCTCACTAGCTTAGCCTGTGATACGTGGAACACGGGCTATGGTTCTTAATGCAAAACCAGGAACAGTATCGCACACAAGCCGCCAGCATTCTTGCTGTGCTAGGCAAATGACCCAGCAGCCAAGACCAAGCCTATTTAAAACAAACTAGAACAAAGCCATGCTGCTTATATCTCAACTCATGCTTCACGCTGGAATTGTACTTGCACTTCTGTTATTGAACTTTGGAGTCAGGGATGGTTACCATGAGCCCAAACTATTGATATGATATACATGTACAGGTAGTCCTCGATTTATACGGTAGATGCGTTCCAGAAGGGACCATATAAAGTAAGGAATGAATACCAACTCCCTAGACTTTTTTTAGTTTAAAAAAGCGGACCTGAGCTTTGTACAGTACCTCAAGCCCCTTTCTATCAAGCAGCCACGCGATCCTCATAAGCATGACTCCCAGCACATCCACTTGTCCCTTGGTTGAACAGCCTTGCCCTCCAGGGCGAGGCTCAGGGGCATCCTTGCACCATCACCACTTCCACCACCACTAGACTTTGAAGGATGTATTCAGAATAAAATAATCTTTCACTGTACGTGTACATTTTGCATGAAACGCATTTCTATTATGCTTATTAAGTCTTTTATTAATAAACTTAGACAAAAATTACTATGAAAAAGGGAAATGTTTAAACACAATTATTTTAATAGTACAGTACCGTCTTCCTCTATTTTGCTACTTCCTCCTGTGATGTGTCACCGTTGTTGTCGTCTGTCTCCATTCTGTTACTACTTGACTTAGTGTGTGTGGTATGAAGAAGCTTGTTATTGATTGCTGTTTATTTCTTTTGTTGTTTTTCTTTGAGAAGTATCTAATAGCTGATTCTCGGATCTTCGTTTTATGCACCTTACCATGGCTTCGTTCATGCCCAATGTGGCCTGAATAACACTTTCGCTGGCCTTTTTCTGCCTTGTCCAAGAACTCCAGCCTTTCCTCCAGTGTATGTGTCTTCCTTGCTCTCTTGGGCGTATCACCGCCAGCTGGAGATGCAGAAGGGCGCTTGGTAGCCATGGTAAACACTGGGCACGAGAGAGGGAGATGTTGCCACAACCACGCGTAGGTGAACAATGAGCCTGCTTGGCACACAGCCAGGGTGAGAGGGATGCAGGCGGCGGGAAATTGCCGCGTGAATTTTAACTTTCTTGATACCGTATAATTCTGAAGAATTCGTACAATGTGATGAATAACCCCTATTTTTGGACTCCATATAACTCTGAATTCGTATGAAGTAAATTCGTATAAATCGAGGACTACCTGTGTTTCATTTTTCTAGATTGATGAAATATTGTTCAATATTTCAACATGAAAAATTTAGGCACATTCTTTTTAGTTTGAATGATAGGGGTTTTATTACGTATCTTGTTTATTTTTTTGTTGGGATAGCATATGGAGAACTAGAATGGATACGAAGCCATCCCAACTTTGCTCTGCTAATTTTTGGAATGTTCCAGCTATCTGGAGCGGATATTCTTTGTTCTGTGCATCATAGGCCAATGTGATAGCCCCTTTATGGTATGACAAGCTTATTATTGTCAACATTTATGGGGATTTAAGGGGTTGACAGATTATATGGGACCTTGAATTCTTTCTACTGTAGTCCATGCTAAAGGGACAGTTCATGATAGTCTACTAGAATAAATACAAAAAATTAAAAATGATTGTAGGTAGTTGCGTGTTCCTGTTGATAGATGATGAACTAGTGATTTCCATTTTTCATCTTCAGCAAGTATTGTAGACTTTGTTGCAACAGCAAGTGAGAGGATGACAAGGCATGTTATCCACCCCTGACAAACATATGATGAGCTTGATAATTGATTGTAAATCCACAACAAATGATAGGGCTTGTTATACTTTATTTTAAATCTATTGTTCTTATTTAAAATAAAATGCTCATTAAGGATGAGGATAGGATAGATGTCTGACTGGACTGAATTCATGGTACATGCGAGTGAAGCTCTGCCTAAATTTCAGGTCCTGGTGGCTTCCAATTTCGATGAAGTGGCTTTCAACAAGGACAAAGATGTGCTTGTGGAGTTCTATGCCCCATGGTGTGGGCACTGCAAGCAGCTGGCTCCTATCTATGATCAGCTTGGAGAGAAATTCAACGATGATGACACTGTGGTCATTGCCAAGATGGATGCCACAGTAAATGAGCTGGAACACACCAAGATTCAGTCTTTCCCCACACTAAAGCTCTACAAGAAGGGCACCAATGAGGTATAATGACTTCTTGAAACTTTATCATAAACTAATTGTTTTTCTTAGTTTTTTCATATGTTTAGTAGTTAAATATCTAAGATTTCAATTTACTTTTGAAATACTGAAACTGCATAAGCTCAAATATTTTTCCCCTGCAGCTATTTTACAAGATTGTAAGCTCAAACTAATTTTTATTTCCCGTGCAGCTATTTTACAAGATTGAACTTGATATCCATTGTTATATATCCAAACATCCAATTTTACTATTGAAATACTGAAACACTGAAGTATATTGTTAATATTGCAATATTATAAAGTTACCATCTTTTAACCATTTCCACAATTAGGTGGTTGAGTACAATGGAGAGCGAACATTGGAAGGCCTGTCAAAATTCTTGGAAACAGGCGGTGTGTATGGTCAGGCAGCCCCTGAAGACATGGAGGTAGGCAGTCATGGTAGTGCCAGACTACCCTGCATGATTCCTGACGGCACCCGCAGATTCCCCTCCTCACTTGGTGCTACTTAACGCTCTCTAGGCTTTAATTCCTTCTGCTTCATGTTCCTTTATTTTGCCTTTTCATCCATAGGTTGAACAGTACTCTGGCGAACGAACATTGGAAGCACTCAGTTCTTTCATAAAGGGCACTGAGGCTGAAGAGAAGGTATCTAGATCTCTTAATTAATTTAAATTCAAATCAGATTACTCCCTCCTTCTTCACTTCCTTTCAATGCTTGACCTAACAAAATCAGTGCTTGACCTAACAAGATTGCATGCTCTTGCTATTAGTCATGTCTGCACGTATTCCCTAACCCTGTACAATGATCGTCTTTGAAAAGTTACTCAATGCTTGAGGGGTTCACTCAAATACTTACATATTGTTTTGCTTTACAGGATGAGGAAGAAGAGGATGAAGAAGGTGATGTGCCTGCGAAGGATGAACTCTAGGATTCCTTTATTTGTAACCCTTAGGGATTTTGCTTTCTCAGATGGGGAAGTGGTTGTCCTTAGTTTAAAAAGGAGCTCCCATTTGTCAAATATTCATTTGAAACTTCAAAAATAAGATTACACATTACAAGTGGCCTATTGCCTCAGGGTTAAAGTATTAGTATTTCCATTGATAAAATGCCCATTGGTCATGCAGGGAGTTCCTCATAAAGGAGTTATTTCTGATAACTTCTTTAGTTTAACCAAAATGTGTTGATGGTAGACAGGTTTCATTTAAAATGTGATGAAAGAGCTATGTATGCAAAGAGTATTTTTTCTATGCTTTAATGTATTTGATCACATTCCTTCAGCCTTTTTGTAACTGGGGCATTCTAACCCTTGTGACTGGGATAGGTAATTTTCAACGGATTGGTATTAAAACACCACTACATTTCTTAGCTGTGGTGCTGATCAGTGGAAGATGGTGGTGATGCTCATAAGATGTTGACATTATTGATGCTTTACTGTTGTCTTCCACGGCATTGATCTGTTTCCCTGGACAAAGCACAATGCTTCCCGTCACAGTGTGTTGTGTGCATGAATGAGAGTCCGAGGTCCCTGAGCAGTGTATGATTAAACCCAATGACTTTTTCCAATAAAAGTGAAAATCTGTGGTCGGTCTTTGCCTTCAAAGCACTTGGAAAGTTGGTATGCAGCTGTAGGAGTCTGGGATACTGTGGTGGAAGTATGTACACAAGACCAGGAATTTGGATTACTAGATAATGTTATTTGTAACCATGCAGTACAGCAGTTTTGCTTGCATATTGTGTATATATTTTTTTCTGGCCTTTTTTTTTTTCCTGGCAAAGGGCAATAAAAAAATATGGAAGGGGGAAAGCTGGCAAGAGGGCAACAACAAAAAAATATGGAAGGGGAAACCTGGCAGAGGGCAACAAAAAAAATATTAAAGGCCCACTTGATTGCCGGTTCCTTAATAAGAACCAGACTTGTCCCTGGCAGATGAGAAATGTAAATTTTTTTTTCTTACTGTTAGGGAGTTGAAGAGAAGGTTAGCATGTCATATACTGGTAGTACACCTAAAGGAACAAGGATCTAGGAACATATGGGGATAAATATGGAAAACGTGAGCTTAACAGGATAGGTGGGAAGAATTGGCGAGAACAAAAATGTTTAAACCATTAAGTGCCAAGCCCACATGTAACAGGTGAAGGATGGAGTCAAGCTTCTTTGATTGGCTTGATGCAAGTCATGTGAATGTTGCATATGTCCTTAAATTTAGTCATTTATTTCTTTATCTTTCATGATAATCCTTATTGAACATCCTGGAAACACTGCCAAAACATCCAGAAAACAGGAAATTAATAACCACTAAAGAGCTTGAACTAGTTGAAATGAGCACTGACAATAATTATGTAATATCATAAAAGAAGCTCAGCTACAATAAGAAGCAAGTGGCATTCCGTGTTTGTAGCATTATCTCTCTATCCACTTATCCATAAATTCCCCAATCCTTATTGGCTGATTATTTATACAACATTGGCAACAATCACCAAGTCCCAATCAGTTTAAGATCTTGTTTTATATAATCTTCATTTTATTCTTTGTATTTCAATTACATATCTTTCTTTTAATGTCCTCTCGTAAGAAATAATTTGCATTCCTTATGCCTTTTGAGTCATATTCTCCTCTGTCCTGACTCTATCACACCAATATCTCCCCTGCATACTGATATGAGTGAGGACCACGCTGTAACGGCAGCATCTTTTAAATCTGATATTACAAACACCAAGTAAAACTTGTGTTATTTTAACATTTCTACGTTTAATTTTCTCAGTCCAAGAAAGAGCAATTGATTTTTAATTATTTTTCGCTCTCTGATCCTATCAAAGCCTCCTTCCTTATTGTGTAGGCTGTCTTTGCTATGTACTGTAATTACCTATGTAGGTACTTTGCATTTGCTATTCTTGAATTGTATTGAGAGAGAGATTGAGGAGGATCAAATAATGGAAAATTAATGGACATATTCATTAATAAGGTGGTAGTGTTGATTGGGTCAGTAGAAAGACTGAATAGATTAGACAGATTTATTAATTGCAATAATAGGTATAAAAATTTATAATGATAATAATTATAATAACAATAATAATCATAATAATAATAATTATTGTTATTATTATTATTATTATTATTATTATTATTATTAATATTATTATTATTTTATTATTATTATTATTATTATTATTATTACTGCTATAATAATGATGATGATAGTAATAATAATAATAATATAACGATAGCAATTATAAAAACATTAACAATAACAATATAATATAATAATAATGATAATGAAGATAATCATAATGATGATAATAATGATAATAATAATAATGATAATAATAACAGTAATAATAATTCTTATTATTATGGTACTACTACTACTATTACTACTTTTTACTACTACTAGGTACTAATGATAATAATGATAATGATAATAATAAATCACGCATGTTTTAAACCGGGGCTGGTGTTTCACTGTTTGATCTGCTGCAGTCTCTGACGAGACAGCCAGACGTTACCCTACGGAACGAGCTCAGAGCTCATTATTTCCGATCTTCGGATAGGCCTGAGCCCAGGTGTTTCACTGTTTGATCTGCTGCAGTCTCTGACGAGACAGCCAGACGTTACCCTACGGAACGAGCTCAGAGCTCATTATTTCCGATCTTCGGATAGGCCTGAGACCAGGCACACATCACACACCGGGACAACGTCACAACTCCTCGATTTACATCCCGTACCTACTCATTGCTAGGTCTAGGTGAACAGGGGCTACACGTGAAAGGAGACACACCCAAATATCTCCACCCGGCCAGGGAATCGAACCCTGGTCCTCTGGCTTGTGAAGCCAGCGCTCTAACCACTGAGCTACCGGGTGTGTGTGTGTGTGTAGACCTCCGGCTTGTCTGATTTTCTAAAGTTCTTGTGTTATCCAAATCAAAACTATCCTAAATAGCTTTCGTGTAGGCAGTCTGCAAATCTATTGTCGCTCATTCCACTAGTATCACACAAATGTCTTGCATGAGAATATGGCTCCGGAGTACTTTCTAGTGTCACTCATCAAAGCACAATAAATTTATGTGTATTATATATCAACGATCACCGAGGCAAAGCAGGCTCAATTAAGTGTCATTAACAGCATTCAGAGATGCTGCAATAAGCTTAAAGGGAAGTTCACACGTGCCAATTTGTGACTAAAATTGCAAGTCGTTAGAAGTATCGACTGACCCCCTTCTAGGAAAACGTCACACATAGCGATTAGAAACTTAGAAAAGTATCGACTCGTTGGCTCCTTGGCCAGTACGTGACGATGATGAAGCGGTGGTTGCTCTTGGTGTACCGGAAGTCAGCAGAAAAAAAATAAAAATTCCTGTGGATACAGTCACTGGATACATCCCTGGGTAAGTAGAAGGAAAAAAAGGAGTGTCTACCCAAGGCCGCCTGGAGAACAAGCGGCCTTGGTCTAACTCACACTAATCTTAAGAAGCCTATGCACCATTACAATCAAATTAAATCCTGACAAGTCTTCAATCCTCACCTCCAACAACATCCTGCATTGAGGGAAACAATTCTTGGAGAATGGCAGCCATTTCGTCGAACGATGATTTGCGCAAATATATATATATAAATATATATATATATATATATATATATATATATATATATATATATATATATATATATATATATATATATATATATATATATATATATATATATATATTTGCCCAAATCATCGTTCGACGAAATGGCTGCCATTCTTCAAGAATTTCTGGAGTCCCAGACATCTTCTGTACACCTGGAGACCACATTTTCAAAGCTTATTCCGTGACATCACAACGTAAATGAAGTCGCAAATCGACTGAACAAGACAAATTAACATGTTGGTCTTGTTTTGCGACTGTTTTTTTCAGTCCAGTTTTTCAGTGGTAAATTGGCACGTGTGAACCTTCACTGCTTCCGGCGCAAATTATTAGGTGAACCTACCAGTGCAAGCATGTTTATGTATAAACATGTAAGGAAACATAAATGCTGCAAATTTCCAAGGCCCTAATAACGGAAGCTACATATTTAGGTAATGTGTATAGTAAGAACTGAGCACGTTCATCTTAGATTGCCTTATGAGATTCTGTGTTTGGACACACACACACACACACCGCGTAGTGTAGTGGTTAGCACGCTCGGCTCACAATCGAGAGCCCCGGGTTCGAGTCCAGGTAACCGGCGAGGCAAATGGGCAAGCCTCTTAATGTGTGGCCCTTGTTCACCTAGTAGTAAATAGGTACGGGATGTAACTCGAGGGGTTGTGGCCTCGCTTTCCCGGTGTGTGGAGTGTGTTGTGGTCTCAGTCCTACCCAAAGATCGGTCTATGAGCTCTGAGCTCGCTCCGTAATGGGAAAGACTGGCTGGGTGACCAGCAGACGACCGACTTGAATCACACACACACACATACACACACACCGGTAGCTCAGTGGTTAGAGCGCTGGCTTCACAAGCCAGAGGACCGGGGTTCGATTCCCCGGCCGGGTGGAGATATTTGGGTGTGTCTCCTTTCACGTGTAACCCCTGTTCACCTAGCAGTGAGTAGGTACGGGATGTAAATCGAGGAGTTGTGACCTTGTTGTCCCCGTGTGTGGTGTGTGCCTGGTCTCAGGCCTATCCGAAGATCGGAAAAAATGAGCTCTGAGCTCGTTCCATAGAGTAACGTCTGGCTGTCTCGTCAGAGACTGCAGCAGATCAAACAGTGAAACACACACACACACACATGGACATTAAAAAAAAACTTTTGATAGGGTCCCTCATAACAGACTACTTTGAAAATTGGAGAACATAGGAGGACTGAGAGGAATATTGGATAAGGGATTACTTGACGGACAGATATGAGAATTTTGATCAGGGATTCAAACTCATCCTGGAGTAAAGTATCAAGTGGAGTTGCACAGGGGTCAGTGTTAGCCCACAATAATTGTTCCAGTATATGTAAACAACATACAGTATAGAGTGACCAGCTATATCAAATAATTTGCTGATGATGCAAAATTGTTAAGAATAATTAAGATACGAGGAGACTGTTAGCTACTGCAGGATGATATAGACAAAATTTATGAATGGAGCAAGAAGTGGAAGTTAGAATTCAATGCCAAGAAATGCCATGTAATGGAATTAGGAAAGAGTAGGAGAAGATCAGTATGGAACTATTTGATGAGAGAAGAACAAATAATGAAGACTAAAGAAGAAAAAGATATGGAGTTGTTATACAAGAAACGCTGAGCCCCGAAAAACACAAAAGTAAAATATTTTGAACAACGTACAAAATGTTAGCTAATGTCAATGTGGTATTTCACTACCTGGACAAGGATTATGATGAAAAAAAATATTACGAGTATGATACATCCCCAATTGAAATATGCAGCAGTGGTGTGGTCACCAAGCTTGAAAAGGATATAAGAAAAGTAGAACAGATCCAGAGGATAACTACGAAGATGGTGCTGGAAATAAAGGACCCAGCATATAAAGAAAGGCTAAAGGAAATGGGACTACCAACCTTACAAGATAGAAGAGAAAGAGGGGACCTAATAACTATGTATAAAATAGTTAATGGCATTGAAAAGATGGATAAGCAATAACTGGTGTTGGTGGCAAATGAAGCTGGAAGGACAAGAAGACGCACAAAGAAGAGCAGGAAGAGGCAGTGTGTGAAGATTATTGGAAAATACAGTTTTCCACATAGAACGTTGAAAAATGGAATGCATTGAGTGATGAAGTTGTTACAGCACATAATGTGCATAGCTTTAAAGAAAGATGAGATTAATGGAGATATGGAGACAGAACACTATGAGCCTCACTCAAACCCTGTACAATGCAACTAGGTAAATACACACACACACACACACACACACACGGCCCGGTAGCTCAGTGGTTAGAGCGCTGGCTTCACAAGCCAGATGACCTGGGTTCGATTCTCCGGCCGGGTGGAGATATTTGGGTGTGTCTCCTTTCACGTGTAGCCCCTGTTCACCTAGCAGTGAGTAGGTACCGGATGTAAATCGAGGAGTTGTGACCTTGTTGTCTCGGTGTGTGGTGTGTGCCTGCTCTCAGACCTATCCCAAGATCGGAAATAATGAGCTCTGAGCTCGTTCCGTAGGGTAACGTCTGGCTGTCTCGTCAGAGACTGCAGCAGATCAAACAGTGAACACACACACAGTCTCGTCAAAGACTGCAGCAGATCAAACAGTGAATTACACACACACACATACACAGTTAGTTAGTTTGTTCATTGACAAAAGAATCCTTTTTACAAACAAACAAATAACAATAAATATAGACACAAATACTTTTGTCCATGAAGATTAACAAATTTCTCATCAATGTAGAGGTAATTTCCCAAACTACATGTATATGTTTAATGCTTCAAAAATATATTTACACACTTCCTGTGTATGGACAGTCTCTTCCATTATCTCATTAACATTGCCAAATCTGAGCATTTGATATTTGTTACGTAACTGGACAGTCAGTGAGCACTCCAACAACACATGTTGTTCTGTTTGAACATGAACACCATCACATAAACATACTCTTTGCTCGGCTGGCGTTCGGCTCCACCTGCCTGTCTCTATTCTTAGATTATGTGATATCAGCCTTAATCTTGTGAATGCTTCTCGTTGATAGTCAGGCACATAATCATTGGTTGTATATACATTGTGAACTGTCAATGTCGGGTTAAAGTAATTTACATATGTGTTGATCTTGGTAGCACTGCTCGCAACATACTTCTTACTCTTTCCAAGGGGTCATTATCAAACACAACTAACATTTCTCTATTCAGGAATCTATAACCAGGCGTGTTTTCTCTCCTGCAAAGGTCATACACGATCCTAAATGGTTGTTCTATATCTATGGACTCCAATTTTGATGTTAAGAATTTTTTCCGCCTTCTTATTACTAGATCTTTTACAGGTAAAATGCCACTTTTGACCATGCATAAATTTATACTCGTGTTTTTCCTCACTCCTAATAGACACTTTACTAAACTGTTATACTGTCTTTCTAAGCTTTTGACCTTGTTTGTCGGCCACGACTCACAACTGTACAGTAAAACTGACGTCACGGCAGCGTCAAAAAAATCTTTTTTCTTCAATGTAAATAGCATAGACGTGTTAGCTGCACAAAAAATAGAACACTTGTTCAGTGTAGCTTCACTCATTGTCTGGTGCATGTTAAGCACGTCGACCATCTTGGCAGTGTCCGTGAACCAGGCACCAAGGTACAATTAAGTACCTGGCAGCATAGCTCACCACCACCTCACCCACCCTCAAATCCTGTTTGTCTCTATCATCACCATTCACCACAAAAAAAAAAAATTGTTTTCTTTTGGTTGATAAGCATTCCATATTCACTACGATAACGCAACACAATGTTCATTTTTCTTTCACACATTTCTCTACTTGTTGCAATGATCACAGCGTCATCCATTAATAACATTGTATGTAAACTTCCCAGGAAATCATCTCCTGCTATTTCATTTTTCAGCATCTTCACCATATGGTCAATATACAATGTAAAAAGCATGCAACTGGTCGGGGCCCCTTGACTAACACCAACAGATGATTCAATGATCACAGATTTCATGATATTTCTAGTACAAGTATAAATAGCTTTAATGGCTTTAATCATTACTTTACCGCATCCAAGATCTTTTAAGGTATCTCTAAGTTTTCAAGTAACCTCAAAGCAGTGATTTGTTCAACACAGCCTCTCTGTTTTTGTGCACCTGCTTGACATTTGTCGATACTCCACCATAACTTCAATCTGTTCAATATCATTGTGTCATAAACTTTAGCGAGGGTATCCATTATAGTGATTCCTCTATAGTTACCACAACTCATACGATTACCTGACTTGTATAATGCAATTAGCTTGTTGTAACACCATAACAGTGGGTAACATATCTGGGTGAACACTACATTAAACACATTCAAAATAAATAACCTCCATGATACATCGAATACCTTAATCATGGCTGGGCATATTCCTGTGTAACTTTTGTTCTTAGTAACATGCAGTGCATTGTCAAGTTTAGTCACAGAAAATGGGTCGTCTAGAATTGGTATATATGGAATATTTTCTAAGTCATCATCATGCGGCACACTACTGGAAAAAGTGGGTTCAATAACTTCGAAATGTTCTTGAAACTGATGTTCTGAAGGCTTTTCCGTATTCTCGTATTGTACTTCACCTTTCCAGTTAATTGACTTCCAAATCGTCTTACAGTCGTTTTTATCCAGCAACCTTTTCCACCTCGGTTGGGTTTCATCCCACGCGTGAGTGCGATCCAAACACTGCACAGTGTGTCTCTGTGCGCACTCCATAATAATGGAGTATCCTGCTTCTAACGCTGCCTCTACATCCTCGGTTCTGTTCACTTGTGACGGGGCAAGACTATACAATTCATTCGCCATGCTCTCTAGATCCACTCGCTTGTGACATACACTCTTACGTAGATTATACTGTAACTGACGGTAGCATGGGTCACCCAAGCCTGCTGACCTAGCTAAGAGTTCCCTGGCTGACGCACACACTCCACTATCGAGGTTCAAGGTAACGCTCAGAGGTGCGTGGTCCGATCTCCCAATTTCTTGATTTACCACAAGTCCTTCGATCAAATCTACAGAGTTTTCCTTTACTATACACAAATCAATCTCGGAAATCCACTCTTCCTTTCGTCTAAATGACAAATCACCTCCTACAACCTATGTACCTGTTCTTAAGTGGTTGGCTATCACCATCATATTGTTATTACACACATTCACAAGTATTTTGCCATGGTCATTCTTTGTTCTATCTTTCACCTCTTGGTATTCATATAAGTTTCCCATTTCATCTCTGATTATAGGATCTCCTACTCTGGCATTAAAGTCACCCATCACCACCACTTTCTCTGAACCTCTTGTGCGGGCAGCCACCTCACCGAACTGCGATGCGTGGTAGTATGGCGAGTCCTCCGGGGGGATATACACACCACCTAGATTCACATTAGGCCGCCAGGACAGCTGTAGCCAAATTTGACCCTCAACATCAGTGTCTACTCGGGAAACATATTCGGTTAACTAGTGGGAGATAAGCATTACTACTCCTCCTCTATGCGGACCACTCCTCGACACATTAGTGTACACACTAAACCCTGGAACATTTAACTGAAAGTATTTCTTAGTTTCCAACAACCAAATGATATCATAACCTAACACAAACTTTAATATGCTGGGTTCCTGCAGTTTGTCTTTCAACCTGCTAATGTTCCAAACACTAGTCGAAGCTAAGGGTTCTTTTGTCGACTATTTAGAAAAACTGAGGCTGATACCTATCAATGATGACTCCACCTCGAAGTAAACCTCGATCTTTCCTATCATAGATGATGTTGGCACCGACATTCACAGGTTTTTCTCTCTCTTCTCGTTCCCTTATATGAAGGCGGGCATATTCCTTCTTCACGGCTGGATGCAAATCTTTCTTTACATAAATAGTTGACAGCGATCCACTTGCATTTTTCAGGTTCTTGGCCATGCGCAGCACGCCATCTCTCTTCACTTGGTTCTCCACCATGATGAGAAGTGGTCTTCTACGTTGATTATTCTCTTGTCCTAGTCTCTTCATTTCCCAATTTTCCATCTGCACAACATCAGGATAATCCGCCGCCTCCAACACCTTGACAACCTTCTCCTTGTCCGTTTCACCAATCTCATCTGGGTCTTCCGGTAGTCCCGTCACCACCAGGTTACACCGTCGTTCCTTACCGTCAAGCTTTCCAAAAAAAGTTGCTGGTTGTGTATTATTCTATATGCCTTCTCCAGACCGTCAGATAAACGGTCTACCTCTTGCTTTAACTTCTTCATCTCAGCCATCTCCTCACGGAGAGAACGAAGTTCATCCAGCAGTACAGAGTTGGGTGGCTCTTCCCTTCTCTCTGCACTGAGTAATGTCGTCAAGGCTTGGGGGCCACCGTGGTACAGTGGAACCATGCATGCTTTGGGGTCCGAGGGGTCTCCAAGTGCACGGGTTCGAATCCTGTCCACGGTCCGAGTGTAGGTTGGTTGGGCTTCCTCTCTCTGGGCAACGGTTTCCTAGCGGGTGGGCTTTAAGATAGGAGGTACTCCAAAAAGTATCCCCTTTAGCCCATAAATTCCCGTGAAAAGCCCACATGGTATAAATAAAAAATAAAAAAAAGGCTCGTTTCAGTTGCGGGTTTGTCATTTTGCTAATGGTACTGGCTGACAGGTCACGTACTGCCGCAGCATCATCAAGATCAGCCATTATTTTTCCTTTTCTTTTTTACATTTGTCTTGTTCTATTAGTATATCAAGGCTCACAGCGTTCAGGCACACACATACACACAAGTGAAGTGTTGCTATATTACCAACAGTTATCAGCAGCACCAACCATCAAGCACCAAGTGGCAAGACAAGCAGTGCAAGCCATCACCACGACTCTCCATACTGCCTTATCTATGTCTATTAAAGGCATCTATAAGACCATTCACTTATTTTTTAGGTTTAGGTTTTCTTTACATATGAGAGTGAAAACTATGCAAATATTAAAAAGGTGATTAGTCTGATGACTATTATAGAAGCAAGATGTCAGTATTAACAGCTGATATTTGCTTTCTTCATTTACCGTAAGCCAAACATGTGTCAAGATGCTGTCACTAGTTTAGCATTTCATATCCCACAGTCAAAAATTCCTCATATGGCATAATTTTGGTGTGGTGAGATGATAAAAGCAACACATGGAGGTTGCGCCACAGCTGTTCCTGGATGTTGCCTCACCCGTGGTCCTCAAGCTATACATCCTCTCCCTGGCAGTCTGCGGGGTCAAATACTTTTTTCATATATTTCCTAATGGTAATATTACGCTTCCATGGTATGTTTTATGGTTTCTAAAAATATTTCATTGTGTTTGAAGTGTGCTCCAATCCTTTATTTAGTAAATGTGTAGGGTTTAGTGGTGTTTTATAGCGTATGTATGAGTCTTTTCAACGGTCAAGAATATCTATTTCTCATTTGGAGCTTTTTTATTTGAAGCTATAACTGGGCCTTTATGGTTTAAAAAAAATTGCCTATGCTCTTTTAAGTGTGAAATCAATCTATTGAATGAAATATGTGAACTTTGAACGGTGTTTGATGCTGTGAAATATATAATTACTTTTATTTTCTTTATTTTATTTGCTCACGTTTCTGCTTCTCGATCTAACTCGTTGTAGAGTGCCTTAAAAGATAACTCAGACTCCGTGAAATGTGTTGAAATACTCGCCAAAGGAAAATGGCTTGGCTTTACAGGACGTTATAGGAGAGCTATCGGTGAAAATGTTTTTGTACTTTTAACATTCTTAATTTAGACAAAAAAAAAAAAAAAAAAAATGTTAGGCTGGAGTTGTTTTCATGTTTTGACAATTATTTTAAGTATTTATCACGTCATAAAATATCAGGCATTCAGCTGTGGCTTCGTTTTTTATATAGGTAATTTTTTTTATATTATTTACGTAATTTTGCAGTCACCACTGTTCCCGTTCTCTCTGATGACTGCAGCCCAGGTCATCATAGCTCTTTCCTCTCTTCCACCCCTCCAGCTCGTCAATGTTTGGCTAATATCTAGCGATTTCTACTTGTTTTCATGTGTTTCTAGGTTCAGGTAGTTCGAAAGAAGAAAGGAGAAATAAAGTAGAATAAGACGGAAGGAAGAAAAAAGAGAAAAAAGAGGAGGAACAGCAAAATCACACTTCTTCAATATTTTGTCTAATATCTAGTGTTTTGATGTATCTCTAGGATCAGACGTGTAGATGGAAGCAGTAGAAGGAAAAAGGAAAAACAAAAGAGGAGGACGAAGAAGAAATGAGAAATAGAGGTGGAATAGGAGGAGCCAAGCTGTAATATTTAGTAAGTGTCCCTTTTAATTTTAAAGTTCTTTATCATGCATTTTGTATGTTTTGGGATAATATTTGTGGTGTTTTAAGTGTGTTCAATGGTGCTGCGCGATGTTTTGGATGTTATAAGTATGTTTTTGGTACATTTCATGTGTTTCCAGTGTGTTTTAGATCTTTTGGGCATATTTTACTTTCCTTAAGCTTAACTCGGGAGTTGTCATGTATTTTCAATGAGCGGTTGCTAATGTTTTGGGTGAAAGGGGCAGCAGCAGACCAATAGCGCGCTGGCTTCACTTTTGTGACGTCATGCCGCCTTCTGTTATTCAACCTTTTAAAAAAAAAAAAAAAAACACATAATGAATCCATACTCCTTAACGAAAACCATATATTAGTAATGTTACGTGAAATTCATATTTTTTTCCATAAGGATATAATTTACCTGTAAAAATAGTGTAAAACGAACCTTGTGGTATGTTTTATTATCCATGGGTACCTAGAATGGTATTCTCAAATGGTTCTATGTGGAAGGAAAAGGAAAAAGTAAGTTCATATCATTACTTGGGCTTAGATGATATTTTATTAAGATATGTGATATGCAGCTTTCAAACTTGCGACCGGGCGACCTGTGAATTTGTTACGATCATGAACGTGTGAATACCGGGAAAACACACTGTTTTAAGGTGAAGGGGGGCAATTCAGTACTTATTTCAGTCACTTTCCTCGCTGCGTCGTGTGTGTGTGTGTGTGTGTGTGTGTGTGTGTGAGAGAGAGAGAGAGAGAGAGAGAGAGAGAGAGAGAGAGAGAGAGAGAGAGGGGAGGAGGGGAAAGGGAGTGATGGAGGAACGAGAATCATGAGGAAGAGGAAAAGGATGTGGAGGGATTAAAGAGGAAGAAGGCGGGCTTGATACACGTCAGTAGAGGCATGTGACACTTTCAAACGTTATGTACACGTACGTGTCATTGCATGAAACCGTCCTTGGAGGAAAGATCCCATGGAACCGCACCACTATAGCCCTATCAGCTATTTATCTCACATTTAGCAGGATTCAAGATGTCTATATAATGATATAGGTATGGGAAGGAAGAAATGACACGTATTTTTAACTAGTAGTTTCATTTATATATATATATATATATATATATATATATATATATATATATATATATATATATATATATATATATATATATATATATATATGTACAGACACCCCACACGTACATGAGAGAGAGAGAGAGAGAGAGAGAGAGAGAGAGAGAGAGAGAGAGAGAGAGAGAGAGAATTGATGTTTCATCGTTATGATGCTAGAATAAGAAAAAAAAAATTATAAGACAGTTTTAACCATGGATGAAAACAGGTGAGAGAAAAAATAAAGAAAACACCTCAGGAAGAGCGGAGTCACTTGTTCTTATACAAAGGGCAGCGGTGTCTAGTGTCTACCCAACACAACACAGGAGGCCAATGCCCTCTATTCAATGACTCGCTGCAATGACCCTGCCCATGAAGGGCGGAGCTTGGCACTTAAGCGCACAAGAGTGCGGTACGATATCTACCCAGTCGCTAGCCGCTACATATACAGAACTAAGAGTTCAAGCAACCGAGGCCAGTACCTGCCGCTCTGCATCGGAAATATAGTGACACTGACAGCTGAGCAGACTGCAATGAGCTGGGACGCAAAATGTAGAGTCAGCTACGTACTCTGGGCTGTGGGATTTATTGGCGTAATAGCAATGTTCGGTGAGTTTCAAGATAAAATTGTAGTTAAAAAGTCACGTTTGCTTTTACAGGTATGTCAGGATTTTAAAACAAAATAATCTATTTCTTTTTGTTCCGTGTATGAATGTATCATATATCTAATGTCAGGTAGCAGGTGTATGTTTTGTGTCATTACATGCAGAGTAACATTTAACCCCATCAAATGCGCAATAAGGTTCCGGCGGTCATACACATGTACACAATTATCGGCATGAAAAAAAAAAAAAAAAAATCTCAAAAATCTTACCAGTATAAGAAGAAAAAATGCATAGAAAAGTAATAGAAAAAGCCAAATATTGTTTCATTATATACATCAGTTGAGGCGAGGTGGTGTAGTAAAGTTGCGGTGTTTCGTCTTGCTTCCTAGTTGCATGGAAGATAGTTTTTGTGTGTGTGTGTGTGTGTGTGTGTGTGTGTGTGTGTGTGTGTGTGTGTGTGTGTGTGTGATTCACCTCGGTCGTCTGCTGGTCACCCAGCCAGTCTTCCCCATTACGGAGCGAGCTTAGAGCTCATAGACCGATCTTCGGGTAGGACTGAGATCACACAACACACTCCACACACCGGGAAAGCGAGGCCACAACCCCTCGAGTTACATCCCGTACCTATATACTGCTAGGTGAACAGGGGCCACACATTAAGAGACTTCCCATCTGCCTCGCCGCTTACCGGGATTCGAACCTGGCCCTCTCGATTGAGTCGAGCGTGCTTACCACTACACTACGCGGTGTGTGTAATTCACCACGGTCGTCTGCTGGTCACCTAGTGTGTGTGTGTGTGTGTGTGTGTGTGTGTGTGTGTGTGTGACGAGTGATTTCTCCAGCCATGAAATCCGTAAGTGGCCATGCAAGGATTGTTGGGCGTGTTGAGATGAATGTACTATAGCTGTAGCTGTGTGGCGTGGCACACATCTGTCACACCCTGCTTTCCCACGCCCCTCACCTCTGCTCGGTTTTCTAGACAGCATTTCATATTTTATGAGGTATTTGTCCTCGGTCAAATCTGCTTGTCTCTCGAGAACAAATTAGAAGCTTTCGCCAGTGTTATTATTATCATCGATACTATTAATTGTTATCACTGATGGTACACAATCTTCCTGGATGTGTCATTCTTTTACTTGGTTACAGAGCAACCCACACCCACGATTATTATAAAACTGATAACAGTATCTGCGGTATCACAAAGTACTGCTGGTCGTACCATTAGTTTAGCTAGCTATGGAATGATGATCACTTTCTTTTAATAATATTAAAACAAAAATGGTGGTTAATAAGTAATATGGAGCACTTAAGATCAACATTATTGTGGTAAGTGAAGACATGCAGCTCCTATATCGCATTGTTGTCACCACGGCAAATGTAATCCAGTACACAAATATGTCAAATCTATGACCTACTTGAAATATGGCGAGAAAATAAATAGATTAACTTCTGGATAAAATAAAATAAAAACATTGGTATGATTAGCTAATTTATCGGTATGGAGATCATCATGAGTGAATTGAATGCAGCTTTTGAATCTTGTAATAGGAGATCATAATTAAGCCATGTGAATAATGCAGAAAAGTTCATTCGCACCAAGTTGTGAATACTCCTAGCGTGTCGAGACGTTTTCAACTACTCAAGTGATGATACGGAGCACCAACAACTCTTGCTACCTCAGCGAGAAAACATTTCGATTAGGTTTAGTTAGAATTGACTTGAAAAGCTTTAATTCAAAGTTCTGTAAGAATTTAATGAACGTTTGAAGGGAGTGTAGGTGGACCCAATGTAGGTTCACTGTAATCTCAACATCTCCGGTCCCGATTTTATTTATTTGTTTATTTTTATTTTTTTTATTTTTTGTCAGTATTTCTGCTGAGGTCACGTCTCGCCTTCATTGCATAGTCTGCAGCTAGATACTCTTTTTTTTATGTATGCAGATAGACTTACAATAATAATGACCTTGCACTGGCTACAATGTAAACGCCCAGCAAATTGATAACGTCATGCGATAACCCCTATTGTCAGCTGAATGCAACTCAGACTTTGTGAGAGGAAAGCGTAAGTCACATGAGTTTAAAGCGCGGTTCACACGAGCAATGTTTGGAGAAAAGTTCGCATAGAGCAATGAGTCGAAATGATTCGAAAACTCTTCAGAAGATTATGAGCTACAGTATTCTTTGATAATGGAGGAGCGACAACTCTATAGCGCTGAAGCACTTCTATTAGGTTTGGTTAGAATTTAATTTAAGACATTGAATTCAAAGTTTTGTAAAAATTTAATGACCGTTACAAGGGAGTGAATGTGGATCCAGTGTACAGGTAGGACGTAAGTTAACTTAAATCATACGTCTGCCAGCCACACTGTTTATGCATTTTCGGATCGAGTGTATCCTGTCACTGGGTACGGCCAGACCTAATGAACTTTGCAGTGAACGTGCTTAGTGCTTACCGGGAGGAGCGCGGCCCAATGTTAAACCTAACTAAACATATAAACAACAAAACAAACTTTTGTCTGAATAGTTGAGTTACATAAGTTGTGGATACTAATTCATACCTATTTGTACAGACGGTTCTCTACCTACTTGAAGAAGCCTTCTAACCCTTAACTACTTTTACCTACGGTAGAGCGATATGTATACTTAAAGGAATTTTTTTTTTAATGTTAATATCATCGACCAGAACTCATGATGTAATATATTAATAAAGCCACACCTGCCATCTTAACGCCACGGTCTCCACTTCATGCATGTTCGTCTCCCATGCCCACTCCTTGTTTCTACTCGTTAATTTCTACATCTCTCAATCATGCTCACTCCCAACCATCTCCATCATCCTTTCTCTCTCTCTCTCTCTCTCTCTCTCTCTCCAGAAGAACATTTATTAAAGAAAAAAAAAAAAAAAAAAAGATATAGACCTCAAACAGTAGCCAGGAAGTGACTCGAAAGAAGGAACGAAATACATTGAATGACCAAAGGAGATGGGCATGCATTTGATCAACGCTGAAGGCAGCGATTAGGACATGCATTGGATTCTTCTTAGTTCTCGTCACCTAATGTGGTAATTGGAGAATGTGTGTTTTGCAGTCGATGTGAACGTCCCCAGTAGTATCAGCACCAGGGAACTGTTGAGAAGGAATTTGCTCTCACTCAATGACGTGGAGGACTATGTCATCAAAGCTGTCAATCCATCAAATATACGTACTTTTCTTAGGTGAGTCTCAGCTACTGTTAATTTCGTTCAGCAGTGACCCTTTCTGTAGGGATTTAACTTTACATTCCCAAATGTAAAAAGGTTTTTTTTTTTCAGTAGACCTTATTCTGTATCAACAACCCACGCCCATCCGATGCAGTTTAAAGATTTTTTAAAGTTCTGCATTTTGATGGTAAACTCACATTAATGTATTGTTTATCCTGTCGTAAAAAAAAAAAAAAAAGTATCTTATGTCTGGTATCTCATTGGGAGCAGACAAAATCTTTATTAATGATGTAATGTCTTAAATTTGTTCTCACCTGGACTGGAAAACCAGTATATGGATCTGCATTGAAAGCAACAGCAAGAAGACTGTATGTGTTTCAGAATGAATATGTGCAAATTATCTTTAAGAGCCTTGTGTTGTGTGGATGGAGGCTGAGGCCAATATCATACCACATGACACCCCTTTATATTATAATATATATATATATATATATATATATATATATATATATATATATATATATATATATATATATATATATATATATATATATATATATATATATATATATATATATATATATATATATATATATATATATATATATATATATATAATGGAATAAAGAAAACCTATGCAGAAAGCTCCTCCCCCAGCAATAAATAGCAACCAGAATTATATGGCAGCACCATCACCTTCACGCTGCGGTCCACCTTCCATTCGCTGCAAGATTCCACCCACAGGCTTTGCCAGAGGAGAGGACAGGTGTCAAATTGGACGATGTGGATCTGCTCGTGCTGTCCAATATTCCCCTCATGGAAATGTCCCACCATCACCTTCACCATCAACTTACCCAGGAAAGAAGAGAATTGGAGCTTCACTAACACTGTGGCCCCGTCACTGGCCTCCCTCCATTCCTACATCTATACACTGACGGCTCCAAAATGGATGAATGTATCGGAGCAAGTGTGTTGTTATGTGAGAGTTCCGTCACTTTCTGACTGCCTTCCCATACATCAGTGTTTTCTGCTGAATTTCATGTTGCTTTAAATTCATCTTGTCAGTCAGTTACCCTTTTTTAGACTGTATTTCCGCTCTTCAGGTAATTGAGTTTGGCCACATAAATACAATGAAATTATATTGATAAGGTAAATTCTTGTTATAAATCCTTATCACTAATTTGGGTGTCTAGACATGCTAGCACACAAGGAAATGAACAGGCTGACATGTTGGCTTGATGTACTACAGACTCTGCAGAGTTCAAGGGAGCATGGCACTTTCGTCAGGAGCAGATCTGCAGTCATGTCTTTTAGTTAAATATAAGTAAAACTTGCAGTTACTAGGACAACCCAATCAAACACATAGATCTTCTCACGCACTGCACTCATGATTTGTATCGTTTTCCTATGATGATCCCTTTTGATGTGCCATCCAGGAACCTGACACTTAATCTTCACCTTGGGGGCACTGAAGATGAATGGAACACAGCCCAGTGGGTGGCAGACACATGGAAGCTGCAAGGAATGGATGAGGTGCACATGGTACCCTACAAAGTGCTGCTCTCCTACCCTAGTGCCTCCAAGCCTAACCAGGTCTGTGAGATAACACATTTTAATATTCTTATGTAATTACACACACAGTAAATATATATATATATATATATATATATATATATATATATATATATATATATATATATATATATATATATATATATATATATATATATATATATATATATATATCAAGAGTTCGTTGAGCAGTGTTAATGGTAGGGTAGGTATTTTTAAGAAGACAAATAAGTTTAATTCTTAAAAAAAGTAAATGATTGATTTAAAGGAAACATGATAAGGGAGTTACATGGTCCCTGTTGTTCCCATAGAAATTGCAGCCCTGTTGAAGATGCTGCTTAGCTCCTGTGATGGTAATAATAGGACTTGATAGAGGTGAGAATGAGTAGAAAGTGTTGCATTGTGAGGTCACACAAGATCAAAAGTTGAACATTCTGTAGCGGAGTTGGATGTTTGGAGAATGTAGCTACAAGAAGTTATCAACATGAGCATGAATAGGGCTGAGGTATGAATGGATTGAAGTTCTGTTATTCACTGCCAGGTTCGTCTGCTTGATGGTTTAGGCCATCAGATGTGGGTGGCTGCCACTAAACAGAAACCACTATATGCTCCGGAGGAGTCTATCCCAGATATTCCCTTTAACTTCAATGGATACGGAGCTGCAGGCAATGTTAGGGTAAGTTTAGACAATTCATGTAATTCTTGTCTTGTACATACTCAAGAATATAAGAATGTATTCAATTGGGGTATAAAACAGGATACCAGTATATTAATTGCACTATACTGTACTGCATGCTCTGATGGGCTGCTATGAAAGGTTTATTCCAAGTATCAGTTGATAAATCTCCTAGCTTAGTATGATATAACTGCAGCAGGAGTTGGTGTTGGATGTGTATTAATCTTGAAATTATGTGTTGCAGGGCTCATTGGTCTATGCTCATTATGGCTCTGAAAAGGACTTTGCCTTCCTAGCTAATGCAGGAGTGAATGTCTCGGGCACCATCGTTTTGGCTCGTTATGGTCAGTCCTTCAGGGCAAACATTGTAAGTTTAGCATTAAAAATAAACTCACTTGGTTATCAGTGTTTGGTCAGAGTATATCTTGACAGTCAGTGATGACTTTATAAATGAACTTTAGTTGTTTCACAGTTGCATACTTGTACTTCAGGCACAAAGAGCTGAGGAGCAAGGAGCCCTTGGCCTATTGTTGTTTAGTGACCCAGCTGATTATGCTCCTGTCGGTCCAGACTTTGTTTATCCTCATTCATACTTCATGCCCCCTTCTGCTGCTCCACTTGGAACTACCAAACTTGTTGATGGGGATCCTCTTACTCCATTTTATCCAGCAACTGGTATGTAGCCCAATTATACCAAAATTTCTTTATGGCTTATGTCTTCAGTAAAACAAATCATAAGCAGGTGTAAGATTTTACTTAGCCATTCCCCTTCCATTGCTTTCATGGTGTAGTCAGCTTGTGTCCCACAAGATAGTGATGGTATAAGAACTGCCCTGTTCTGCTGTTTTCCTACATACATAATACTGTAGTTATAGGTAATGACAGGAACTCAGCACTATAACAAATCATGTGATAAGTCCGGAGAAACTTCTGCTCTGCTTATCCTCTTCCTTAGCTTGTGTGTGTACGTAGTTATGTTTACTTTTTTATAATGAATGGAAAATTAGTTATGTTTGTGTCTACTTTTGTCCAATTCATTCTTAGAATCGTGGATGTTTCATGCACCTCTTCTAGATTCATGCTTTTGTGCTTCTGCTTGGGAAGCTGTTCACATTTCTCCTGCAAGTAGTCATCTTCATTCTATACCATGTGTGTGTGTGTGTGTGTGTGTGTGTGTGTGTGTGTGTGTGTATATTTACCTAGTTGTAGTTTTACAGGGCCTGGGCTTTACGCTCGTGTGGCCCCATCTCCATATCTACACTTATCCAATTTTTCTTTAATGCTATGCACACTCTTTGCTGACACCACTTCCTCACTCAAACAGTTCCAAGTCTCAACACATCTTTGTGGGAAACTATATTTTTTAACATCTCTCAGACATCTTCCCTTCCTCAGTTTTTTACTATGTGATCTTGTGCTTCTAATGTCATATTCTTCTCTCAGAATCAGTTTCTCATTATCCACTTGATCCATTCCGTTAATCAATTTATAAACTTGTATCAGATCCCCTCTCTCTCATCTCTGTTCCAGGGTTGGTAGATCCATAGCCTTTAGTCTCCTCATATGTCATTCCTTTAAATTCTGGAACCATTCTTGTAGCCATTTTATGTAGTCTCTCCAACTTCCTTATGTAATTTACTGTAATTCACTGTTTGATCTGCTGCAGTCTCTGACGAGGCAGCCAGACGTTACCCTACGGAACGAACTCAGAGCTCATTATTTCCGATCTTGGGATAGGTCTGAGACCAGGCACACACCACACACCGGGACAACAAGGTCACAACTCCTCGATTTACATCCCGTACCTACTCACTGCTAGGTGAACAGGGGCTACACGTGAAAGGAGACACACCCAAATATCTCCACCCGGCCGGGGAATCGAACCCCGGTCATCTGGCTTGTGAAGCCAGCGCTCTAACCACTGAGCTACCGGGCCGTGTGTGTGTGTGTGTGTGTGTGTGTGTGTGTGTGTGTGTGTGTGTGTGTGTTCCATGAGTTTTAGTTGTGATCATATTCTTCTATATATTGATAAATTATATCTTTCAAATAAGGTTATTACTTTAGATTCTGCAAGATTTCACAGCAAAGATGGTATTTAGGGAACTAATTAGGAGTGAAACTTGAGAAGCTATTTTATTTTGTGATTTACTTATCTTTTCTTTTCAGAAAGTGCCTTCAGGATTCCAGAGGAGGAAGCTTCCATTCCAAAGATCCCTGTCCAGCCCATCAGTTATAGTGATGCTTTTGATTTGTTAAGGTGAATCTATGAGATCTTATGACACATAATAAAACACTTTACTAAATACTCCTAACTAAAAACAAATGATGGTTATTTTGATTCAACTTTCATTGGTTTCTGAAAGATTACATTCAACAGAAGATATGATTTTCATAGTTCTGTATCCATACTGGTTATGATCATCATAACATGGTATATCTCCATTTCCCATGATGTCATTTTTCAGAAAACTAATTTATTTGCCAATACACCAGACTTACAAACTACCAATAGATAATAGAATATGTGATGATATTTGGCAAGACAGTGAGATGAGTGGGGCAGCAGCGCCAGAAACCTGGCAGGGTGACCTCAACATGACATATCGCCTGGGACCAGGTTTCCGAGAAGCTGACTGGACTGTAAACTTGGAAGTTAACAACCAAAATATTATGACCACTACATACAATGTCATTGGTGTTCTTCAAGGTCGAGAGGAACCAGGTATTTGTAACTCTCTTCTTTCTAGGTGTGAAGTCAAGATGAAATCCTCTGTCCACTATGTTGAGGTCCTTAGTCAGTGGTTGATCTAAGCTTGTTATTTTATTTATACATTGGTATTGGTACCAAAATAGATGCTTGAGGTATTCTACTTTCTACTTTTCTCCATTCTGATTTTTTCATCCATTATCACTATTTTCAATGCCTAAACAGATAGATATGTCATGCTTGGCAATCACCTTGATGCCTGGCTCCTGGGTGCTGTTGATCCATCATCTGGCACGGCCGCTATGTTGGAGCTTAGTCGTGTCTTTCTTCAGCTACACAATGAAACAGGTAATTCATTCTGAGGTACAGTTTTCTTGTGTATATGTGTGTTTAGGTTATGATCATAAGCTATATAGTATTTTGTTATACATATGATTTTATTTTGTTCAAAAATAATAAAAAAGTGTGGTCAATTCACAGGATCATTTCATGGCATTTAGTTCACTGAAAGTGAAGAATGTTGTGTCAGTGTTATTGATACATTGACATGAATTGTTAACCTTCAGGTTGGAGACCACGACGCTCACTGGTCTTCTGTGGCTGGGGAGCTGAGGAGTATGGTTTGGTGGGCTCTGTAGAATGGACAGAACAGTTTGCAAAGCAACTCTCAGACAGAGCTGTTGCGTATCTTAATGTTGATATGGCTATTGAAGGTAATCAATCAGCTTGAAACCTTGAAAACCCTTAAAATGCAAGCATACCAAGATCATCTCATGGTATTGTGTATTTAATGGCCCAGAAAATATACATTTTTGGAATACAGGCAACCCCTGCTTAACGAAGGGGTTACGTTCCTAAAAAACCCTTCATTAAGCGAAATTTCGTTAAGCGAACTGATTATAACAAGTTTAACCCCTGACTTGAACTTCCATTGAGAGTAAACAAAGCGAGAGTGCATCATAGTACAGTGAAAGATTTAATGAAAGTAAAATTTATGAAGTTAAACATTGAGGCAGTTTGATTTAAGTCATTATAATGTACGCTAATGCATGTATGTACGTAACTTTATAATGTTGATGATCTTAGATTTATGAAGGGAGGGAGAGTGAAACGGGAAAGACACTAACCGCCAACCTGTGGAATGTAAACAAAGGGCGCATCATTGTATCACATACAAAACTTGTGTACAACATTTCCACAAGGCTTTCCATTTTATCCATTGTTGAGTCACGAGTTCAGGTGGTTCTTTTAGCTTGCAAGGAAGATACGGTCTCACCAGCCTTCTTAATAGAGTCTGCTGACTTGAAAATGATAGAGACAGTAGATGGAGTCAAGATGGTGGCATTTTCTCGCCTCTCGTGTCTGTGAATAATATCCAGCTTCACTTCGAGAGTAAGAGACTTCCTGGTCTTCTTAGCAACGCTAGGCGACATTGCAGGGTATTTTGGTGGTAAGTTGAGCGAGGAAAGACGAGCTGCTGCTGACGCTGTTATTGTTTTGAACAGGGGGAGTGAGTGGTGTGTGTGTTGTCCACGAGAGGTGCTGGTGTATTCAAAAGCCTTGCGTGATACAGCGGGGCTTTCAAACTTTGAAAAAATTACCTGGATAAAACTTTGTTAAAGCGAGTTTGGTGTTCGTTAAACAAGCAGATGAAAAATTAAATCTTCGTTTTAGCAAAATTTTGTTGTGTGAACCTTTGTTAAGCAGGGGTTGCCTGTACTAGTTTATTTTCTCACCAATATTATTGATAATACAGAAGAAACAGATCATGGGATCACATGATCATGTGTCCAGCATACAGTATTTTTTTCTTTTTTTCCAAAAGTTTTGTAAAAAATCAGATTGAAATTGTATTCCATAGGTCAGCAAGTGCAGTCCAACAGATTGCAGTACCTTATATTCTTTACAAATATTCTTTTTCAGGAAACTACACTCTACGCACAAAGTCTGTACCAATTCTTACTGAAGCAGTATATGAAAGTGCCAAAAGGGTAAGCAAACTCAATCTTACTTTACAGTAAATTTTTGTGAAATTATATTCCATCCCTTTGTTAGAAGTCATTGTATCCATATACCTTAACCTATTCATCATTTACTACTTGAGTCATTTATTGTCTATATTCCTTTCCTATTGCTTAATTCCTGAATCCTTAAGAATGAAGTTTCTTTCTCCATCCATTTCTTATTTGGTCTTATTGGTGGCTCTTTTTAATTTCAATTTTCCAGATTCCTCTTATAAATTTCTCATCTTTGCATCCTTTACATTTATCTTCAGCTTTTTTACTTACTCCACATCACCGAGTACTTGTATATCAGCTTGCAATGTGACACCTAAGCAAGCACTGCTTAGGTAGGATAGCAAAATGGAAGCACAGATTTCAGGGTATACTTAATCATCTTGATCACTGTCTTTATGAATTAGTAATTCAATAGAGCATTCTTTTTAATTAAGTCTTCATTTCTTCTAGATACCAAATCCAAATCCAGAGGAGGTAGAAGCAGGAAGGACAACAGTGTATGACACTTGGGCACATAGAAGACCAGACCCGGTTCAGCCAAACCTTCCACTGATGCAGCTGGTTGGCACAGGAAGTGATTATAAGGGGCTGCAGCACAACATTGGTGTGCCTTGCATGGATACTCGGTACACGCATGATAATGTATGCATATAAAGTGGTGATTATTTGTTATCTTTATAGGCTTAAATTGCTATATCATGAATATCCTATATATGTATGTCCATCCAAATAATGTTAATGAAGAGCTTGTTCCCTCACCAGTAGCCACTGTATTTGAATCCCACTCAAGTAACAACTTGCTGCTCTGTTCACACTTTTAAAGCTACTCAACCTGAAATATAAAGATTTACTGAATGCTGAATGTGTTAGCTGTCTTTAGCAAAATGTGCATATTATGAGTTTCCTCTATTCTCAACTTTTGAATTTTGATTTATATCTTTTCCTAAAATCATCTTGCTATATTGGTGTTTTTTTTCCCTTTCAGAATACACTTGGGGATCCCTTGTATCATACAGTGTATGAAACATTTGCTCTGGTGGATGAAATATATGACAGAGGCTTCAAATATCATTCAGCAGTCACTGCACTCTGGGGTGATTTAGCAATCAAACTTGCAGAAAGCAAGGTACTGTATGAGAAACTTAATGAATAGATCTGCAGACTATGATTTGTTTATTTCTAAGGGCTTGTCCACATGGTCAAACATTGTCTGTTGAGTACTCACTATTACCAGTTAACAGTGGGAAGCAGAAGGTGGAAAGGAGCACTAATGACATCAACAGTGAGCACTAAGGGCTGTAATGGACTCTGCCCATATTCATAGTTTTTGAACCTTGGACACTATCTGGCAGTACAGAGGTGTGGAAGTAAAATATTGCCAGACATGCAATGAACAAAATGTATTTGTGTATTGGATGAACTGTACGTGGCTGTTACGTCCTGTTCACATGATCGAGCATCTTGAACACAGACGAGTGGTCTGCACAATGACAAGCTTCCTGTTTTTGTTCGCTGGATAACGAGCAGTAGTGCTGTCCAAAAAGTGCCCCAATTAAAACATGCACAACAGCTAAAGACAGTGGTCGCCCGGGGTTGTGTGCAGTACAATAGTTATGGTGCTGACCCTCAAAGATCAGCGTAAGTGCTGCTATAGACCACTGGTTTTTAGTGGGCATAAGAACAGACATTTCACTTACTCACTACCAGTTATAGTGATGACCACAGTCCATTGCTTCCTTAATGAAACTTCACGTGTCTAGCAGTGACATAATACTGTGAGGTGCGAGCAGTGTTCTGTGTTTTTGAGCAATAAAAGAACAATCATTCTGCTTGTTCTGCAATCAAAAGTGAGATGTTTGTCATCAAACAGATCACTGCTGGCCTGTGTTTGAGGGCAATGCTTGATCGTATTGATAGGGCTTTAGTTGATTAGGTCTCACCTACCTTAGCAACGTGGTTATGTTTTTCTTGTTATTTTGCACCATGATTATAATGTATCACACCAGATGATGGCAACAACCACCTGTCTTCTGAACCTATACTGACACTGACTTAAATACCTTTGTGTTGTCAGTGGACATCAGCTTTGAACATTGTCTGCCAGTCTTTGCTCTTGACTGTTGAATGAATTAAAAATTGTCGTATGTATATAACTTCATCTGGTTGTTGCCATATCAGTTACTCTAATTTTTAATGATGATGTCATCATGCTTTGCCTTATGATATGGTAACAGTGTTTGACTGACAGACATGTGTTCAACCATATGGACACACCTAGTAAAAACATCATGTTCAATATTTCAGATTTCAGCCATATGTATCGTTTAACCCTTGAATCCAAACGAGTGTTTCAGCTTGATGAACTTTCAAGATGTTGTCTTCTTTATTGCAATGGCTTTGCTACTTTTCCATCAGATGCCTCAAGAATTTGATGGTTTTATTTTCTTTTTCAGATCCTTCCATTTTCCTTACATATATATGCAGACTATATATCTAAAAGTCAAAAAAATATTCAAGAAACCTATGGACAAATGATTTCATCACAAAATATTTCCTTAGGTAGGTATTCTTTTCCTATTTATGATAATAACAGAATATTATTTTGAAAACATACTACCATCCCTTTCTCTTTTCAAGATAAACTGAAAGTGCAGCACTGATACTCTTTTGAAATATGGTTTGTGATTTTTTTGGTTCTGTAATCAGTTTTTTTTTTTTTTTCCAGAATTCTTTGCTGATGCTGTTGTGAATTTCAACAAAGCTGTTACTTTATTTGATAAAGTTCTAAATGGTCTCGACCAAAATAAGTAAGTGATTCTTTCTCAGACATTATTCCAAAAGGTATAAGGCACCCACATTTAGCCGCAGCACAACACTAAATGTTATAAAGAAAATGAAATGTATAAAAAAAAAAGTGGGGTGCTTAGTTACAATGTTCTTAGAGAACTTTAATGTTTGGGGTCAGAAAACAGCCTGGGACATGATCTGCTCACCAGACCTGCTCTTCTTTACTTATTATTTGGAGTTTTTGCTGATTATTTTTTAGAGATGGAATTTTTCAAATTTCACTTATTCTCAGTTCATTTCCATTATGATAGTAATACCATAATGACACACAGTATTGATTTCAGAATGTAGAGCACAATCATTGCCAGATAAATTTTGACACTGATGGGAATAATATTGTATGTGTGTGTGTGTGTGTGTGTGTGTGTGTGTGTGTGTGTGTGTGTGTGTGTGTGTGTGTGTGTGTGTGAGTATTTTTCTAGTTGTTCATTACAGGGTTTGAGTAGAGTTCATAATGACCTGTGTCGATATCTACTTTTATCAAGCTTTTCATTATATGGATGCATATTTTCTGCTGTGACAATCTCTTCACTCAAGCCCTTACAAATATCCACCATTCTATGTTGAAAGCTAAACATATTAATGTTCCTCAAACATTGACCCTTCATGATCTTTGAGGGTACTCTCATCTGCCAATCTCCTTCTTTCAGTGATATCAGTCTTGTCTATCTATGTTTTCCATACAGTTTACTATCTTATACATCATTACTAAATTTCCTCTCCTGTCTGTCTTTCAAAGTTTGTAGTTCCATTTCTTTCAGTCTTTCTTTATTTCTGGCACCAAATATCTTTGTAGCTGTCCTTTGAATTCTTTATAATTTCTTGATATCCCTTTGCATATGTGGATATTGCACCACTGTTGTGTATTCAAGTCTGGATCTTATCATAATGGTTATGATTTTTTCATCATACTCATACCCATGTGTAATGTGGGGGATTTTATAAGAAAAGAAAAATAATTATGAATGATTTCTAAATTTGTTTTGACAAAAAATGGTAGCAGTACTGTTATCAAAGGCACTGGTTATGAATTTTGAAAGATTAACACTGAACAAATCTACATACTTTACCATAAACTGATGGAATAATAACAAGTGAAATTTTTCTCCACATTGACGTTCGTTCGTTTACAGTCCAGCTCACTGGAGAGAGGATACACACTCACCACAAAATACAATGCACAAAAGAAAATTACATAATATAATTTATTACACAGCCTGAAAATTGAGTTGCGGCATTACTTGCAACTTCATAGCTCACAAGAAAAAAAAAAAAATCTTCGTAGTTCTCAAGAAAATAACGCTTACTCATCTTTTGAGGCTGTGATGTACTATTAACGGAAAGAACATGTACCAGATAGTGCCACTTCCTCAAGCACACACATTTAATCTTGTCTTTGGGGGTCTCATTACACTGTTTTGAGGGAGGGGGAGGACGTACCATGGTGGGTGACAGTCACACCCTCCTTCACTTTACTCCAACACCGCTGCCAACTATTAATTTAACTTTTCTCTATTTCCACTAAAAGAATATCCTATCAAAATATACACACACATGTGGACCACACTGGGAGAGGGCAGCCGCCTCTTTCTGCTCAGAAGAAGGACGAGTTGCTACTGTCTAAGTAATTAAATAATGTGTATACACACTATGGTTCATATAAAAATTATGTTAAGTTTATGAGAGCGAAGAGCCACTGACCTGCTCAGAAGAAGGATGAGTTGCTACTGTCGGAAACCAACACATCTACTACTCTCATGATTTCAAAATTATTAGCAGTCATCACAATAGGACTGGTGCGAAGTAATTACAGAGAATTCGACTGGCATTACTAATGAGATTACATTACTGAAAGACACTTTTCTGAACAACTCAGTTCTCCGTCTACTTACTGGAGTGAAAAACTTGTTAAAACTTGTGATTACATAGCGAATGAATTTAATGCTTTTAATTCATGAGCTGGCTACCATCTCTTTCTCTTTTGGCTTGTCTGTATGTCTGTATGTCTGGTATCCACGTGTTCTTTGCTACTTCTATAATTATGACCTTAATAACTAAAAACTTAATATTATTATCCCCGGCACTACACTTTTCTCTCCACTCCCAGATCTTGTTAATTATCTTGCAATTCTATACGTCCTCATTGCTCTTTATTACTCTCAGTAGTTTCGCATCAGCTGCAAACAAATTATGTAGCTACTCAGGCCCTCTTGTATATCATTAATATATATTTGGAACATTATTGGTACAAGGATTGATCCTTAGGGTATGGCATTAGTTACTGTGGTGTGGACGTGCATGTGTGTGTGTGTGTGTGTGTAAAAATAATAATAATAATAATAATATATGGTTTATTAATTTGGCAGTGCAACAAAAAATTTACACTGAAAATGTACAGGGGGGGGGACATTAAAACAATGAAATGCTTAACTTCCACTCCTACGCTGATGATACCACCCTACATCTTTCCACGTTCTTTCAGAGACGTCCAACCCTTCAGGAAATTAACAAATCACGCGGGGACGCCACGGAACGCCTGACTTCCGATCTTTCTAAGATTTCCGATTGGGGCAGAGAAAATCTAGTAGTTTTCAATGCCTCAAAAACTCAATTCCTCCATCTATTAACTCGACACAACCTTCCGGACAACTATCCCCTCTTCTTCAATGACACTCAACTGCCTCCCTCTTCCACAATGAATATCCTCGGTCTGTCCTTTGCTCATAATCTTAACTGGAAACTTCACATCTCATCTCTTGCTAAAACAGCTTCTATGAAATTAGGTGTTCTGAGGCGTCTCCGCCAGTTTTTCTCGCTCCTCCAACTGCTTACTCTGTATAAGGGCCTTATCCGTCCCTGTATGGAGTACTCTTCGCATGTTTGGGGGGGTTCCAGTCACACAGCTTTGCTTGATAGGGTGGAATCGAAAGCTCTTCGTCTCATCAACTCCTCTCTTCTGACTAACTGTCTTCAGTCTCTTTCTCTCCGCCGAAATGTTGCATCCCTTTCTATATTTTATCGCTATTTTCATGGTAACTGTTCTACTGATCTTGCTAACTGCATGCCTCCCCTCCTCCTGCGGCCACGCTGCACAAGGCTTTCTTCTTCCTCTCATCCCTATTCTGTCCAACTCTCTAATGCAAGAGTTAACCAGTACGCTCAATCATTCATCCCTTTCACTGGTAAACTCTGGAACTCCCTCCCTGCATCTGTATTTCCGAATTCCTACAACTTGTCTTCTTTTAAGAGGGAGGTATCGAGGCATTTGCTCCCCTAATTTTGGCTGACGGTTTTGGCACTTTTTGTACTCTTTGGAGAGCCAGCGCTCAAGTGGGCTTTTTTTCTAACTTTCTTTTTTTTGCCCTTGGCTGGCCCTCTTCCCTACATAAAAAAAAAAAAAAAATCTAACTACGGATCTAACTTAACCAAGAATTTACTTGTTTATTTATTTATTTATTTATGGTTCGCACCATAGTGGGCACCGCGCTAAGGTGGTACCGGTCAGTGCGCGGTGCTCTTAACCCCTTCAATACGGTGACGCCTATGTGGGCGTCACGAAGCCCCAGTAGCATATACGGTGACGCCTACGTAGACGTCATATTTCTTTTCTGAGCTTTCTTCAGTTCAGTTGTCCCATATAGTGTGTTGGATACCAACTACACATGCTGTCCTTGAAATCCTAGTGCTCCTCCCACCATCCTTGTCTCCACCAATCACTAAAGATAAGCTACATGCATCCCGCCTTATGTCTTAAATTACCCAATGGCATAGACCGTTCCCATCTCTCTCTCTCTCTCTCTCTCTCTCTCTCTCTCTCTCTCTCTCTCTCTCTCTCTCTCTCTCTCTCTCTCTCTCTCTCTCTCTCTCTCTCTCTCTCTCTCTCTCTCTCTCTCTCTCTCTTCCCTCCCTCCCCTCTTCCTCTCGAAGATAAGCTACATGCGTCCGCTTGTGTCTAAAATATTAGCAAATGTCACACTCTCTCTCTCTGTCTCTCTCTCTCTCTCTCTCTCTCTCTCTCTCTCTCTCTCTCTCTCTCTCTCTCTCTCTCTCTCTCTCTCTCTCTCTCTCTCTCTCTCTCTCTCTCTCTCTCTCTCTCTCTCTCTCTCTCTCTCTCTCTATCTCTCTATCTCTCTCTCTCTCTCTTTTTCTCCGAAGAGGGAAGCGTCCACTTTCTTCTTCGAAGGCGATATAGTGACTAAAAAATAGCAGCATAATACACAAAGACGACAAGCATGACAAGCTTGCACGAGTTTCCAGCTCGGGCGCGGCACTACCACCCGTATATCATACAGGCGGGCTTTTTTAACATCCGGCGTGAAGGGGTTAAGGGCGCCACGCAATTCTGGTGTCGGGTGGCGCGGGCAGGGGGAGGCACGTCTGGGGGTAGCAGGTGGCGGAGACGTGGATGATGCAGCAGCCCTTTCCAAAATTTTACCAAGGCTTCCTGGTGTCTTGTGGCCAGCCTTGGCAGACTCAGGCAGGTCAGGGCATCCTCGTAGGACCTGTAGGCAGGCCCGAGGATGACCCTGAACGCCCTCTTCTGAACCCTCTCCAGCTGTTGTCATTGTGTGAGGTTCAGGGAGGAGGACCACGCTGGGGAGGCGTACATGAACTTAGGGAATATAAAGGTGAGGTACACTCCCCTCAGCTCATCTGCCGGTGCACCCAGGGACCTATGTGTGTGTGTGTGTGTATTTACCTATTTGTGTATTACAGGGCCCGAGCTAAGCTCTCTGTGTCCTGTCTCCTTGTCCACTCCTGTCATATCTCTCCTTCATCTGATTGACACACACTGCATCAATGATATCACTGCTCAGTTTATTCCACTTATCAATACTACGATGCGGGAAACTGTATTTTCTCACGTCATTTAGACAGATGTCTTTTATTAGTTTTTTTCCATGTCCTCGGAGATGATTACTTGTGGTCACCTTTATCAACTCTCTCTTCAATATGTCAATCTTGTTCACCAATTTATACATAGTTATCATATCTCCTCTTGTTCTTCTCTCTTCTAATGTGGTCAGCCCCAGTTTCCTCAGTCTTTCCTCATAGTGTAACTTCCTGAGTCCTGGCACCATCCTTGTTGCCAGCCTCTGTATCCTTTCCACCTTCTTCACATTTTTCTTCATATGCAGTGACCAGACACAAGCTGCATATTCTAACTGGGGTTTTATTAAGGTGCATAATATCTTCTTCATCATTCCTTCATCTAGGTAGTGGAATGCAAGGCCAATATTTTGAAGCATGTTATATGTTTTCCAAAATATCTTGTTAATGTGTTTCTCCGGTGACAAAGTGTTTTGCACGGTTACTCCTAAGTCTTTCTCCTCATTGGTCTCTTTAATTTTCTCATCACCCAGCCTGTAATCCCTGTTTGGTCTGTATCTACTTCTTCCCATTTTCATAACATGGCTCTTGTTTATATTAAATTCCATCTGCCACTCTTTACTCCACTCATATATTTTATCAAGATCTTCCTGTAACTTGTTACAATCTTCCACATTCTTTACTCTCCTCATAATTTTAGTATCGTCCGCAAACATGTTCATGTAACTGTCAATTCCTACTGGCATATCATTAACATAAATCAAAAACATGATGGGACCAAGCACTGACCCTTGTGGAACTCCACTGGTTACCTTCTTCCACTCGGACTTCCTTCCTCTCACCACTGTTCTCATTTCTCTTCCCACTAAGTAATTTTCCATCCATTTTGCTAGTTTATCATTTACTCCTCCAATCATCTTTAGTTTCCACATCAGTCTATTGTGTGGTACTTTATCAAAGGCCTTTCTCAAGTCCAGGTAGATAGCATCCACCCATCCCTCTCTATGTTGTAGTATGTCAGTCACTCTTGAATAAAAACATAATAAATTGGATACACGATCTTCCTTTTCTGAAACCAAACTGCCTTTCACTCAGAATGTTTTCACTTTCTAGATACTCACTCCACTTAGCTTTAATTACTTCTTCACATACCTTGCACAATATACTAGTCAACGATACTGGTCTATAATTTAACGGTTCCATTCTACTACCATTCTTATATATAGGCACAATGTCAGCTCTTTTCCACTCTTTCGGGACTAATCCTGTTCGTATGGAGGTTTCCACAATATCAAATACGGGGTTCAACAATTGATCCTTACATTCATTTAGCAACCTCCCAGATATGCCATCAGGCCCCATTGATTTATTAATATCCAGATTGCTTATAATTATCGTTACATCTTCCTTAGTAACCATGATGTCCTGCATTTGCTTTATTTCCGTAGGCCTTCCTCCCATAAAATGCTCCTCCTTTGTAAACACTTTGCAAAAGTTGTCGTTCAAAATTTCAGCTATATCTCCAGCATCCTCATATACTTCCCCATTTTTTACCTTTTCTATTGCCTCCCTTGTATTTAGTTTTCCATTTATGAATTTGTAAAACATTTTGGGTCACTATCACAGTTTTCCACCACCCTCTGTTCATATTCCTTTTGTGCTGTTCTCCTTACTTCAACATATCTATTCCTTGCTGTTTTGTAAACTTCTCTTGATAATACATCACTGTTTTTCTTAAGTTTCTTCCATGCCTTTTCTTTGTTCTTTTTTGCTTCTTCACAATTTCTATTAAACCACTGTTTATTATTTAAAGTCCTCTTTCTGTGATATGGCACAAACTTCTTCACAGCAGAGTTATATAAATCCATAAATTTATCGTATTTCAATTGCATATCCCCTTCCTGGTATACCACGGACCAGTCAATTTCATTAAAGAACTCCCTTATATGGTTATAATTTGCCCTAATATAATTTAATTTTTCCTCCCTGTGTTCCACAATCTTATCTGTGCTTAATTCCGTATCCAGTTCAAAGCTTAGGACATCATGGTCGCTTTTTCCCAAGGGACATTCATGTTCAATTTCCTCTTTAGAGATGCCCTGGTAAATACCAAATCCAACCTTGCTGCAACATCTTGTCCCCTGCACCTTGTTGGTGATCTCACCCACTGTGTCATCAAGTTATTTGTTGCTACTTTTAACAATTCCTCTGCCCACTCACCACCGTTCACCACTTCATAGTCCTCCCACACTATTTCCTTACAATTAAAGTCCTTGACTATCATCACTCTGTCCTTTCTGATGAGTTCCTGCTTTATTCTGTCTAGAGTATTTCTCATCACCATTTGATACTGTTCATATTCCCAAGCACTGGTTCTGGGTGGTATGTATACTGTTATAATATTAATGTCCCTCTTACCATCTGTTATAAGCATACTTATCACTTCCTCATTACCCTTACTATAGTTCACCTCCTGTGTGTGTGTGTGTGTGTGTGTGTGTGTGTGTGTGTGTGTGTGTGTGTGTGTGTGTGTGTGTGTGTGTGTGTGTGTGTGTGTGTGTGTGTGTGTGTGTGTGTGTGTGTGTGTGTGTGTGTGTGTGTGTGTGTGTGTGTGTGTGTGTGTGTGTGTGTGTGTGTGTGTGTGTGTATTTACCTAATTGTATTTACCTAATTGTAACATACGGAAAAGAGCTATGCTCGTGTTGTCCCGTCTCCATATCTATTAATGTCCAGCTTTTCTTAAAATCATGAATATTCCTTGCGTTGACCACTTCCACGTCTAAACTATTCCATGCTTCCACCCTTCTATGAGGAAGCTATATTTTTCACATCTCTCCTATAAGTGGCCATTTTAGTTTTTCCCATGCCCTCTCGACATTCTTCCATTCCACATACACAGATCTTCCCTATCCATTTTTCCATGCCAATCATCACTCTGTATATTGCTATCAGGTCTCCCCTTTCTCTTCTGTTTTCCAGGGTTGGAAGTTGCATTCTTTTCAGTCTGTCTTCATAAGTCAAATCTCTTAAGTCAGGCACCATTTTCGTTGCAGCCCTCTGTACTTTCTCTAGTTTCCTTATGTGTTTCTTTAAGTTCGGAGCCCACTGTATTGTTGCATATTCAAGCCTCGGTCTTATCATTGCAGTAATTATTTTCTTCATCATTTCTTCATCTAGATATACGAACGCCACTCTTATGTTCCTCAATAAGTTCAATACTTCTCCAATTATTTTGTTTATATGTCTCTCTGGCGATAGGTCATTGGTAATTGTCACCCCAAGGTCTTTTTCTTCATGACTGGTTTTATGTCTTCATTTCCTATCTTGTACATACTCCTGATTCTTCTTTCACTCTTGCCAAACTCTATTTTCTTGCATTTTGTCGTGTTGAACTCCATTTGCCATGTACAGCTCCATTTCCATATTCTGTCCAAGTCTTCCTGGAGTAGTTCGCAATCTTTGTCACATCTCACTTTTCTTAACAATTTTGCATCGTCTGCAAATAGGCTCACATAACTGGACACCCCATCCACCATGTCATTTATGTAGACTGCGAACATTACTGGTGCCAACACTGATCCCTGTGGAACTCCACTCTCCACCAATCCCCATTCTGATGGTCTGTCCTTAATTATTGTTCTCATTTCTCTTCCTACCAAAAGTCTTCCATCCATTTTAGTAAACTGCCATGCACTCCTCCTACCATTTCAAGTTTCCAGATCAGTCTCTGGTGTGGTACCTTATCAAAGGCCTTTTTTAAATCCAGATATATTCCATCAGCCCAACCATCTCTTTCCTGTATTACATCTATCACCCTCGAATAGTAACATATCAGGTTTGTCGTGCATGAACGCCCTTTCCTAAAACCAAATTGACACTCACAAAGTATGTCATTTTTCTCCAAGAAGTCTGTCCATCTAGTCTTCACCACCCTCTCACACATCTTAGCTACCACACTTGTAAGTGACACTGGTCTATAGTTCAATGGGTCTCTCTTGTTACCTGATTTATAGATTGGGACAATGTTAGCTCTTTTCCAGTCTTGGGGCACTACACCTTCCCTTAATGAGGCATCAATTACTTCACAAACTTTTTCTGCCAATTGCTCCTGCATTCTCTTAAAATCCATCCTGATACCCCATCAGGTCCCACAGCTTTTCTCACTTCTAAACTCCCCATCATGTTCTTGATCTCCTCCACCGTTACTTGAAACTCCTTCATAATCCCTTTCTGTTCCATTACCAGTGGTTTGTCAAAAGCAGTCTCCTTTGTGAATACCTTCCGAAAGCATCCATTCATAGCCTCTGCCATTTCCTGGGATCTTCACTGCATACTCCATTTACTTCTAAACTTTCAATACTTTCTCTATTTTTGATGTTGTTGTTCACATGTCTGTAAAAAAGCCTTGGTTGGTCTTTACATTTATCAATTATATCCTTTTCTTGTTTCTTTCTTTCTTCTCTTCTAATCAACACATATTCATTTCTTGCTCTTTTGTAACTTTCCCACTGCTTAATCCGTCTTTTCCTTCTCCACCTCTTCCATGCATCCTCTTTTCTTGTTCTAGCCTTTTCACATCTATCGTTAAACCAGTCCTGCTTTCCAACTTCTCTATGTTGTCTTATTGGTACAAATTTTTCTCACCTTCTTTGTATATTTTTATAAATTCCTTCCACTTTTCATTTGCTCCTTAGCACTCTTGAATTTCATCCAATTTGTCTCTTGAAAGAATTTCTTTAGGTTTCCAAAATCTGTCTTGGCATAATTCCATCTTCCCACTTTATATTCTTCATTTCTTCTAGATTTCTCTTCGTCTATCACCTTGAACTCCAAAACTGCATGATCACTCTTTGCTAAAGGGCACTCCACCCTCATCTCCTCAATGACCATTGGCTCTGTACTAAAGACCAAGTCCAGTCTTGACGATGCTCCCTCTCCTCCAAACCTAGTATCTTCTTTGACCCACTGAGTTAACACATTTTCCATTGCCAGTGTCAATAGTGTATTTCCCCATGTTGTCTCTGATCCTTCCATTGACCAGTCCTCCCAACACACCTCTTTACAATTAAAATCTCCCATCATTATAGTTCGTTCACAGCCACCCAACATTTCTTCCAGACATGTTCCTGTATCACTTATCATTTCTTCATATTCCTGTACTGACCATGCATTTGTCTTAGGTGGTACGTACACCACTATGTAGTGCCTCTTTTTCCTTCATTAGTTTCTGCTCTGATCTTTAGCACTTCTGCCTTTCCCATACCTTTTTCACTTGATCCACCTTTATATCTTTTTTAACCAGCAACATCACTCCTCCTCCCATCTTACCTACTCTATTTCTTTTCCAAACGTTATATTTCCCTTCTCCAACCTTCATCAGGTCTTCTCCTCTCTCAGTTTTGTTTCAGTAAGACCCACAATATCTGGGTTCTTGTCCCTCAAGTAATCGTTGAGTTCTAAAATCCCGATATCACTCCATTTATGTTGGAATACATTACATTTCGCTCATATGTAAGTTTCTTTAGTCCTTTCTTGCTGTACTTTTCTGGGTTATGAACCACTTCCTCAGTCTCATATCCAAGATTCTCCAGAAAAACTCTTTCTTCTCCTCTTCTGTCCTCTCTTCATTTTTTTCAAAGCCTCCTTTCTCAACTCATTTAACATTTCTCTTTCCTTTTCACCGAGATCTCTTCTCAACCAAATCTTCCTTGTTGTTTCCTGCTGGGCTAGCCTCCATGACTTCTCCACCAATTCATCTACATCCTTTTGTGACTTAAGTTTGATTCTTATTGGCCTCATACCTTCTCTTGTGAACTTTCCAATTCTATGGAAGTCCTCTATTTCTTGTACTAGGTCTTTTCCTCCTCCTGCACCACATTAATGATATTATTTATCACCTTTTTATGTTTTCTCTCTCTCCATTTTACTCGGTGTCTTATCCTCCTCCACACCAAATATCACCACACATCTCTTTTTGTCTACAGTTTCCCTCACCAATGTCTCATTTGACTTAATAACCTTCACCACTTTCTCAGCTATCTTCTCTTCTATGATCTGTTGATCTATAATTTCAGCAAGGCCCAAAGTTTTCTCCCCTGACTCTTTGATTTCCTTTTCCAGACTTGCAACTTTGTAATTTACCTCCTTTCTTTCCACTTCCTGACTTTTTTTCCATTCAGCCTGCTTCTCCATCACTTTTCCTAGAGATTCTCCACATTTTCGCAATTCACTTTAATTAGCTTAACTTCCTCTTTCAGTGCTGCATTTTCCTTCTTCATATCGGCACAGTCTTTCTTACATTGTCATAACTCGTTTCCAGGCCCTCATACTTTTCAAACAGTTTTCAATTTTACCTTCTAACTCCAGAATTTTCTTCACATAAGCGCTCTTCTCCATTATTCCTTGAAACCCTGTGAAGTCTGATTCCTCTTTCGAGTTCACGGCCGCCATGTTGCGCAGACGTAAACAAACCAGCTGATGGCTCAAACGCAGGCTACAGTTTATATTTACCTTCACTGGACATTATTTTGCTAATCAACAGTTAACATGACTATATGGAGACGGGACAAACATTACCAGCTCCTTTCCCACCTTGGTTACTCTTAGGTAACTGTAGAATTATAGATGATTGCTCTGGAGCTCAGCGACCACCTCCGCCATCGACGATGTCCCGTGTGTGTGTGTGTGTGTGATTGCTTTTATACAGATTTGCAGAATTACGATATTTAAGGTACGTATTTCATGCATAAGTGCAAAAGAAAAAGTATCATCTCAACATGGAAATATTTTCTTTTTCCAGTCCACTTGCTGTTCGACAAGTTAATGACCAACTGATGTTAGTGGAACGATCTTTCATTGATCCTCAAGGATTGCCTGGCCGCTCAGACTACAAGTATGTTTTTCACTTATTCTGTTACACCAAGTGCTCAAATATTGCCAGGTTCATTGAATATTAAGTGTTGTTTTAACTTGTCTGTCTCAGTGCACACAGGAACTTACTAAAAGAGAAATATGAACAGTGTGATGTAGTGATATCTTTATGATAATGTCCATTGTCAATTATTTGCAGCCATGTGATAACAGCTCCCAGCAAAAACAATGCTTATGGTGGAACTGCATTTGCTGGCCTGGTTGACACTCTGACTGAAATTGAAGAAGCTTCTGAGAATGACAAAAAATCTCTCTGGAGAACCTTTGCACAACATTTAGCGGCTGTGACACACTTCATTAACACAGCTGCTAAAGTTTTATCAGATGATCTCTGGTAGTTCTTTAGACTGAAATAATTAAAGCTTGTGAGGGAGAGAATGGATAAGGTTCCATAGCTGGATTATTTATCAGTATTTACTGTCTCCTTCCATATCCTGTAAAAAAGGGACATTTGGTGATGTCTGTTAAACCAACTCATTTATTTCCCACAGTTACAAGCAGATATCTTTGGTTTAACCATCTTCCTGCACACCTCTTCATCATACACACCAAGTACTACCAACTTATAGATATCAATCATCTCCCTGTGTTCTTCACTTTTGTTATGAGAAAATCCTGTAGTGTTGGGACCAGCTTAATGCCACACCTTTACATATTCTCAGTTTTCGAGTCTCTTACTTCTCTGACTGATCTATCACACACACACACACACACACACACACACACATGCACACACGCTTCTTTTTTCTTTTTTACTAAAGATTTTGATCATATATGGGATATATGAACCAGGAATGAAAATAAAATATATTATTTGCTGTATAAGGATGTTTTTATTGGCCTTTTTGACAAGTTAATGCTTTGCTGAAAAATATTAGTTTTGAAGAAAACAATCATTACTGAATATCACAAACTCAGAATTAAAGGTATATGGATATTCTGAATTAAAGGAAAAGGAAAGGACAGAAGCACCATAATCAGAACAAGCACCACCACCACTACCACCATAGAGGAACAAGACCCACCACCACCACCATAAAAGGAAGAACAAGAAGCACCACCATAAGAGAAAGAACCACTACCACCATTAGAAGAACCACCTGGCCACCATCAAGGGAAGAAGCACCATCATGACCAACAGAAGCACCACCAGTCCACCACCATCATCAGAGGAATGATGATGATGATGATAATAATAATAATAATAATAATAATAATAATGATAATAATAATAACAATAATAATAATAATAATGATAATGGTAATAATAATAAGTTCAACAACCTAAAAACACTTGAAGTCATGAAAAGTCTGAAACTTACTATAAATATTTATTACTATTATTATTATTATTATTATTATTATTATTATTATTATTATTACTATTATTTTCATCATCATTATTATTATTATTATTTTGTTCCACCGTCGGCATTCGGTAAACGTAAACAAACCAACGAGTCACAAGAGGAGGAGGAGGATCATCAGCTGGGAGCGGTGTATGGCGAATCAATTTTATGAATTTCTGAGCATCTACTGGACCTCGCTGGTTAGGAATTGTCACAAGTAGAGGTGAGAAGTGTTGGGTTTATTATATACGTGCTTAGGATGCGTTCTGAGGTGCCATTTTGATATAAGTCAATAATATGGTTATTGCTTACTACCGGTCCTTGTCAGTGGCGCATGACAGGACTACATGTGGTGGTGGTACACTCACTGCATTTAACGTTTATGAAGTTTTTTTCGCGTGCTTGCCTTTATTGACTCATTTGCTTTTGGAACTCAACACATCGCGGCAAAAAACAGAGCTGGATAAGGTTTAAGTTAGATTAGATGAAGTTTGTTTTGGTTTAGTTGCTCTGGGATACCACAATAAACCAAATTTTCCATTTCCTATTTCTTACCAAGATTTCTTACTAAAATGAGGGTCTTGATCCCTCATCAGTCACTTCTGCAGCTTCCAACCAGAACTTCAAGTATATCGCTGGAGGACTGCAGGATGGTTGGCTAGTTTTAAATGCAGAACACAAACTCCATAAAGACCAAGCTAACAATACTCATAAAGACAATGACCCTGGAATTGTTCAAGCAAATGTTTGAAGGACTGGAGAGATTGAGCTGACACAACTATTTCAGGTAGAGAATTCCTGGTGCTGATGACCCGTAATGAGAAGAAATGACTTCTGACATCAGTGGAGTGATGAGGCACTAAGATCTTCAAACTTTGGCCCCTTGTTCTACTCAAAGTAGCTCTTGAAAATAAACCATCTAGTTGAGGACTCAAGCCACTCAAAATCTTCCATACTTGAATCGAATCAGCTCTCAGCAATCAACCCTAAATAAAAAAAAACAATTTCAATCTAGATAATCTTTCTGAGTATGGTAGGTCACCAAAACCTTCAACGTTTTTAGTCCACCTCTGAACAGATTTTAACGTGTACATCACCCAAGAAGCCAGTATTCCAAACAACACTACCAAAATTGATAATTGGCTGAACATTTGTGACAAAAATCTGATACATGAAAGAAGGTGATCTGCATAAGGTGCCTCTAAGAATGTTGCTGGCACACCATTAGCTTTGCAGCAAATTTCACAGATGTGAAGGTAGAATTTCAATGAGGAGTCGACTAGAATGCCTAGGTCTCAAACAGAATATTTGTGAGGAATGGGGTGATTTCCTAGGAGGTAGACATGGTGAGGAGCTAGAACGTGTCTTGAGAATTGTATACAAGTACATTTGTTGATGGAAAAGGAAAGACCCCAAGATAGACTTCTTTAATATAGCAATGAGACATTGTTTTGTAAAGACATGATAGCATCACAAGACTTTGATTTCTTTGACGGAACAGCAAGTACAATTTGAGATCATCAGCAAACAAAACTGATTTGCAATTATGATGGTTAATATAAATCAGAAACAATAGGGGACCAAGGACTGAGCCCTGGGGAACACCAATAGGAACATCAGAAACATGACTAGAGGAGTGATGAACATCTTTCATTTTTCAACTAGTAAGAAAATCACAGATCCAGCCAAGCAGAGGATTTCTGATACCAATTTGAAATAATTTTGATAATAAGACATGGCGGTTTACAACATCAGAGGCCTTACTGTAATCAAAGAGTAGAACATCCACATCTGAGCCTTGGTCAAGATAAAAACTAACATAATCATAGGTAAGAAGTTGATCAGAAATGGGAAAATCCAGAACGAAAACCAAATTGAGAGACAGAGAACAAGTTATTACTGTCCAGGTAATCATAAGGTTGAGAGATAATTAGCCTATCAAGTGTCTTAGAACAGACAGAGGTTAGACTTATAGGCCTGTAGTTTGAAGGACTGAAATGTAAACCCTCTTTAAAAAGAGGGAACCTTCATAGAAGAAATGCTTTTACAGAAGATGAGATACAAAGGATAGAATAAGGTAGGGCCACACTTCCTAAACTCAATACTGGAGAGGCCATCAGGACCACAACAATTTAATTTAATCTTATTTAAAGCCACCATAACATCATTTACAGTGATTATTCTCTCTCTCTCTCTCTCTCTCTCTCTCTCTCTCTCTCTCTCTCTCTCTCTCTCTCTCTCTCTCTCTCTCTCTCTCTCATAGATGGGGCTATTGACGGACCCTGGCATGGACCGCTCCCCACTGCCGGCCCTGCTGGAGAGACACCACCGGCCGCTGTGTGTGTGTCTGTACATCTGTGGCTGTCTGTGGTTCCTGTCACTGGCCCATAATGCCCTGAACCATGGTACGTGTTGGGGTGTTGGGGGTGGTGGGTTAGATTAGGCTAAGTTAGATTTTGGAGGGTAAAAGATGTGTTTGTGATTGTTTTGTTAAAGGGAGGGATATTTGTAATTTTTTTTAACTTCTATGATGCATTAATTTGTATATTAATTCTGGTTACGTTTGGTGATTTTATACAACTTCATAAACTCATGTGGGGATTGAAATAGTGAAGACTGTGGCCATTAGTTTTCTGACCCCCATAGACCCTTCCTAGTTAATAAAATGGTATTATTGTGTTGTAATCTCTTGGTAAAAATGTGTCCCAGTATTGAAGGAGTTAAGGGGTTAGCTGGTATGGGACAAGCTGCCATTACCATTATTTGTTGACCAATACAAAACCTAATGCATAACTTATAAACACCAAACAAAAAGTATAAACAATGAAATATAAAGCCACAAAAAAAGAAAAAAAACACAAAAAGAATAATGATAAAATGAAAATGAATGAATTAAAAGATAAACAACCTAACTCCACAGGTACTTATTTCTCGGAGAACGCACTGTTGCCTGGCTTGGTTCAGGGTGACTTTCAGGGTGACTCGGAGGCACAACACTACTTACAGGTGAGTTCCGAGGGTTTTAAGGGTGTGTTCAGGGTGTTGGATTGTCTTAGGGTGTTTTCTTGTGTTTCTATGGTGTTTGAGGGATTATTTTTGTCTGTTTATAGTAGTATTTTTATGTATGAGGTGGATGATAAAGGTGTTGGATTGTCATAGGGTGATTGTTTTAGGGCATTTTCAGGGTGTTGTCATTAAGGGTGTTAGAATGCCTTAATTTTTTTAAGATGTCATAGGGGTTAGTTTATATTTTTTAGTGTTTATTAAGGGTATTAGATTGTCTTAGCGTATCTTAGCGTGGACAGTGTTAGGCTATCTTAGGTGATATTTGGGATTCATTCACAGTATTTTTACATGTTTTTAAGAGTTCTTAATGATTATTATTTTTTTTTTTCTAATTTCCAGTTCTTTTTGCTAGGGAAATCTTTCTGGTATATTTGTGGTATTATACAGTGGAGACTCAATACTCGAAGTTAATTAATTCCAAATGGTTGTTCAAGTATCAAAAAGTTTGACTATTGATACCTATAAATCGGGTAAATCGTTCTGATCTTAGCAAAACCTCAAATTTATAAAAATTTTCAATGTATTTATTTATTTTTTAAAATTTTGCTTTGTACATACTGTAAGTGAAGGCTGGTGATGGATACTGTAGAAGAGGAGGGGAGAAGGGTGGGGAGAAGGAGAGAGGTCATCAGAGGACAAGTCACCATCCATGAAAATGTCTAGTGTGATATCTGTAAACACACTAGTAGAGGGATGTGGCTCACTAATGCTTGCACTTTCATTAATTCTTTATTTTCACTACCAGTAAGCCTCTTTGGTGTCATTGTAAGTTTCTAGATGGAAAACTCTCTCTCTCTCTCTCTCTCTCTCTCTCTCTCTCTCTCTCTCTCTCTCTCTCTCTCTCTCTCTCATATAAAGCTGTACTATTTGTGTTATCATCCCAATCTCTCCCCTGTCTTTCCCCCACAGAGTCTACAGGAGGAAGCAGAGAGTCACCCATCATCTGTGCCTCACTCATGGCTGGTGGGACAGTTCACCCAGCTGGGCCTGGATACCTTCACCCACTCCTTCACCCTGCGGTACCCTATGGGCCGAGGCAAGGTGAAGCTGGGGATAGTGGGTAGATGGAGTAGATGAATAGGGAGAAGAGAAGAGTGGTGATGTGAAGGAGGTGGAAGAGGGAAGGAGGAGGAACAGATGGAGGAACAGAGGATAAGGAAAGAAAAACAGGAAGAGGAAGAATAGGAGGTGGTTGTTGGAAGGAAAAGGAAGAGAAAGAATAGGAAGAGAAGGAGGTATAGATGGCAACAGAAGAGGAAGAAGAGGAGGTGGCCATTGGAAGAAGGAAGAGGAAGAATAGGAAGAGAAGGAGGTATAGAGGATAACAAAAGAGAAAGAGAGGAAGAGGAAGAAGAGAAGAAAGTGGTGAAGGATGGATTAAAAAGGAACAGTTGAAGGTGGAGGTTTGTACAGGGGATGAGGGAAGAGAAAGACAGGAGTAGGAAGATGAGGGGAAGATGTTAAGTGGTTGGTTAGGTTTGGTCAGGTTGGATGGGTTAGGTTTGGTTAAGTGTGGTTAGCTGGATTTCAGTGGTTTGGGTTAAGGTTAAGATAGGTTGAGTTGGGTTGGGTTTGGTTAGGTTAGGTTTAAGCTAGGCTAAATCCCCTGCAACACAATGTAATCATTGGCACTAAATCAATATTATATGTTTGGCACTCACTTCACTCTCTCCCCAGAACTTCACGGGCCGTAATGTGTATGCCATCCTGAGGGCCTCTCGGGGTAGTGGCACTGAGGCGCTGGTGGTGACGGCACCGTACAGACCCCCTGCAGCACTGCTCCCCGGCACTGCACCTTCGATTGCCCTCATGCTGGCTATGGCAAAGTTTTTCTCGAGTATGTCTGTGTGCGTGTGTGTGTGTGTTTCACTATTTCACTGTTTGATCTGCTGCAGTCTCTGACGAGACAGCCAGACGTTACCCTACGGAACGAGCTCAGAGCTCATTATTTCCGATCTTTGGATAGGCCTGAGACCAGGCACACACCACACACTGGGACAAGGTCACAACTCCTCGATTTACATCCCGTACCTACTCACTGCTAGGTGAACAGGGGCTGCACGTGAAAGGAGACACACCCAAATATCTCCACCTGGCCGGGGAATCGAATCCCGGTCCTCTGGCTTGTGAAGCCAGCGCTCTAACCACTGAGCTACTGGGCTACAGTGGAGACTCAATACTTGAAGTTAATTAATTCCAAATGATTGTTCAAGTATCAAAAAGTTTGACTATTGGTACCTATAAATCGTGTGTGTGTGTGTGTGGGTGCGCATGCACATGTAAGATAAAAAGATACATTAACTTTTCATTTTCGTCCTCCTCCTCCTCCTCCTTCTCCTTCTTTTTCTTTTCTGTGTAGTCCTCCTCTTCCTCCTTTTTTTTTTTTTTTTTTTTTTTTTTTTTTTTGTGTGTGTGTGTGTGTGTGTGTGTGTGTGTGTGTGTGTGTGTGTGTGTAATTCACTACCACGGTTGCCTGCTGGTCACCCAGCCAGTCTTCCCCATTACGGAGCGAACTCTGAGCTCATAGACCGATCTTCGGGTAGGACTGAGACCACAACACACTCCACACACCAGGAAAGCGAGGCCACAACCCCTCGAGTTACCTCCCATACCTATTTACTGCTAGGTGAACAGGGGCTACACATTAAAAGGCTTGCCCATTGCGCCACTTTCCGGGACTCGAACCCGGACCCTCTCGATTGTGAGTCAAGCGTTCTAACCACTACACCACTGTGTGTGTGTGTGTGTGTGTGTGTGTGTGTGTGTGTGTGTGTGTGTGTGTGTGTAAATAAGAACACTACCTAACTGAACACTTTTCCCACACACAGAGCAAGTCTACTGGGCCAAAGACATAATATTCCTCATCACCGAACATGAACAGTTGGGAGCACAGGCATGGCTGGAAGCTTACCACAACCCTCAGCCCCTCTCTTCTTCCCCATCCTACTCAGCCTCCCCCAGCCTACCTCTGCTGCTTTCAGGGGACTTGGAGGGACGTGCAGGGGCTATTCAAGTAAGTGGGGCAGAGTTCAGAGGTGTATGGGGGTGGAAATGTTTTTTTTTTTTTTCTCTTATCTTATTCTATATTTTTGGTGTTTTTAATGGGTTATTTGAGGAGTATTTTATAGTGTTGGAATGGCAGTTTTTGATGTTCTTGTGTTCTTGGTGTTCTTGTGGCTGGAAATACTTTTTTTGGTAGGGTAGATATAGTATAGTTGGTTGTGTTGGTGTTACTGAGCACTGGAAATTGGTGTTTTGATGGGTGGAAATGTAGTTGTCCCAGTTTTTTGGCTAACTTTCTTAATCTTTTAGGGAACTGGCAATCAAATGAGCCTTTTCTTTTTCTTTTTTTGTTTCCCTTGACCAGTTTCCCCTATTCCATTAAAAAAAGCTTTTGAGAAGTGAATACGTATGCAGTATGTGTTTTTATAGGAATGGAAATGTCATAGCAGCAGCAGTAGTGAAAGTAAGAGGAATATGACATTAGTAGCAGTATTAGGAACATACAATCTAAGAGTATTGAAGATTGCTAACCACCATCACCACCACACAGGCAGGCATCAATCTTGAGGTGCACAGTGCAGAAGTAACCCACCTTGATGTCAAGCTGGAAGGTCTCAATGGACAGCTGCCCAACCTGGACCTGGTCAACCTCATCCACCGCCTGTGCCAGCGTGAGAATGTGCCCCACACCTTCAAGAATAGGGTGGGTCTGCTTAGGTTAAGTTGGGTTGTAAGGAGAGATGAAAGCCACTTCTGTGTTCAGTTGTCTAACAATTATTGGCCAGTAGAATATATTATGTACAAAATGTTAGGACAGAAAATCCTAATCTAATTTTCTTATACAAATAATTAACTTCAGTAGAGCAAAAGTGTCATTATGGAAAGAAAAGGCAATAAAAGAGATCGATTAGAATAATACCACAAGTAATTATGTTAAAAACAATCCCAAAAAATGACAAGGAATGTGTGGAGCAATGAATGAGAGAGTGAGTGGATGAGTGGCAGTCCTTCAAGAATAGGTTAGATTTGGTTAGGTTAAGTTTAGTCAAGTTATATTAAGTTAGCTCAGGTTACGATAAGTTGAGTGATTGAATTGGATTAGGTTAGATTTGGTTAGGTTAATTAAGTTAGATCAGGTTGAATTAGGTTAGGTTAAGCTCAAACATCTTTATATCCTTCATGTGACCTCTCCTTGACCTCCTGGCAGGCTGACCATCCACGACCTGAGAGCATGGAGGGTTGGCAGCACCAGCTTACTACCTTGTTGTCCATGGTGACCTCACAAGCATCTGGTGTGCCCACTGGAAACCACGGCCTCTTCCACAGGTTAGCACCACACTACTACTACTTTTACTTCCTCTCTTCCCAAAGCAAACCCACCACTACTCTACTTCTCCACCCCCATAGGTACGGTGTGGCAGCAGTGACTATCTCTGGGTCAGGTCGTGAGGCTGGTGGGGGTGTGGGAGTGCCAATTCGTGCCAGGTCAATAAGCCTGCAACAGGTTGGCCGAGTGCTGGAGGGAGTCTGCAGGTCACTTAACAACCTGCTCGAGAAGTTTCACCAGTCCTTCTTCTTCTACCTGCTGCCTGCTACTAATAGATACATCTCCATTGGTCAGTAGTAGTAGTAGTAATAGTAGTAGTAGTAGGAAGAAGAGAGAGGAGGAGGAGGAGGAGGAGGAGGTGTGAAACATTAGCAGTAGTTGTAATGGGAGAAATTCTATTAGGAGGAGTAGTAGTAGTAATAGTAGGAATTGGATGAAGAATTGGAAGTAATAGTAGTAGTAGTTGTAGTAGTATAGTGTTGGTAAGCTAGAAAGAAGAGGAGTAGTAGTAGTAGTAGTAGAAGTATATCCATCTATATACCAAGCTAGCAGTCACACACACAAACACATTATTCACTTTTAGCCATGTAAATAGTAATAATAATAATAATAACAACAATACCATTATTACTATTACTACTTCTCCTTTAACCACTCAACCACTACCATCCTCTGCAGGAGTGTATATGCCTCCCTTCGGCCTCATTGCGGGTGGGGTGCTGGTGAAGGCTCTGGCGCTGTGGTACAAGACTAGCTGTGTTGAGGAGTCAAGCAAGGTAAGAGGTGCAGAGAGAGAGAGAGAGAGAGAGAGAGAGAGAGAGAGAGAGAGAGAGAGAGAGAGAGAGAGAGAGAGAGAGAGAGAGAGAGAATGTGTGAGGCTGAGGAATATACCACCACCACCACCACCACCACCACCACTTCTCTATGTATCCATCCTCCTGCTCTACTTCTACCATCACTACCAAAACAAAAGAAACAAAACTGCAACTACTTCTATTTCTACCACAACAAGCTCCTCCTTCTTCTCTTGACCACCACCATCACCACAACTAACCTCTCTAACCACCACAGGGCCGTCACAGCCTGCTGGAGTGGGCACCGTTAGTAGTTGGTATACATGCGACCTGCTTTCTCCTCATGACCTGCCCTCCTACTTTGACCCGACTTGGCCTGGCCTTCGACCTGACCCCAGAAGACAGTGTGGGTCTGGGCCTGACTGCCTGCTGTGTGGCCCTCCTGCTGATGGCTGGTGGGGTTGCTAGGTGAGGGAAGGGACTGGTAC
>NC_059302.1:4033424-4110924 GCF_017591435.1 Portunus trituberculatus | reverse complement strand
GAAACCGTCCCGCATGTTGCCCTCAATTCCCGTTTCCCCCTTTGCAGCTCCTCCACCCAGCTGATTTGACGTCACATAAAATGAGAAATATATGATATATAATTTTGTTCTTGTGCAGGTACCATACTCTTACTTCAAGATGAAACTAGGTATTTGTTTATAACGTTCTGGTAGTTTTTGACCTATTTTGAATGAACCTGTGCTTTGTTTCCGTCACAAATCGGTTGTTTTTATATTCCTTCCTCCTTCTTCCCCTGAAAGCACACGGTCAGTCCCCTTAGAAAGTACTGAAGTACTATCACTGCCACTGCTGGTCAGTGCTGGCCATGCCAACCTAAGGAAACTTATCTATTTGATCAAAACTAACCTAACATAACAACCCAGCTAATGTAACTTATTTGAGGTGACACACACCGTTGATACGTCTCTTTTGGAACAAATTAACTTTATCTAACCCAATTAAACTGATCTAACCAAAGCAAAGTAACCTAACCCAACTATCAATGCTAAGAAATTTATATGAAGTCATCATCTTATTTCTCTTTGTAAAATCTGGTGATACAATGGAAATAATTGAGGTGACACCCTGTCTGTTCTTTTACAGACATTCAAATCCAGTTGTTTCTCCACAAATCATTCTGATTGGCTTGATTTGTTAATTATTATTTTTATTGGTCAGTGGCTGCATACTCAAATAAAAAAGAAAAAAAAATGCTGTGACTGATTTCATGGTGCACAAATAATGTTACTATATGCACACATAAATTAACACACTTAATGGCATTCTTCAGTGCCTGTCATTCAGCCATCAGTCCATCACACATGTGGGTGTTGCAGCTTGTTGGCTCATTCCACCCAAAAATGGTAAATCTTTAAAAATTGTCAAAGTTATAAACAATTGGCTCAAATTACTGAGCCTAAGAAGCTTTGTATGATGAAAAGGTAAGAAAAACCATGTTGATTATAATGAAAGTTTAAAAATACTAGTTTACTTACTTAGCTTACTTAGTTGAATGTAAAAGGTGTTCCTTACAGTTGTGGAGGTCCACTGCTGCTGCCAGTCTGAGAGTCAATCTTTAGGAGTGCCATCTGGTCTGACACAGAGTTAGAGGCTTCCTTACAGGAAGCCATGTAAGCTGGGACTAGGGCTCATCTGGCAGTGTTTGTAGGATGTTGCCCATTTGTCTCGGGGGCCATGTTTAGAAAATCTCTGGTAGGGTTTGGGGCAGTTGAATTTGCAGTCCTTCCCACTGAAGCCATACTTGCAGAACCCTTGTTTGTAGAACCTGAATATTCAGAGTGGGCTTGTAATAGCTGGACAAGGATCATCCATTTGTTCCTCGGTGCTGGTTGATTTTAGATGATGTCTGCCTTAGTTCCCTCCTGTGGTACTTGTGAGTTCTGTGGAGACTCGACTTGGGGTGGATGTAGATGACAGGTATAAATCACAACCAGGAAGACCTACAGGGTCAGCAGAAGCAGCTGGGTGTAGTGGGCAACAGCATGTGGACGAAGGAGACAAGCAACTGCCATGTCTGGTCAGCTGCAAAGCAACACACATAGTGGTCTTGCTCCCTACACAGCCAGCCAGATCCAGGCATCAGGTCAGATGCTGTGGGCGGCAGCACCCAAAACATATACAGCACATTGGTGCTCTATCTTGCTGTGTCAAGCAACAACAATGTTCATGATTTAGCTCCACCTTTGTTCTTATTTAGCTGATTATAAGATATGCATATTTTTGTAACTTTTCTAAGAAATAAAAGAAATTATTATACTAATTAAACTTTCAGACTAAAAAGACATTTAATGTAACATGGAGGGAGGTAAAGCTGAGCGGAAGGGTGGCAAAAGCTGGAAGAAGGAAAGAGAGGAGAGGGAGAGGAAGAGAGTCACAAATAGAGGCCCAGGATCTTCTGTAAAAGGTGGTGTACTTTGTGACAAGCCTTAACATTTTTTTTTTTTCATTGAAATTGATGTGCTTCGTGACAAAAAATATTGCAAAAGAGATAGCATAGCTTTAATTGCATGGGGGGGGTGCAGAGATGAACTCATAATGAAGATGATAATAGTTTGAGAAACAAGTGAAACTCCAAATATTTATATCATATCCTAGATTCAGATGAAAAGAAGGAAGAACAAAGGAGGGAAGAGGAAGCCCAAAGACAAGAAGAAGCAAAGAGGAGGCTAGAGGAGGAAAAAAAGCAGAGAGAAGAGGCAGAGGCCAGAAGACGGAAGAAAAATGAAGAAGAAAAAAGACAAGAGGAAGAAGAGTTAAGAAAGAGAGAGGAAGATCATGTATGTAGAGAAAGTTTAGGAAAATCTAAGTTTGTTTTTCCTTCCATGCTGTTATACTATTATGCATCGTTCATTCTTATTAAATAGCCATAATTTTTTTGTTTTTATGACTATTTTGGAGATATAATTAAATGGTGAGTGATTGTTCCAGGCATTCCTCTTAGCATACATCCAAGAGACAGAGGAGCGGCTCAGCAAGAAGGCTGCACTGCGCACACAGAACCTGGCTGTGGCAAAGGATCGGCCTGAGCTCAACACTGCTCTGCTGGACTCAAGCTTGAAGAAGAACACAGCTTTCATAAAAAAACTTGTGAGCACAATGACAGATTCAATTTTTTTCCTTATCATTCTCTTAATAGAATATATAGAAGCTCTATTTCCTTGCTGTTTTCTTTTCTCTCTCCTTCACTTACATTAATATATATATATTACCTGTATTATTCTTACCTTCCCTTCTTCAATTCCCAACTCACATAGGCCATTTTGACTGTTTTCTTTGTACTTATTCCAGAGGTTTTCCAGCAAATTAGAAAAAATATACAAGTCTTTACCATGCTAAATGCTGCTACATGTACTGCACAGTCAATCTGTGGTTACTTTGCTTAGTTTTGCTGAGATCCTCTAATAGCTTCAGGAACGTCTTCACAATCTTCATTTGGTTTCCAACTCTGGGTTTGGGAATCACTGCTCCATATCATCTAAGCTTGTGTTCTTCTTCATGAACCCATCTATAGCCCTGCACTATCTCCATGACTTGTTCCAGAAGCTAATATTCCCAAAGCTTTTAGTTGTGTCTGGTCATCACTGTTTCTTGTGTGATATCTGCTGAAGGGTTATGCAGTACTGATGCTTGTTTTATATTACAGAAAAACTTAACAGAAAGTCAGCATGAATCACTTGTGAGAGACCTTCAAAGCCTCAACCTGACCAAGTATGTGAGTGAGGTGGCCCAAGCAGTAGTGGAAGCTAAGTTGAAGATGTCTGATATCAATACTGCAGTCCACATTTGCTCCCTGTTGCATCAGCGATACCATGACTTCTCCCCAACGCTCTTAGAGAACTGGCAAAAGGTTCTTGCCATTAAGAAAGATGAGAAGGTATTACAAGTTTGGCATTTGGTGTGTTTTAAGTGTGACTAAAGACTGATGTGATATCCTGAGTGGTAAATAGGTACAGTTAACATACAATGAATTTTAATTATTGAAAATTTTCAGCACCTATGAATTGTACCACTAGTTCTATTATTGTTGCATTATATGACATCCTAAGTGAAAAGACAGATGCTGAACTTTGCTTTACTAAGACATGTGAAGAAAATGAGTGTATGTGTTATCCCTTCAGAGTAGTAACATGAGTAAGCTGCGAGTGGACCTGAGACTTTATGCTGAGCTGATCACTGCTGGGATCTTTGCTCCCAAAGAAGGTCTTCCTCTCTTGGGTGAGTAACTTATCTTTCTGATGCCTTGCTCCATAGTAAGAAAGATCTTTACTTTTCCATATCCAGACATTTTACTTTTACAAGCGCTTGGATTCTACTAATGCATCTTTAATGCATGTACTCCATCATCCTGCCTATCCATCTTCTAAGTAGTCTTTCTCTTTTAGCAGCATCTTCAACCTTATATACTCATATGTACATTTTTTTTTTTTTTTTTTTTTTTTTATGAACTCTTCTCTCATGATTATCTCAATATGGCCATACCATCACATTGTTTTCCTTTGCATTTTTTCACCACTCCACAGTCCATGGGTGTTCATACCACTTTTCTCATGTGTACTGCTGCTGTCCACCTGCTTTTACAATTGTCTTTCTCAGATAGCTGCTTTCATGGTCTGCATTCATGACTGCTGTGCACTATTCCATGTCCAAGTTTCTGAGTCATTATTATGCCAACATTGGCAGAAGAATGCTATTCCTGAAACTTCACTTTGCATCCATAAACACATTTTTGCTTTTCATAGTTCTTGTAAGTGATGTTATAACATGATTGCTTCTGCCCTGAAGGGTTTAGAATTTATAGGTTTGATGTATATGAATTTCTTCAGTTGTTAATTCATTATCTTTGTTATTTGTTTATAAGTTTTGCATTTTAATTACAAACAAATGTTCCTTCCTTACCAGTACTTTGTTCATTGGCATTCAAGGTTGTAAACATCAGACTTAAAGAATTTGAAAAAAAAAAAATTATTTTGTTTAGGTAATTGAATAATTAATTTATGTTTTTACCCTGTGCTGTAGAAATAGATATTGCATATATAAATTTTTTTCCCACTTTGAGTTCTAACAGCCACACTGATCTTTCAGGCAATGTGCTCACCACCCTGGTCAGCCAAGACAAAGAGGAGCACCAGAATATCTCAGTGCTGTTGACTTTTTGCCGCCACTGTGGGGAAGATTACATGGGTCTGGTGTCTCGCCGCATTAGGACTCTTGCTGAAACTTTCAAGGTAAATATTTGGTAATATACTTTTTATTTTTTAGGCTTTTTTTTGTAACTCATAAAAGTCTTTTTAAGATGAAAATATGATATTTTTGACGAATGGAATCTGAATTGCCTTCATTTGTTGCATCAAGTTTTTGTTCTCACTTACTCTGCTTGATGCATTTTGATGTGAGTGTTCAGGGCAAGAAGTATAATTATACTCACATTTTTCATCTTAATTAGGCTAATACAGACTTGAGTATGTCTTATGAACACAATTAATTTCAGCTCACATCATGTCCTTAAACACATCACATTATATGTTCATAAAGTATTGTAACATAGTAATGTGCTTGCTTGATTTTTTTACATATGACTTTGCAGATGTCTGTTCCTAAGAGTGAATTTCTTCCTCGTGAGAGGCAGAAGAATGTGAGACAGTTGCTGAAAGACTACTTCACGTCCTTGACAAAGCACTTATTCCATGATTATAAGGTGAAAAAGATTACTATTTTTGGTAACATGAAATATGATTTACAGTTGTTCTTGAAAGGATTTGGGATATACATAAAGATCATTTAGTATTTTATGGAGATTGTATAATTTCATATTTCGTAAGGAAGGGATATGCAAGAATCAAGGTACACTTGCCACAAAATTTATTCAGATCTTTGCTTCTTTCTGCCATACAAAATTAAGTTTTGGGCCCATGTCTAGCTATGCTTTTGATGCCTTCTGAAGCAGACAACATTCAAGAACAGTATTTCACACTACTAGTGTGGTTAATTTTTTCATTTTTGCTATTCATAATCCATTATTTTTATTCATGTAGGTGTGCCCTGTAAATTTTAAAAGTTGTCTTCCAAAAATGAAGCAGTGACTATTGATAATGATAATGAGTTTCTTTGATGGGCTTCTGTTTCATGATGTATGTATCACAGGAGCTGCAGCAGGTGGAGCAGCACAACCGTCGGTTGCTGCAGACTCGAGGCGAACTGAGTCAGGAAAGACTTCAACTTGCAGAAAATCTTGCAGGAGGACTTTCTAAACTCCTAGCAAATGCACAACAAATGGCTGAACTTTTGGATGAACCTCTCCCTGAGCTTCCCCAAGACAGTGAGTAGTGGTGTCATGGCTAACTGATTGTCTCACTGATGTGACTCACTTTGTACTCACCAAGAAGATGTGACACTAAATGAAGGTCAAAATTTGTAGTATTGAGTTCTTTATTTGCTCACCTCTGAATGGCTAAAGCTTGGATACCTGTTTCCTGGATTAATTGTATTACATATCATAAACTTGATGAATTTATAGTACTGTTATAAGCATGCTTCTGTTCATGCATAAGTTCATAAGTCAAATATGTTATTTTCAGAGACTTCAGGGGATGAGCTGGGTCTTGGTGAGATGGGCCTGGGAGAAGGTGGTGAGATGCCTGATGGAGGCACTGTAACTCTATGGGAGGACGATGACATGAGGGCATTTTATGAGAATTTCCCCGAGTTAAAGGCTCTCATACCTTCAATTCTCTACAGTGATTCAGAGAAACCTACAACTACTCCAGTGAGAATATAGGAATTTTTTTTCAGATATTGATTGTCTTAATTTTTCTGTGAAGGAATGATATTGAGACAGGATGTTTCAAAACTTCCCATAAATTGTTGTTGGGTAACCTTCCTCACAAGTTGTGCTTTCTCACAAATTTTCCTTTTACAGTATAAACTCAACTGTAATATTAAAAGAAGCCTTGAGATATCTTAAAGATAAACATAAAGGCAAAATATTTCAGTACGTTGTGTTATATTTTATCAAAAATGTAGCAAAACCACATTTCTGAAATTTCTTCTTTCATATGGATTCTGTCCTTTCTCCAATTTATGTTGAGGTGTTCATTTATTGTTGTGGTTGATAAATTTTGCTTTTCATTGTGGTCATACAATTAGTGAATCTGCCTTTTTGTTTACCTAACTTGTGTGCAGTTTTTATTTATTTATTTATTTGTTTTATTTATTTATTTATTTATTTATTTATTATTATTTTTTTTTTTTATAAAATTCATTTTTTTCTATTTAAGGTTGAAGAGGCTCCTTCAGAGGTTGTTGGAGAAACTCTGGAAGAGGAGGAACTGGAAGCCATGGAGACAACAGAGGAGTGCAAAGAGGAAGAGGAAGAGGAAGAGGTTCTGCCTCCTGATCTGCCAGCTGAGGAGGAACAAGAAGAAAGTGGTGGTAGTGGAGGTGTAGGAGGCCAAGCGTCCAATAAAGTGTTGCTGGACGCTTTCATCAGTGCACTTCCTAACTGCATCAATCGGGACCTGATAGACAGTGCAGCTATGGAGTTTTGTCTCAGACTTAACACAAAGCCCAGCCGGAAAAAACTAGTTAGGTGAGCTGTAACTCCATGAGAAAGTTTATAGCATACCTTAATATTTGTTGATATCACCATCTCAAACACTTAGTTGCCTTCTGGGAAGAGTGGGGGAAAAATTTCTTTATATTTCTACTACTACTACTACTACTGTTACTCTCCCTCAGTGAGTTCATTTTATTGAGAAATCATTGTATTATAAGAGAAAAGTGTGTTTTGCATAGGAACATTACTAAAAGATATTACATCTTATGCATCTGGGTCTAATTTTTACAGAGCTCTGTTTCTAGTACCAAGGACACGATTGGACTTGCTTCCTTTTTATTCTCGACTAGTAGCAACCTTGCAGCCTCTTATGCCAGACCTGGCTACAGATTTGGTCAACATGCTTAAGCAGGACTTCAAATATCAAGTGCGGAAGAAGGTAAACCATAGAAAGATCTGTTCATTTAGATGCCTTAGATATTCTTCATTCATTAGATTGGCTTTATTATGGCAGTTCTATAGATAGATAGCGGAGTTGACAGTGTATTTTTTATATTGTTCTCTTAGTTTTGTCAGATCAGTTAATGTTAAAGTTCTAAGGCAAATTCTCTTATTATGTATTTGCTGCTGTAACATTGTATTTTCAGGCATGACAGAAAAATGGTGATGAATGAAAAGTTTGCCATGAAAGCCAGCCAACAAAATTACATGGGAGCACTGGACTTTTTTCTTTTTTATAGATCAATAAAGATATTAAGTAGATAGTATATCACTGCTCTCTATCACAAAATTATGAATATAAGTGAGGGTGTGGTTAGGAGACGAAGTTGTACGTTATTTTGCTTGTTGCTGTAATTTCTCTTTCACTGAACTTATTGTGAGTAATCATATACAAAACACATATGTATGTGTAATTCAACTTACTGTGCAGTTTTGCTTGCATGTGTATCATTCTAGAAGTAAAGATAAAGTTTAGGCTGCTTTTATAGTGATATGCATATTGTGTAACTCAACACTGTTCTGGATTCACAGGATCAGATCAACATAGAGTCAAAGATTAAAGTGGTTCGCTTCATTGGAGAATTGGTGAAGTTCCGTATATATCCTCGAAGTGAAGCTCTGACGTGCCTGAGATTGCTGCTGCAAGACTTCAACCACCACCACATTGAGATGGCTTGCAACCTCTTGGAAACCTGTGGGCGTTTCCTCTACAGGTTTGTCATTTTTGTGAACAGTAATCTGTTGAAATAAAATATGTCATCTAGTAGTATATCAGCTGTTGATACTATGTATAAGGCATGATTCACTTCATAGAGATGGTCTTGGTCTTCTCTTGTTCTGATTGTGGTGAGGTCACAGTTCTGGCCTATTCACATGTCAGGTTCCCTCTTGATTCATTCATTGTTCTGTCACTTTTCACAATTCATATTGGCAGTGATTGCCATGGCACAGGATGAAGGAAAAGGAGAAGAAAACTTGGAGAAGAAAGAATGTGTGGATTCATTCAATCTTGTAAGACAGGAAAAGTGAAGGGAAATTCCATACATTGCTTCCTCATGTTAATAATTTTTTTTTTTTATTTTTTATTTTATTATTATTTTTTTTAGAATAAACAATGGAACATTTGAGGAAGTACTATACTGCTGGGGCATACACACTGTTAGTTAGATTTTAGGTCTCCTCATAGTCCACCTCCACACTAATCAAGATAATTTTTGCATGATCATAAACAAAGTGATAGTGAGAGCAGAACATGCCTTTACTCTCACTGCCGGTGTGAATGCTTCCAATGAATTGCATGAAATGATTTTTGACTAGGCTGTGATTGGAGCCCCAGTGGACCATGACTGTTCTGAATAGTGTGAATCTCCCCGAACTGGCAATATTCACTGACTTAATATATTAATTACCATACCATCAGATAATTATGCTTGTGAGATGTTTCTATCTTAGACTTATATTCTGAACTTTCATTAGGAATATTTCATGTCAGGGTTTCATGAGTAAGTTTTTGTCAGTGAGGATTCAGAATCTTTAAGCTATCACCAAAATTATGTAAACATCCGTGTGAATCCAGATAATTTCTGCGTGAGCATGTTAAAATGGTTGAAATATAGCACAAAAGCACTTGAGAAAAATAGACCTCAGTATTGAGGCTAACAGATGTGATGATTTTTGTTTTTATTTTATGCTACAGAAATGCAGATTCTCACCATCGCACAAAAATATACTTAGAGCAGATGATGCGAAAGAAGACTGTCAAGGCCTTCGATCCAAGGTAATTATTCACTTTATACTGCCTTCCTCATAATGCTCTTTCTTTTTTCTTTGGATATTTAAATTTCTTTTCTGTTTTATCTTTAAGAGTTGTATTATGTTTGTAGATCTGAATCCATCTTCATTCAATAGTCATTCCAGTGATCTTTGAGGAACTGAATGGCTTGACAATTTTTATTCTTGCAGATATAATACTATGATAGAAAATGCCTATTTCTATGTCAACCCTCCTGATACTGGTCCAGATACAGCAAAAAAGGAACGACCACCAATGCACCAGTATATTCGCAAGCTTTTGTATAATGATCTCTCAAAGACCAACACTGAAAAGATTTTGCGGCAGGTGAGTGTTTGAGAGCTTACATGTACTCCTGCATCTCTCTCTCTGTTATGAAATATTTGATCTGTATTAATACATGTCATTCTTGTTTACCTAATGATGGTTCCCAATGGTGTGGGATTTTTACCATCTTCTCTAAGAACAAATGTTTAATGTAATTTCATATACCGTATTTTACGGCTTACAAGACGCACTTTTTTTCCTAAAAAATATCCTGAAAAATATTAGTGCGTCTTCCAAGATGAATGTTGTATTGTAAGGCAACACCCAACCTCAAGTGAGCTTGGACACTTGACCGATAGCGACCTGAATTTCTATGCTGAGTCATTACATTATGATGTTAGCTTAAGTACTATTTAATCCAGCCTTTTATATGATGTAAACTCAGTACTTAGCTGTTACAAGTATTTCCAATACCATAATCCTTCCTGAAGCCTACTCGGCATGTGGAGAAAACGGGCCGCTCCCTCATCTCATAGCAACACACACACATACACACGAACGCACGCACATGCCAAGTGCCTTTATACCTTTATTAATAGAACATCCCAATGGCTTACTCATTCAAGCAAGAGTCAAAACTCCACTTGTGAATTATACTCACATTGATAAAGCCTGTAAAGTACGATTGCAAAATAAAATAAATATGAACAGCATTCCGTAATGTAAACAATACATCCAGTACTTGCCGTCGCCCGCCACTAAAACAAGAAGAGATGGACTGCTTCACGGTGTGTACGTATTTACCTATGGCATTTTTATTTACATAGTTGTAAATTTGTGGTGAGTGCTCTGGCAAAATTTGTAATGAGTGGTGAAACAATAGTGTCTTGCAGACTCCTTGCTTCTTATGTTTTTGTGTTCAGTGGTCAGGTATGTGGTGAATGTGTTCTTGTATGAGGATGACTTTTTTTTTCTTAGAAATTTCTTTCAAATATTAGGGTGCGTCTTCCAAGATGCAGCATCTTGCAAGCCGTAAAATACAGTAGTGGAGCTCCTTATCATTTATCGATTCATTAAAAAATATTCTTAATTTCAGATGCGCAAAATGCATTGGGAAGATCAAGCCACGTCTAGGTATATCATCAAGTGCTTGACGGCTGTGTGGAATGCAAAGTACTACAACATTCGATGTATTGCAAACCTGGTGGCTGGACTGATCTCTCATCACGTTAGTATGATTTGTATGACTGATGCAGAAAAGTCATTGTTATATTAATATTTCTACTACTAAAAATGATCCCAGTAGTTTGTGGCTTTTGAAAATAAGAAAAATCTCCAGTTTCTATAAATGTAATTTATTCAAATTTTGTCCTGCACCGGCTACATACCTATACTGTATGTACACTTCAGAAGAAGATTTGTTAGTAATTCGATATGAATCACATAGCAATCGGAAAATTTTTTTTTAGATTAGAAAATATTTCTAAGTAAGATAGATCAAAGGAAAAAAGAGAAAGGGAATATAATTGAATGAATTATCTCACAAAAAAAAAGAGAAAGGAAATAGAATTGAACGAATTATCTCACAAATTCATTCTTATGGCAGTAATTTCTGGAATGTTATAACCAACCTGTTGCATCATAATTATTTGGATGTTTGTCATCTGGGTGTTGAATATTTAAGACTTCTTACACAAAGCTCCATTATGGTGTTTGACCAGGACTGGGTTGGACCAGCTGTAGTGGATGGCGTATTGGAGGACATCCGAATTGGCTTGGAGATCAACCACCCAAAGTTCAACCAGCGACAGGTAGCTTCAGTCAAGTATCTTGGTGAGCTGTACAACTACCGTGTGATTGAGAGCACCATCATCTTCAAGGTATATTGTATTCATAACATGTGCATGTTTTTTTTTCCTCTTTGTAGTACTTAGTGGTAGTACCACTGTTACCAAAACCACCACCATTTTTCTTTTCTTATTGCATGAAATTTTAAAGTTGTGTAAAAGTTTTCATTGAAGTTCTTTAGGAAATCATAGCATGCAAATATAACAGATCTTCAAAATAGTATAATATATTTTATTCTTTTGTTTTCTTTTTTTTCAGATGCTGTACTCATTCATTTCCTTTGGTGTGACATTTGACTCAACACTGGCATCAGAGTACGATCCTCCTGAACACCTCTTCCGCATCCGGCTGGTGTGCACGCTGCTGGAGACTTGTGGACAGTTCTTCAGCTCCGGCTCCAGCAAACGCCGCCTTGATTGCTTTTTGACATACTTCCAGGTGAACTTTGGGGATGATTAATTTATTCTCTCTCTCTCTCTCTCTCTCTCTCTCTCTCTCTCTCTCTCTCTCTCTCTCTCTCTCTCTCTCTGCAATAAATTGAGAGTTAAGCATGTGTTAAATTTTCCTTGGAAAAATATATTGCAATATCTTTCTTTCTAAGCCGAGACTTCCTTCCGCAGCATTACTACCAGTACAAGAGAAATCTGAGTGTGTGGACAAACGAAGAAGGTCAGGAGTTCCCGTGGCAGATTGAGCATCTAGTAAAGGACACTATAGCTGCTGTCCGGCCCAAACTGCAGCTGGCTACTAATCTTGAGGAAGCCCAGAAAGCAGTTCAGAACCTCAACAGTCAGATTGTGTCAAAGGCAATCGAGGTGAGATGTTTTTATCATTCATTTTGTTATTTATCACTATACTTTTTTTTGTAGTGCTTACATTCTGTGTATGGGGTGCTGTGGAACATTGAGACTGTGCATGTGATGAAAAGGGTCTTCATAATTTCGGAAAGTACTATTATAAAAGCATTAGGGTATATACATCAAAATCATTGTATTTTTATTTTCAAAAATTTCTGCTTTTCATTCTCATTAATGAAATAGATACGAGATTCATGGTGAAGCAATAAATTATTAACATATCAGACAAATGAGTATTGTGACTGATGTAGTAGAGTGAAGGGCAAGAAAATAGATGCATTGTAGTGAGATATGAAAGAAAAAAGGTATTGAATATTATTTAAGTGGTATGTAAACATATCTATAGTAAGATTAGTCATAACATTGGTGTACTTCTCTTTCATAGTTGGTTCCAAGTTTACGGCAGTATCTGGAGCCTGAAGACATGGACAGCTTGGAACCAATTGCAGAAGAGGGTGAGTAACATTAGTATTTTAGGAGCCAAGCTCCATACTTACTGTCATTAAACATTTGATGTCAGTCAGATAATTGCATGACTGTCTTTCTCATTGACACCATTACAGGCAGTGAAGAGCAAGTGCCAGGGCTGGAGGGTGACTTAATGGAGGACATGATGGAAGATGAAGAGGAATTTGAGGAGGTTGAAGGTGAATTGGACTGGAGTGAATCACATGGGGAGTCCCTCACTCCTTCTCAGCACAGCCAGCCTGGGCGAGGCACCATGGAGGAGGTATGTGGGTTGTACAACTTCCCTGGTAGCTACAGACTACCTTCGTGGTAAGGGAGATTGTCAAAGAGAGATGAACTACTCTTGAATGTCCAGTTGCTCACAGAATTCATGACGAGTGATTGCCTGATGACCTTTGCCAATCATGAGCTGCTCTTGGTGATTCAGCTGTTGAAGGCTGTGGGTAGTTTCATGCATAAAGTCACCTTGTATATAAATAACATTTTTGTTCAATTGGTTTTATAATTGTATTTTTCTGTAAGAGTCAAATCATGTATAATTGCATGTTATCTTAGAAGCCAAAATATAGTTTTGTGATACTAATTCTATAAATTATATAAAGTTTTTTTCATCCGTAAGTGATGATAATATATCATTCTAGGAAGAAGCAGGACTGACTGGAGAAGCAGAAGAAGAGTTGGGAGATGAGGAAGATGGAGGAAGAGAGGAAAGAGGAGCACAGTTAGAAGAGGAACAGCTTCTAGATGGTGATATGAATGTTAATATAAACCATGTAAAGTGTGAAGAAGACAACGACTTCATGTCAGCATTTGATCGCATGATGGCAGACAGCATCTTGGAACGTGCCTCAGCTGTGCCTCGGCCAGGCCAGTTAGATATATCTGTACCCGTCCACATTAGATCAACAGCAAAGAAAACTTACGGTGAGTGGTTTTGGTTTAAATGATTTTGGTTCAAATGATGTGTTATCCAATTTATTTCCAAGATACTTTGTTGATTTTTTATTTTTTACAAAAATTAAGATACCAAAAATATTTTATATCTAAGCAACAAATTCAAAAATATTCTTGGTATCTTAAAATTATTATTTGAAGAGTTATTGAATATAATTACAATGTGCATATATATCCCATGGGAGCTCCACGCAGCTGCGGCAGCATGCCCTCATGGCCATTACCGCTGGAATCAAATTGGTTGCAAGGACTCCAGACCACTGACTGCTCCACCCTGCAGATCTAGCTGGCCCTGGATCATGCCCATCACTGCCAGGGGGCCACTGTGTTGCTGCCCTCCTCATCTGCTAAATGCCCACAGATGTGATGCTGTGGTTGCTAAGGGTGGCACTTCTGCCTCACTAACACAGTTACCTACCACAGCTGCAGCCTACCAGTGGCATGGTGAGATGAGCTGCTGCAGTTGTGGCAGGCAGTTGTGTTATTGAGGCAGAGGTGCCACCCTTAGCAACCACAACAACATGTCTGTGGGCATGTGGCAGATGAGGAGGGGAACAGTCTCTGGGGAACACAGGAGGTAGTGCAGCAGTGGGTTGAGAGATATACCTCCTGACCCTGGGAGTCCAGCATCATATACTGCAGCAGCATGCTGTCTGCCCGGGGCTGCTATTGGGAGACATCGAGCGATTGATTTCCTCCTGCTGCTTCTGCCTTCACCTGCCACAGGCAAAGGCATGTGCTGGAAGACCTACAGCACCACAGTGGCTCCCTGGCAGTAGTGGGCATGCTGCAGGATGAAGTAGTTGGGAGTCCTCACGACTCACTCAATTCCACCAGTGATGGCCACAACCCACGTCCTGCCTCTGTCCAGGTCAACTGAGCCATCTGTGACAGCACTCATCAGGCTGAGCCCTTCCCAGCAGGCAGCTGCATGACAGAGAAGTCTGCTATGTGGAGGGTCCGTTGAGCAACTGATTCCCTCTTGTAGACAGTGTGACTGGTGAGCATGCTGGGTTGCCATATGCCTTGCTCTGTGAAGATAGCGACAGGTCTCCACTCTCACCACTCAGGGGCGGCAGGTGGGAGTTGAGGGCTGCTCATGCCACTGTCAGAAGAGTCTACAGGAGGGAATCAGTTGCTCAACGACTCTCCATGCAGCAGTCTTCTCTGTCACACAGCTGCCTGCTGGGAAGGCACACCACCAGCAAGCCCTTAAAGCCATGGCTCGGGTTGGTGGGTGGGCACCTGCTGCGCTCAGTACAAGTTAATGGCACTGAGGCATCTTTTATAGAGATTCCTGTGGCCTGAAAACTTGCCCCATTTGGCTCTCATGATGTCTCAGCAGGGGGATGGCAGAGTGGTAACTGCAGCTTGGGTTGGTGGGCATTCAGGTTGCCTGCCAGGAGATTGGTGTGGGAGGTGAAAATGAGAAGCTCTCTTGCTTTCAGCGGATGCTATTGTTTCCTGTACATGTTAATACAGTAGGAGCTGGAGGCCTTCCACCTGGAGCTTGAATGCCAGGACCTCCACGCTATCCCAGTGCTGTGCAGCTGCCAGTGCCCTCTGTGGTTGCAAGAAGAGTGTGGTGTGTGTAGCATGCCACCCACCATCTTTGGCAGCTGGATAGAGGGAACATAGTCTTGGGTTCCCCAGGTTCGGTGGAAGCTGGCAGCTGTACTCGGAGTTGGCAGCAGCTGTCTCCTGACAGAAGGGTACTTACTTCCAGCTGCATTGCCCATGTCTCCTCACTGATGATGATGGGCATGTCATGGAGGGAGTCACTGGGCCATGACTCATCTTGCTGTCATCAGTGCTGAGCCTGTGGCTGCAGGGGCACTTTTGTGTTGGTGCTTGTGTCCTAGTTGCAGGATCTGGCTCTGCTGTCCTGGGCTTAAGTGCTGGTTAAGAGGTTTAATTTCTTACCTTGCTGGTTGCTGGGTTCACCTGTGCATCCCCCTTCCTAATCTTGTACTGGCAGTGAGTAGGGGAGGGGACACTTGGGATAGGCCACCTGGATCCTTCTTCCAGCCTTGGCTTGGCATTCATAGGGACCTGTTGGTGGACCCATACTGGCCTCATGGACAAGGCTGACCCTGTGGTGGATGCTGGTGTTGTTCACCTTGATGCTTGCGGGTGAACCTCTACCACATCGAAGGGCAGGTTCAGTTGGGGTAGTGCTTCAGCACCACCCTTTGTCTCCTCTCATTCATTGGGGTCAAGAAGCACCTTGTTCCTGTCACTGGCGATACGGCATAGCAGTGCTGTAGTGTAGTCACCTTGAAGGTTGGGCCGCATCTTCATCCTTAGGTTGGGATATTCCATCTATAGGGGAGTGATGGTCAGGTAGGCTCTGCCATGGTTCCCTGTACTGCCCAGCTTGAACTTGGGCCTGGGAGTTTGCAAGTGGTGAACTCGGTTGCTTCTGGCAGTGGTCCATTCTCGCGCTGTCTCCTCATCATTGTCCTGCTGCTGTTCCTGCCCATTGTCACTCCTGACGGACAGCTCGAGTGATAGATTGCCCTCTATCAGGTTGGGGTGGAGGTTACAGACCACCCCTTTGGATGTGCACTCAGTACTGCTGTCCTTCAACTGGTCATTTGGCAGTGGTGTGGGTACCTTCTTCAGGTTGGAGGCCTTATCTGGGGTTGCTGATGGAGACCATGCTCTTGTCCTCTTTACCTGAACTGTCGCTATTCAGCTGTTCACCACCAACATTGTGAGGCACTAGAAAACAACCACATAGCACAACCAGTAGAAAGATGATGTGGGTCAGTAAGTGACCTGACCCCACTAAGTCAGTGGAGTTAAGGACCGCATGTCTGCTCACCTTGGTGGTCGTATTGTCAACTCCTGAAAGTTTCTTAGTTAAAATAAACTTTGTTCAATGGAAAAAAAAAAGCACACTGAAATGATAAGGCCATAATGAAAAGATGAAGAGTAAAGAATTTGTAGAGAAAGTGTATGCCTATGCGAGTGAAGTTGAAGATGTTGAGAGAAAGAAAGATAATATGTTGCTATCATCTTACCTCTGTATTCCCTACTTTGTGTTAATGGTTTATTTATTTTTTTTCTGGAGTAGATCAGTTGTTGAGTGAAGGTACAAAGGAAGAAGCCAAACCAGTTGTCAACTTTGTCTTCTTGACACGGTCAGGCAACAAGCAGCAGTACAATAGTGTAGAGATGCCAGTTGACTCTGAACTTGTCACCAAACTACGGACACGAGAAGAGGTATGTGACATCTTAAGTATAGGGAAAATTGTTCTTATTGATGAACTAGTAGTTTGATGTCTTCATTGGTTCATATTTAATGGTTCATATTTAATGTTCCTTAATGCCACTCATTAATCACCTTACCTTACTGAAGGGCCATTCATTCCCTTGCAGAAGTTGGCAACCATGGATTTGCCACATCAATCTCATCATTTGTAATAATATACATGCAGGTCTTCTTCCACCTCCTACTGTTCTTCCTGTTCCATTCATGTACTTTTTTCTTTGTCTGCCTCTTGCTCTGCTACCTGAGATTCTTCATGTTAAGCTAAGTCCTCTCTGCCTTTCCTCTTCTTATCACATGTCTGAAATTTCATTTGACTGCTTGAATCTTCACTATTAGTTCTTTTTCACTACCCATTCTTGTCAGCATTTCTTCACTTGATATTCTTTCTGTCCAAGATATTTTCAAGAGCCATCTCCAACACCACAGTTCAAATGCTTCCATCCTCTTCTCCATCTGTTTTATTTGACGTCCAGGCTTTTTCAGTTCCACATAGTAACACTGACCATACGTACGCATTGACTACCCTTCGTCTTGTATTTATTGATGTGTGTGTCTGTTGGTAATTACATTTTATCTTCTGAAATGCCTTTTTGGGTTCACATATTCTTCTTTTGATTTCCTCTGTACATCTTCCATTATGTAGCTTCTCAAGTAGCAAAGTCTTCTCACTTGTTTTAAAATTTTGTTGTTCACTGTTACATTGCTTCTTGAAACCTGTGTCTTCTTACTAATCACCATATCTTCCATCTTATCTGCATTGATTGTTAGACCTTTTGCTTCACTCGCTTCCATTACTGTTGTTATAATTTCATCTGCGTACCTTGTATCATTTGTTTTCTCCCAATAGTAAAACCTTCCTTTCCTTCAGTAGATCTCTCATTATCATCTTTCTGTATAAATAGAACAGATCTGAAAATAAAACACACCCCTGTCATATTCATCTCTTTATATCCATCCAGTCACTCAGTTCTTCTACTCTTACAGCCACTTTCAGGTACCTATAAAGTTTGGATACCATTCTAAAATCTTTTTCCTTCCATTCCTATTTCCTTTGATATGTCAATTAAATCTTCATGTTTAATTCTATCAAAAGCTCTCCCATAGTCTGTGAAGCAGAAAAATGTCTCTTTGCATCTCTATACTTCTTTCACTTAGGCCTTAGTATAAAAATTTTATTTCTTGTTCCTTTTTCTTCCATAAACTTGAATATTTCTTATATTATCTCTCTATCTTGCATCTTATTCTTTCTAGCTTTTCAATACTAAATCTATTGAGAGCCTGAAGCATCTCTGTTGCTACACCATCTTCACCCACTGCTTTTCATCCTTTCATCCTTCATCCACTTCATCTTTTGTCATTTATACTCCAAGCTCCAACTATTCTGGTCACTCATCCCAGAACAATTGTTGAATATACTCTTTCCATCTGTCCAGTACTTCCTGTTTTTTTTCTATTACCATCTTTCCATTCTTCTTCTTTATTACTTCCTCTGTGCATAGTCTTCTTTTTCCAGGAAGTTTCTTCACTTTCATAGATCTGAGCATCACTTTTCCAATTTGCATCTCAACACACTGTTTATTTATCCATCGTTCCTTAGCAGCAAAACATTCCTCTTTACTTCTTCTCTATTTCCCTTTATCTTAATGCATTTCTGTGCTTGAACTTCCATCTCTCTTTAATCAAATCCAAAATGTTGTCCATTATCAACTTCTATCTTGTTCTGTATTGTTTAAGATAGATTCTTAAAAAATCTGCTTTCCCTTGTTCATGAGATTTATGACAGGAATGTGGCAGGCCCATTGCTCACCCATACAGTGGCATATCATCACATAATGCAATTAGGCTCAGGGATGGGGAACTACTAACTTTGGCCAGCAGCCTCCCCTAGGAAAGGGGAAGATCAATTTAAAATCAAATTGCTTCCCTGTCAGAGAAGAGCTTCTGTGGAAGAGGAAACTTTTTCTCCCAAAAAAATAGATTATAAACTCCATGGAAGAATAAGGATGTTAAACAAACTTACAAGATAATCATGATTTTGATATTGTGAAGTAAAAAACTCAAATCAGCAGGGATTGAAGAAAAGTTGGATCCAGTTCAATAAGGTGATGATGAACAAATAGCATTGTTTGCATTTTCTCAGGCTGAGAGGGCTGAGAAGGAGAAGGTGAAGCGCATGACCTTGGAGATCAATGAACGACAAGAGGAGGAAGAAGCCGCGGAGATAATGCAACAGGTAATGAGCAGCTCAAGTCAAGACATGACTCATGATTGATTTTCCTTTTTTTTTTTTTTTTGCTTGCTTTGTGGTTAAAACTAGTTAATTTATGGTGAAATTGTTTTATGTTAATAGTAAAGCATGTTTTAAAGTGTTTGAGTAGTGTGTGTGTGTGGTTTCCTGTTGAATAGGATGGTTGGTTAAAAACTGACATGGGTGGTGTTGTAAGAGAGAGAAATGCTAAATTGTCAGATACATACTAATTTGAGTGTGGTGAATGCTTATGGGACGGAATTGGATCTGAAAGAGCTACTATTGGCTGCTGATATCATGCTAGTACTTAATTCAAAGACTAGAACAACTATGAACAAAGTTTGAAAGTGTGAAAGGAAAAAAATGAATGACAAGAAAGAATGATGGTATTGGGAGAAGTAAAGGGTAATTAATGTTGTCACTAGAAATGAAGGGGAAGATTAACTGATGGCCATATTACAACTTAGAGCAAGAACAGGAGGAAGAAAATATCATATGATGGAAGTGAGGTGTGTGAAGAGGAAACACTGGTTCCAATGAGAGTGGTCTAAGATTAACAAATGGGATGAATAGAATATGTGAGAGCACAGGGATTTCTCAAATTATGTGGGGGATACATTCCTAAAGGGATTGCCTAATGTGGAAATTGCATAAAAGTGAACATAAGTAAGCACTATATACATTCAATAATCATGTTCACTTTTATGCAATTTCCACATAGAATATATCATTAATATTATTTACCAATTATTGTAAACACCGGTATCTACAGGTGAATGAAGCAGAGTATGATACAATCATATTATATATACATACATTGCATCCATTGTTCAAAGAAATTGTGTGAATAATATAAAAAGTTTCGTTCATGCTGGCCATTAGCCAATAGTAGGCACCGATTTAGAGATGCCAAATCATAATCATTTCTTTGTATTGATTGACAGATATACAGTTGGACATCCATTGACACGTCATAAGAGATAAGCCTGGCAAACTGAGAAGGTTACCCAGGACCATCATTCTCATGATTAAATGAAAAATGTAATCTACCTACACACACATACTCACTTATTTGATTAGCTTCTTGTACTCTTAATTCTTCTTTCGAATCCTAAATTTTCTCCACGCACCAAGGATTTTTCTAGAACGGAGTTAAAGGTGCACATATTAAGTTTATATCTATTTAAATCTGTGGTATTTGATAGTTCATGTTCAAATCAAGTAAAACAATGGTATCTAAGCAAAATAGAATAGCTCCATTGTGGAATTACATGGAATATTATCAAAGGAATCCTGTGTGAGATAAGAGTAATCATTAGTTGAGCCGTACATCCATTCACACTCAGTGTCCATCACAGATCATTAAGTCTCCTAAGGACTGGGAGTCAGTACTCTGTATTCTATAATCATCCCAGCCAGTATTCTAAATGAATCCCAGAACACTACACCTTGCCCTGGTAACCATCAAGCAATGTGCTGGCCGTTCAGAGACTGGCATTCACGAGCTACACTCTACAGGTTCTGACAGTTCCGCCTACCCAAGGAACTAGTTCCTTGAATTCTTAGGTTATCAGTTCCTACCCACCACTCATGACAGAGCTTGAAGCACTGCATGAAGGGACAGTGTATTGATGGTACACATGGGGAACACCTGATGACACCTGGTGGCCGCATCACAGAACTGAACCAGCCACTGAATTTGATTTTCTTGACATCATGTTATTCTATGTAATCTTTGCAATATGAAAAATTGAATAGATTTTTTTTAACCTCGTGTTATTTGAAAATTGCGTATTCCAAACTCGCATGAATAAAGAAATCCCTGTAATAGGTGAGAAAGTGGCATCTTTGGAGCAAAGTAGAATGGATATGCAAGGTGGAAAATGTAAGATTAATGGAGGAGGGGGGGAAAGATACGATAAAGATTCAGCAATTTGCCCTTGTGATTAAAATGTAGATTACTGATTAACATGAAAGTAATAGAATTCCACAATGATGGTGAAAAAGGATGACAGCCTTTTCACCATCATTCATCATGCAGTATGATGGATATATTTAAAGAAGTGAAAGAGTGAGTGAGAGTCTGTCTCCAGTAGTCCTTACCCTGGCTATGAGTATCAGTTAGGTATAAGAATTACAAATCATCATAATAAATGACTGAGGAAAGTAACTACATATGAAGGGATCTTTAATCTTGTTTCAAAGCTGACCAAGCATAACACCAATTCATGACTCTGGTAACTTATATTCCAGTCATAGATACAAATTTCCAATGGTGTTTACTCTGCTTGTGAAAATCAGTTGTACAAGTGTTGAAAATAACTGTAGGTAGTAAACAGTCATTGAAAGCTTAATATAGCATTCAAATTTTAAGTATAAAGTTTGTAGTGTCACTATTGGCAGGAAACTGCACAATATCCTCACACTGGGCTGGGCCCAATTTGGGTCAGTGATATGATTATATGATTAAGTTTAAGATGGTTTCTTAAAGAGTTTTATGCATTTAGCATTCATGTAGTGGAGTGAAAAGTGAAGGTTAAATGAAACAGTCTATCTAGTTCGTATTACCTTACTTCATGTTGTTGCAGGCACAGCGTCCAGCTACTATGAACTTCAACCGAGACCGCCGACCAAAGTACCAACATCCAAAGGGAGCTCCTGATGCAGACCTTATATTTGGACCTAAGAAAATAAGATGAGGTGAACCAACAATCTTGAATATTTCATCATTGCCAAAGCTGGAAGTGTTTGGCTTGGTAATTAAAGCACTGTTTTATGTTGCTGCTTGCATTGTGTTGCAAGAACCAGCATATTGATCCTGTGATGACCTGATGATTAAATACATTTATAAAAATTGTGATGCAATATTATTCAAGCAAGATTCCTATTTGTAGTAATTTCATTAGTTGTAATCAATATTTTCTATAAGAAAAGTACTTACAGAGAAGTGTGAGAAAATGAATAGATTCTTACAACAAAGAAAGCTAATGAATGATGTAGGAAGGGGAGGGTTGCCTAAACATCAGACTACTTACTAATCAAGCAAGGGAAGCACATACTGGGGAGCACATCACCTCACTGTGTCCAAGCAGGGCCCTTCCCTCCCATAGCAAGTAACTTCAGACAGGAGAGTGACTTGCCATCCTTGGTCACTGCCACGCTAGGTTGTCCCTTGCTGTGACCACTTAATAGACAAGTTAGGTAACTTTTCCTCTTGAGAGCCATCACCCAAATCTCCTTCTCTCCAGGAGGATAACTGCATTATCTGTGAAAATTGTTTTCTTAGTATTGTTGATAGATACTTTACAGAGAAAAGACTTCGCATTATTGTTCATAGATACTTTACAGAGAAAAGACTGTTCACATTATTTTTTTTCTTTTTTAATTGAACTCTGCAGTTTGAAATAAAATAACTGATAAAAAAAAAAGGTGCTAAACATTTTAACTAAGTTTCCGATCAGATTAAACCATTTTCTCTAAAGTAACTGATAAAAAGAGCGAGGAGTGAGGGGAGAAGGTGCTCTGTTAGTCTGTTTACACTTCACAGCTGATCGGTGGAGGGCGGCGGGTGCTGAGTGCCGACCATCAACTATTACTGCTTTCTGGTGGTTGATCTGTGGACATAAACACGCCGGTACAAACAAGTTAGTAAAGATGGCCACGTGTTTGCTTTATAAAGGCATAAATTGTCAAACTGAGAGAAAAGAGGAAAAGAGGCTGTGATGTGAGATGCAGGCTGTAGGATAGGGTACTGTGATGTGCTGTGGTGAGAGATGCAGGCTGTAGGGTGTTGAGTGCTGTGATGAGAGATGCGGGCTGTAGGGTGGTGGGTGCTGTGTTGAGCAGTGGTGAAAGATGCAGGTTGTAGGGTATTGGGTGCTGTGCTGTGCTGTGCAGTTCTGTGGTGGGAGGAGTGCAGGCTGTAGGGTGGTAGGTGCTGTGCTGTGCTGTGCTGTGCTGTGGTATGATGGGAGATGCAGTTTATAAGGTGATGTTCTGTGTTGGTAGAGGTGCAGATTGTAGGGTGGTGTTTGCTGTGCTGCATTGGGGTGGGAGGGGTGACAGATGCTGTGCTGCTTTGGGGTGGTGGATGCTGTGCTGTGCTGTGATAGGAAGGGTGCAGGCTGTAGGGTGATAGGTGCTGTGTTGTGCTATGGTGGGGTGGTGGATGCTGTACTGTGCTGTGGTGGGAAGGGTGCAAGCTGTAAGGTGATGGGTGCTGTGCTGTGGTGGGGTGGTGAATGCTGTGCTGTGCTGTGCTGTGCTGTACTGTGCAGAGTGAGGAATGGTGATGAATGACCTCAGCTGTAATAACTGATGTAATGCTATTCAGTGGTTGTCCTTGCCTTTCTTTGGTCATTGCATGAATATACCAGTGACAAAATAGATCCATTCTGCTAATGCTACAAGATGTCCTTAAGGAGAGAATACATCTTTGACAGTTTTCAGGGGACAACATGGAAAAAAATCCTATCTACTATTCCTTACCTAACGTGGTCACTGAGAGGTCAGCCAGTATCATTGACCTCCCAGCCTCAAGTTCCGGTGCAAAAGACCTGAAAGAACTGGTGGAAACTTGGGTTCCAAAAGATGACAAAGATGAAGTGGAATCCGAGGTGAGACTTTGTATTGCTACTAGTATTTTGTATAGAGTTTGTACAGTCAAACAACATGAATAAAGAGAAAAACAAAACAAAAACAATGACATTTCACAATATAGAGTTAATTCATTTGCTCAATATTTTAGCTCAGTTTCCTTATACGTGTTACTTAATTGGTTATGAATTTTAAATTCTAGGAGTAATAATTGATTCTCCTGTTGAACCTCATCATTTAGGTGTATATTCTGCCATTCCTTGTTCCTCGTCATACTATTCTAAGTCAGGCAACATTGCATACCACCTAATTTCTTGCTATGAATTGATAAACATGCTGAAATGTTTTGAAATATGCAAGATGAGAGATTAAAGACATGCTTTTCATAACTTCTTACAGCTTAAAAAATATTTCCCACTGATGGAAAAGAAGTCAAGAGTGCGGCCACACAAGTCCCTCAAGAAGCCAAAGAAGCTGAAGCAACCTCCCCAACACAGAGGAAAGAAGCGCCTCACCAGTAAGCAGAGGCGAGATCTTGGTCTCCACCTTATTGACAAGACCAACAAGACCTTCGAGATGTTCCTTCCTATTCATGACCTGTGGAAGAGCTACGCCCAGGAGCTGCTCCATATCAGTCATTTCCTACAGAGTGGCTGGAATGGTGATAGCCGGGACACCAAGACTGAAACCATCCAAAACAGGGTCAGGAAGATGGATTACTTTGGTTGCTTCCTTCGAGTAACCCGGTCTCGGTGTTCAGAGTATGTGGGGATCCAAGGAATTGTCATCAGAGAAACCAAAAATACTCTTATAATGGTGTGCCCAGATGACAGTGTGAAAACCATCCCCAAGATGCATAGTGAGTTCAGCTTTGTGGTAGATGGTGTTGGTTTTTCTATCATAGGGAACCACTTGCACCAGAGACCAGCAGAGCGGGCCAAACACAATTTTAAGAAGCTGTGCCTGTGGCTGTGATGTACCAAGATTTGTTGTGCTGTGAGAACATTTTAAAAACATTGTACAAAATACATCAGTGGCTCGACTAAGTTGTTGGGATCTCTCAAAAACAAATGGACAAAAGTACTAAGATTAGTGTGAGCTGTGAATGGTAGCAAACATAATGCATATAGTATTTGCATTATCAACAAGTGTCAAATAATGTGTTCATGTAATGGGTATGTTATTCTTTAAAAGTGATGTGATGGATATTATGGATGCTTTTTCAAAGAAATTTCTAATAAATGATGAAACTTAATAATGACAATGACAATGCCCTTGTATGGTACATCCAGGGAATATGAGTTAGGCACACAAGTACCAGGCTCAGCTGGGCATGGATTTAGTTATGTCTTGTAGTCCTTGTGTTCACTATTCAGTTGATGAAGTCCAGCATTAAGTGGTTGCTCCTTGCTGATTTCATGCTATTGATCACAGTGGTGGCAGTCTTGGAGCAGCTGTTTGGTATTTTCTGCTTGTTGGTGGCCTTATTGCCATTCCAAAACCACTTTCCTCTGGCAAACACCTTAGCATATCCAGAGAACTTTTTGATAACTGATGCTCAAAAGACTTGAACAACCACCACATCATGGCCAGAGAGGTGGGAGGGAACAAACCTCTGGAAAAGCAGTTTTGTTGTATGCAAAGAGGAATGATGGAGGAACCGGTAAAAGGGAACAAAGATGCTGAAGGAAAAAAAATTATATAATATATATATATATATATATATATATATATATATATATATATATATATATATATATATATATATATTACACACACACACACATACACGGTTAGCACGCGCGTCTCAACCGAGAGGGTCCGGGTTCGAGTTCCAGGAAGCGGCGAGGCTAATGGGCAAGCCTCTTACTGTGTAGCCCCTGTTCACCTAACAGTAAATAGTTACGGGATGTAACTCGAGGGGTTGTGGCCTCGCTTTCCCGGTGTGTGGAGTGTGTTGTGGTCTCAGTCCTACCCAAAGATCGGTCTATGAGGTCTGAGCTCGCTCCGTAATAGGAAGGCTGGCTGGATGACCAGCAGACGACCGTGGTGGTGAATTACACATACATACATACACACACACATGAAGCTGTAGGCGTCGTGGTCGTTGCTGTGTCCTGGCTGGCTGGAAGATTTATAAGGGCACAATGGCAGCGTGTGAGCCTGACTTAATAATCTCATTACGAGCGCTCAGAGGCTGTGTTTAAGGGCTTCTTGGAGGTCGATTCATTACGGGATTAGAGTCTGGAGAGAGAGAGAGAGAGAGAGAGAGCGCCGTTTATTATTCCTTATTATAAAGAAAAAAAGTTTGTTACCAGTGTTATGGAACTAGAGATAACGAGTAAGGCATCTTCATTTACTTAATCACCATAATTGTCTTCATTAGTTGTGTTCCATACGGAGACTTACTGACGTGATGAGGCGCCCTAAGCAATAATCGCCCTTCCTCATTTCCTTCGCCTCTGCCTCTACGTGTGAATGAGCAGGACGCGCCACTGTGCCACACCCAGCTCCCCTTTTGTCTGTGCAGCGCGGTAGTTACACGCTACTGCCTGCTGTCTGCCGTCTGCTCTTTGTCAAATTAACGTGAATAAGCATGAGTATTACAACACAAAACCTTAATCTAATGCTTGCAAGTTTTATTTCATTTACTTTTTATTAATTTACGTATATGGTTTTGTGAAATAAGACAGTTTTTAAGTACATGAAATGACCGAAAAGAAAAAAAATTACACTACAGAGGAAATATAACACTAAAAAGACAACCACAAGCATTTTACATTTAACGAATACAGAAGAGAGAGAGAGAGAGAGAGAGAGAGAGAGAGACGCAGAAAGAGAAAGTAAAAACACATAACAGGAACGCGTATATTTTTTCGCTCCGCACATAAATTTACAGAATCTCCTCAATGCCATTCGTTTAGGCGGCGCTGGTGGTCAAGGATTTTCAGTGGGCTGCAGCCGTGGGGAAGGTGCGGCCGTAGTGGTCGGGGAGGTGGAGAGGGAGACAGGGCTGGGGATTGTGGGATTGGGAGGGAGCGATCTGAGAAATGGTGTGGAGTGAGGTTAACGTTGGCAGCGAGGATGGGGAAGAGGAAGGGGAGTGAGGGGAGGCGGGAGTGCGTGTTGGGTACGGAGTGTGAGAGGAGAGAGTCCAGGAGTCTTTGTCAAACTCAATATAACGAAGGTCCAGCTTTTCGCTAAATCGCTACAACACATTTTCTTCAACTCGTAGTATCTTACGCTATCAATCGTTATCATTTTGAGGCTGTTACCGTTATTTCATCTATTTTTTTTCACCACTTTCTTTAATTTATATATTTACAAAACTCTTCACTCAGTTTTTCAATTGTTCATCACAGTCACGTAATCATGATATCGGCATCTCGCTGTCGGTTAATCTGCTTTGGTGTCACTCCGTCTTTATGTTTGCTCCTTTTGAGTCTCTCCGTCTCCCTGTCTTTTCTGCCTATCCGTCTGGCATTTGCAAGAACCGAGAAGGCAAGCAATCAGATTTTACAGAACAAAGAAACAGCGTCCTTTGTCCTTCTACCTCGTACAATCTGTGGAGCGTGAGGCAAAACAGCACTTCGGTCGACACACACACACACACACACAATGAGTGGGTACTACAATTGGATTAATAATGCAGTCTAAGCCCTTGCCGCTTTCAATCTTTCTTAATGCATTTTCAAATTTCCATTAATGAATTTCTCTCCGACAAGAAAATAATCAAGTGAGGTCCTTTAATCCAATTACCTGAATGCTCCAGTTATTAACTTATTGAGGAACAGAGATGGTTTTCGTCATCTCTTTCCTATAAAACTTGATCAATAAAAAAAATAAAAGAAACGAATGCTTTTCGAACCAGTGGGTTTCAGAAGTGAAGCTTCTCCATTATTTTTAGTGACAAGGGATTTTAGATTATTAAATTACATTAATAATCTATAATCCCTTAGTACCATAATAAGTGCTTTTGTTCCATTCCCATTTGCAAGAATGAACAACAAATATCCATGTGCACGAACACCCACCCACCCATCCACACTCACACCCACTCCCACAGAGCAGACTGGCAGTTTGTGGTTAAATTATAGAATCCTCGCCTCGTTGACAAGTCCACAAACGGCTCCCTTTACAGATTATTCATAAAACTCGCCATTTGAGGGTAAAGGTGGTGACGGGCAGTGGTGGTGAATGCTTAGAGTTGAAGGGTAAGAGGGTGGTGATGCATCTAACCTCGTGGTGTGATGAGTAGTGGGGAGTGACGATCAGGGATGGAAGGCGTGGTGATGGGAGCAATGAGAGACGGGATGGTGATGAGGTAATAGTGCCGAGGGACATATGGTGCTAGGAAATGATGATGTAATTAGGGTGACGAGTGCTGGTGGGGTGATGATGGTGATGCATGAGTTGGGTGTGGTGGCTGAGTGGTGAGGACATAAGTGGCAGCATATGGTCATGGTGGTTGATGATGATGATGATGGGTGGTGATGTGTTGCAATGGGCGTGGTGTGGCAATGATGTGTTTATCAGGAATGAGAAGCTTTGCACTACGTTTCTGCCTCTCCCCTCTTCGTTGTCTGTCTGTCTGTCTGTCTGCATCTTTCATTAAATTTACGTCACCAGTCTTCTGCGCACTGCCGGAGAACCACGACGGTGCCTCACAGCCTTTTCACGTCCCCTTCTCTGGCTTTTGGCTTTTACTGCGCGCTTTGGAATCTTTTCGCTGCTGCGCGAGCAACCAATCAAACAAACAACTGACCAATCAGACACTTTTGACCTTTCTTTTAGGATAGGTACTTCAGTGGGCCTTTTTCTTTAGTTATTTTTTCTTTATTTATTACCCCCTCTTACATGAAAACATCAACTTTCTAGTGTTTATAGTTTATTATCACTTTTTTTTTTTTACCTGTTCTCATCTTCACGAGTGTTCGTTTCCGTGGTAATGTCGCGTCCCGTTTCCTTCTCCTACTTTGATGTTCCCATGACTACTCAGAATGACGCTTGGCGATCACTGCGGCGGGGCCAGGTAGCCGTGAAAGAGAAGAAGGGGAGGAGCGTGCGAGGTTGTTCCCTTCTCCTTTTTCCACAAAGCTTGGTGGAGTCGATAACGAGGTACTGTCTTCAAAGGTTTTCTTTTCCCGTATTGTTTTGCCTCGGTAACAAGGGAGGTGATCATTATAATCTCTCTCTCTCTCTCTCTCTCTCTCTCTCTCTCTCTGACGCAGACGGTATTCATTACAGACAGAATCGCCCCTCACTCGGTATGAAAAAAGGCTTTTAATAGCTTTCCGTGACAGACTAAATAGGGAGGGGAGCAGATTGCGCACGCACTCACGTACGCATACGCTCACACACACACACACACACACACACACACACACACACACACGAGACAAGAACCTTTATCTAATCATCAAATTTGGATTCTGAGCCCAGGGATGGCACCACACGTTTCCTATAAGAATTATGGGGAGGAAGTCATCATCAAGTGTGTATGCTGTAGATAGTTCCTGCCAAGAGGTCGTGCATGGTGGTTAAACACTGACAGTACAGACCAGTCGCGTTGTTCATCCCTTTATGTATAAACACGCACATTACTTCCTTCCGAAAACTGCACTAGTATACTTCTCTTCAAAGCGACAAACTGACAGGCGAACAGGACCACACACGGCAGTAACAAGTCGCCTGATTCCATAACATTAAAACCGTTATGCTCGTTAACGTGTTACGGTTTAATACTGTCACTAGTTTGTTCCTCATGAATTTAATTAACTAAACGAGACTTGATATCCATATAGTGATGATCATGAAAGCTGGTTGGTTAGTGGTGTAGTCTTAATGGTCGCTTGCAGTCAAATAGTAACATTAATTTGTGATAAATCAGTTTGCTGCTTCTTGAAGGTTAATTATACGCAAATTTTGACCATAATTAGTAATACATTAGCTTCAATTCAAGCGACACCTGGCCACCACATCCTCAGCAACACATCTTGAACGAGAGTGAAGCAATTTGGACAATCGTATTTCAGTCTACAGCAGAACTATAATACTACCAGTCTGCATCGCACGTCTATCTAATCCCAGGTTCTCCCTCTTCATTACCTGCCCTAAGCTCATGCTCTGTTCTATATACATTTGTTTTGATATACATAAAAAACGGTGCTAACTGCTGATGGTAACAAGTTAACGAGTGTAACGAGAGTAACGAGTGTGTGTCGACCCGCAGCGGTGCACATGGTGGAGGATTAATTGCTGAGGATATACGTAGATACCGGCGGTTATTTGAATACTGGAGCTGTAATTGAACGCTTTTTCCATGACTGATTCAATCGATTACTCTCAATAATCGTTGTAGCTTTGTGTGCATGCGCGCGCGAGTGTGCGCTTACAAAATGACACAATAAATTTGTCTTTTACATACACACTATGAAAAAAATAAACATGCATCCCGTAATATTATCAAACACACACACACACACACACACACACACACACACACACACACACACACACACACACACACACACACACACACACACACACACACACACACACACACACACACACACACACACACACACACACACACACACACACACACACACACACACACACACACACACACAAACACACACACACAAACACAAACAACACAAACACACACAACACACACACACACACACACACACACACACACACACACAAGCCAGTGAGAAGAAGCAACGCAACCTACATTCAGTATTCCCTTTACTCCTAAATTAGGTATGGAATCATCCGCTAGACTCCCCTTGATTGTCGGCATCACTCAATCACACACACTACTCAATCTGCTGCATTTCACGTATAGACGGCTAAGTGTGGAAGTGCGGTTAACGAGGCTAGTCAGAATGTAACGCAGCGGGCAATAGCGAATGCCTTTACACACACACACACACACACACACACACACACACACACACACACACACACACACACACAATCAGTTGCATAATCAATCAATCAACCAATCAATCGACGCCATACGTTCCTAAGTAGTAGTTTTGACAAGTCCGCAGCCAAGTAGTTAAACATCACACGACATAAACAGCAGCAATTATGAAGGGCATTAAGATAAGTCCTTTCTTATTGGAAATGTTGTAAATAGCAAGAACAACAATCTAAGAGTGGCCAAAACCATCTGAGTTTATCGTACGAAACTGTAACAGAACCAGTCCTCACAACTAGGATTCACGCTTACTAATGCACAACCTCTATGATAATTATTCTACACCACATTCGTAAAACATATGCAGAGATATACACTACGGGCAAAATTTCCTCTTTCCCTACTGTATACCTGAAATTCCCCTTTCCCCTATACTGTATACCTGAAATAAGTTCCCAATCCTGAAACACTTCTGCGCGGTATATACACTACTTCTAAAAAGCTCCATTTGAAGCTACACGGGTTTTAAAGGGTATTTTTACGGTTCTAGTACCAAATTACTATAAAAGCCTACATCATTAAAAGGAGAAACGGTCTTGAGAAAAAGGCTATTACCTCTGTGGCCTTTGAAAGTAGTCGTGATGAGGCAGCAAAGTGTTTCTGAATACAGGCCACAGACTCACAGCGGTGGTCTGGCAACCTACCTCATTATTTCTAAGTCCCAGGCCTTCCTCCGCCCTTCAGCTACTTATTACTTACTTCCCAAGACACTCATAACTCTTTCACTGCGATATGGAACAATTTCAGCGTATTTACGTAAGATAATGGGATGAAAAGAGTAGATTATTTGATATCTAGCTAGTACTATGCTCAAAGGTGGCTGTAGAAAAAATAAATAACCCGCTTTAGAGTAGCCCATGATTAAGGAAATAAGTCAAATAGCAGTGAAAGGGTTAATGAGCTGGCACTTCTCATTACAAACACTCACCCACTACAACGTCGAAGATCGGTGGACGCAACACACGTCGCCTCTGTCCTGCGTCCGGCGGCTGGAGACTCCTGGGAACGAATGAGGTCTGGGAAGTTAGAATTGTTATTTGAGCAGTTAGAAGCTTTGAAACTATGAACCTGAACCTTAAACGAGCGAGCAAATGGTAGTAAACAAGGAAGCTACACACACACACACACACACACACACACACAATTTTATGCCACCCCAATCTTTCATTTTGCCACTAGAAACTACGAATATGAAAGGTCTGTTGACAACCTACGCCACTAGAAAAGCAAAAAATTCTCACTGGGCTGAAAAGAAAGTAAAAACGTGAGGGACAGGATGCGTTTTTCCTATCATTAGCTGACCCGTTTCTTGTATGGAGTGCCCCAAACCTTTGACTTTGTTAGGAGGAGGAGGAGGAGGAGGAGAGTGAGGGTAGACAAAGACAACACCTGACTCGCCGGTTCAGGTGGCTGTTCAGGAGGGAGGGAAGTCCTGGTTCTTTTTCCGTCTTTTTTATGCACGAGGGGAGCTGGCCAAGGGAGGAAAAAGTAGAATAAAACCCTCAACGAAAGGGAAAAAAAGCCAAGTGAAAAAAAAAATCAGATTAGAGACAACCTTTACATCAATTTTCCTTTTTTTTCTGTCTTTTCATCTCCGTGTGTCGGTTTGTCTCGTACTTTCTAATTCTGTTGAGACAAATGTGACGCTCTTTTCACTTCTCAACCTGAAAGAAAACAAAATAAAAACAAGTGAAAAAAGTCAGATTAGAGACAACCTTTACATCAGTTTTCCTTTATTTTGTTTCCCTTTTCATCCCCGTGTGTCTGTTTGTCTCGTACCTTCTCATCATTTTTTTAGACTAATGTGATGCTCCTCCTTTCACTATTCTGCTTGTCGTTATTCTTTACTTCACCTCTGAATTAAAAGTTTTACCTCTTCCTCCTCCTCTTCTTTTTCTTCATCTTCCTCCTCCTCTTCCTTTTCCTCTTCCTCCTCCTCCTCCTCCTCTCCTCTTGCTCTTCAACCTCAACCACCACCACCACCACCACCACCACCAGAGGGAGCTTCCTCTCTTAACTCCTGCTTATATTTTTGGGGACTGGAATGCTCGGATTTGATAAATAGAAGAGCGTTTTTATCAACTACACACGAGTTTTATTACTTTCTATATTTCTTTCTGTATTTTATCCACCTATTTTCTTTTTCTTTCTTTCTTTCTTTCTTTTTTTCTTTATCCGTGTACATGGATGTATGTTACCTTTTCCTTTTTCTTTCTCTTTTCTTACTGTTGATATAAGCAAAACTATCCCCCCTCTTCTCTCTCTCTCTCTCTCTCTCTCTCTCTCTCTCTCTCTCTCTCTCTCTCTCACACACACACACACACACACACACACACACACACACACACACACACACACACACACACACACACACACACACACACACACACACACACACACACACACACACACACACACACACACACACACACACAGGGTTCATTCGTAAAACTCGCCACGTTCGTCTCAGTTTTCCTCGGAGTGTTTTTCCCTCCACCACATCACCTTTTTCCAAATTCTACACTCGTAACAATCTTATTTTAGTTGCTTTTCCTGTACACTCACACGCTGCCTGGACGCGACGCCATTACTGCAGCGAAACACGTCTTATTTGATCTCCGTTGTGATGTTTAACTCCATCAGTACCATGCCGCGTTTTCATATTCATTCTGGTTAGTATTTGGTGATTTTATGCAACTTCAGGAATTTAAGTTGGGGTTGAAATAGTGAAGACTCTGGCCAGTAATCTTTTGACCTCCACAGACTAATTCTAATGCAAATAAAATCGTCTATTCATACCACAAAGTCATGGTGAAAATGCGACTCAGTATTGAAGGAGTTAAGAACATTTATGCGAGTACTTAATTTATGTGTTCTTTCTTCGAACCTAAAAAATAAGGGTATTACATTATATCATACAAAACATTTTAATGGGGATCTTTTCTTAGCACATGATTAAAAGCTCATTCCTTCCTATTTCTTCATTTTCAACCCCTTCAATACTGGGACATATTTTCACCTTGAGATTTGTGTACGATTAGACTATTTTATTGACACTAGCAAGGGTCTATGGATGTCAGAAATTAATGGCCACAGTTTTCATTATTTTAACCCACCTCATAAGTTTCTGAAGCTCTATAAGAATCAATAAAGAACAGCAGAATGAATATTGAAACGCGTCATGGTACTGAAGGGGTTAAGTTTGAAAACATCGCATCAATAGTCTTCTTTTAGTAACATCCTCGTGGGTATTGAAGCTACTACTCTCCTCATCTCGATCCACAGAACACAAGACGGCGTCTTTTTCATTTTCCACATACCATATTCCTATCTCGTTGCTGAATTAAAGCCGTGGTACAGTGGAACCATGCGTTCTTTGGAGTCCGAGGGGTCTCTAAGCACACGGGTTCGAATCCTGTCCACGGTCCGAGTGTAGGTTGGGCTTCCTCACTCGGGGTAACGGTTTCCTAGCGGATGGACTTTGAGATAGGAGGTACCCCTTTAGCTCATAAATTCCCGTGAAAAAGACCACATGGTATATATAAATAAAAAAAAAAAATCTCCTTTACTAATATTCTTGTGGAGACTGAAGACATTAACGCTACAAAACGAACCACAGAGCCCCGTCTTAACCTCTTCAGTACCATGACACATTCTCATATTCATTCTACCTAATATTTGGCGGTTTTATACACCTTCAGAAACTTGTACAGGGATTTCTTTATTTATTCTTTTTTATGCAGGAGAGGAAACTGGCCAAGGACAACAAAAATTAAATAAAAGGCCCACATTTCTCTTAAAGTTCATACGAATTATCTAGAAGTGAGGTTAGATGTCTTGAAACCTCCCTCTGAAAAGAAGTCAAGTCGTAGGAAGAGTTTACCAGAGAAAGGTATGAATAGTGAAGACTCTGGTCACTAACCTTCTGACCTCCATAATAAAATCGTCTAATCGCACCTAAAACTCCTAGTAAAAATACGTCCCAGTACTGAAGAGGTTAACACTTCACCTAATACACTTCACTAAACATGCCATTCATTTAGCATACTCATCTCATTGTACCAACGGTCTCCTTTACAATTTAACGTCTCGGCGGTGAGTACTCGAGGATGTTTAGGCGCCGAACTCTTGTCTTCAGAATCTACTTAGCTCCCTTCATTTGCTACACCGAGGCAAGGAAGGCATCGCGTCCACAGAGTGATTATCGAGGCCCCTGCGACGTCGTTGTAGCGCTCATCAGACCTAAAGTTTTTAACAGGTTTAACTGCTCGACGAAGCGGGGGGGGGGGGAAGAGAGAGAGAGAGAGAGAGAGAGAGAGAGAGAGAGAGAGAGAGAGAGAGAGAGAGAGAGAGAGAGAGAGAGAGAGAATGGGGATATTTCCATAAAAAGAAACTTACGCGTTCTTGTTAATAATAACATTGATAGTAATAATAATGAATAATAATGACAGTAGTGATTAGAACAATAACAATAATTACAACAATAATGATAACCGGTTTATCAATATTGTAACCTTGAAACTGAAGACCTACATATCAAATATCAAAAGTTCTTAATGGCAACAGAGTGTGGGGAGTTACAATGACACGTGGAACTGTGGAAGTATTTTATAATGAAAACTGAAGGAAATTATTTGCCAGGTAGCGCCGGGAGGAAAACCGTGCAGCTGGGGAAATCATTGTGGACAGGTGTTGTGATCCGAGCTGTTACACGACGTTGCACAAATTCTCTAGCTACTGATTATAAATAGTCAAAGTTTTTTGCTACCTTTAATAAACAAACTTAATATCTATACATGAGATGTTCGATACGGCGCCGACGAATGACAATCACAACTCCTTCTATTGCCTTCTCCACTGCAAATCATTACAATTTCCCTTACAAACATCCATAATAATTACTTTAATCTCGTATATATTCTCACATCAGAACGGTTTCTACCTCAACGTCGTCCACTATATCTTCATAACGTATTACAATATCTGAATACTGTGCTTTATTTATCAGTATGTAGTAATTACAACGTTTCCCCTTTCAACCAGCTACCCGTATATAAGAATGACGTTTACTTGGTACATGAATGGAAGCAACCAAAGGTAACGCACCACCAAATGTATTACCATACACATATAGTTACCTTACTCCGTTCACGAAAATGACAACGTAACACACCACCGAATATAATGACAGATCATGATATTTCCAAGCAAGTAACTTCACTCAACGAATCTTTTTTTCTTGGTACCCATACGTAGAATTACGTTAACTTCGTACACGAATACACACAAGTGAATAAGTTATGTAAATTATTCGTCAGAGCAACACGCATGCACACACATGCACACAGCTGTATACGGGATCCTTTACTCATAAATGAAAATGCAAGTGTATAACGACGTCATTATGAGCCAAATACATATATATATAAACCATACTAAAATAATACCTAAACCTCCTATCATTATTCTTCCTCCATTCTAATTTACCTCAAAAGGTTGCATTGCAATTTATAGCTCCACTTACTGTTTATTTGTAGTACAAAACGTTCATGCCGCCCTCAGCTATGCAGCCAAGGGCAACCCGCTCAGCCTCAGTTGTCTTCACTGCTCGTCTCGATCTCGTGTCTCTCTGCTCCAATCCTCTACAATTTCCCTTCAGGAACTTGTGGGGGCGTGTTTTGACCCACACAACACGCCTCTCAAATGTACCGTTCACCAATCAATTGCAAGCTCACGTGACCCCCACGTGTGAGGTATCGACATGTAGGACAATAGCAACGTCACATGATGTTTACCTGCCCGGGGCTGGCCTGGGTCATAAACCTGTTTTCTTTTGACCCACTTATATCCTTCTAATCCATTGTATGGCTGGGTGCGACAACACACTGCGTACTGGCGAACTATCATGCATCCTTGTTTTTTATTTCTTGTTTCTTCATATCTTAAATTATGATGTGGGCATCCGACACGGCGGTGAGCGGTTAACAAGGCACTTGCTGTGTGTGTGTGTGTGTGTGTGTGTGTGCTTGCCTGCCTGAGTCGCCTGTTTCTGTGGCTATTAATGTCTGCGCCTGTCTGATGGCCTGCCTACCTCTCTGCTAATGTCTCCCTGTCTCGGTTTGCTTGTCTGATTGTCTGTCTGTCCTCCTGCTGGTTACACGCAAATGCTTTCGTTCGTTTATCTACACTATTCGTTAGCTGTTTGAAGTTTCCTGTCCACTCTGTCTTTGCTTTACATGGACATAAATCTTTGAACCTGTCTGTTTAGATGGGTAACGACTCATGAATTTGTCTACCTGCTATTCTTTCTTCCTTCTACAGAGATATAAACGCCTAAACTGTCGATCTGCTCCTATGTCATCCCTTAACACTGGCATAAACACACGAATTTGTCTGATTACGTCTTTTAACATGAACATCAACGCACCAGTCTATCTGTTTGCTCTGTTACACAAGCATAAACGTTTGTTCCCTTTATACACGAGCACAAAAACACCACTCTGTCTCTTTAGTCCTTTTTACAACATCATAAACGCCCTAACCTCTCTATTTACTCTCTTTTAGACGAGCATAAACACAAGAGCCGTGTTGTCTACCATTTGTCCTCCTTCAGCACAATCATATGAACCTCTGCACTTACTGGCCTCGGTCTTTCCGCACGAACACACACACACACACACACACACACACACATTAACACAAGGAGGAAAGCCTCTAGAGGGCCACTCATAACGCTCACACGTACGCAACAAACCATGAAGAAGGACCAGAGAGGGAAAAGGAGGAACGGCCGCACTGGAACCACAACTCTGACTCTTAAAATAAATCCAACGAAGCCCAACTCGAGCCCTTCCCAGTCCAGTTCGGCTAAGGGAAGATAAGTCAAGACCAAACATCTGAACGCACGCCGATTGTAGCTAAGCCCAGTCAAAATTCTTCCTTAAGTGGTGATTCAGAGAGAGGGTGGATTATATTATCGTTTTATTTCAAGTTTTCTTTTATGCATGAGAAGTGAAATGCTGCATGTGTACGAAGTGCTATGATGGAGAGTGCTGTGTGAATAGTAGAGGCATGAGTGTTGTGTTTAGTAGTGTGTGCTATTATTGCGCTCTCGCTTAATGTGTGACTGAAGCGTGAAAGGTCACAGAGGATGAGCTGTAGCCTCCGTCACACACACACACACACACACACACACACACACACACACACACACAAGAACGCCAAATTCCAGGAAATACGTGTATGGATATCAGCTTGAAATCTTTTGCCCTTAGGAAATGAAACTCTCTTGTCTCCTCTGCTTCGGTTAACGTACTGAACTCTCCTCTCCTCTCCTTTCGGGGTTTGGATTCCCTTAGTTTCCGATGGGCCAAGTCTCACAGGGGGGGAGGGGGGCGGTTGTAATTCCGGGAAGAGTACTTGTGTCTCGCGGCGGTCACGGATATTGGGTTTGGTCCGCTGCGTCTACTTAGGCTCTTAATTTAGGGTTCCAGACTTCCTGAACGTAATTAAGAGGGCAAAAATGTTTCTCGTGTCGCCAATGAAAGGAAGCTGCAGGACACGACTACCCAATTATTGTGCCGGGGAAAGTTAGGCCACGGAGAGAGAGAGAGAGAGAGAGAGAGAGAGAGAGAGAGTGTGTGTGTGTGTGTGTTTGATCTGCTGCAGTCTCTGACGAGACAGCCATACGATACCCTACGGAACGAGCTCAGAGCTCATTATTTCCGATCTTCGGATAGGCCTGAGATCAGGCACACACCACACACCGGGACAACAAGGTCACAACTCCTCGATTTACATCCCGTACCTACTCACTGCTAGGTGAACAGGGGCTACACGTGAAAGGAGACACACCCAAATATCTCCACCCGGCCGGGGAATCGAACCCCGGTCCTCTGGATTGTGAAGCCAGCGCTCTAACCACTGAGCTACCGGGCGTGTGTGTGTGTGTGTGTGTGTGATTTAAAACAAAAGAAGGATAAGAAACATGAGTGAAAGAAACAACCTCTTGACTAAAGAAGGAAATGTGTGTGTGTGTGTGTGTGTGTGTGTGTGTGTGTGTGTGTGTGTGTGTGTTTACTTAATAAAGGTTATCCATGAACTTAGCCTCTCACTCTCTCTCTTTCTTACACACACACACACACACACACACACCCGGTAGCTCAGTGGTTAGAGCGCTGGCTTCACAAGCTAGAGGACCGGGGTTCGATTCCCCGGCCTGGTGGAGATATTTGGGTGTGTCTCCTTTCACGTGTAGCCCCTGTTCACCTAGCAGTGAGTAGGTACGGGATGTAAATGTCCCGGTGTGTGTTGTGTGCCTGGTCTCAGGCCTATCCGAAGATCGGAAATAATGAGCTCTGAGCTCGTTCCGTAGGGTAACGTCTGGCTGTCTCGTCAGAGACTGCAGCAGATCAAACAAACAGTGAACACACACACACACACACACACACACACACACATACACACGATCAGAATGAGGCGTGGCTTTCCTGATCCTTGATATCAGAGTGACCTTGACCCTTCTCGGCACTCACGCTCATGAACGCTGCACCTTGAAGAGCGAGGGAAATGTCAGCACAGGCTCGGGTATCGTCGTGTCCCTTCCGGCAACCAAGCGCCAGTCACCTTCCGGCAACCAAGCGCCAGTCACCTTCCGGCAACCAAGCGCCAGTCACCGCCCCCCATGCCAAGAGGTGACATCTATGTATTGTACTCTCAACACCTTAACACCGTACCTTCACTAGACTTGTAAAGGGGTACACTAGTTTTAAAGGTGTTTTGTACCGTAGCACCGTATCTTCACTACTTTCAAAAGGGTGCACTGGTTTTAATAGTGTTTTGTACCGTAGCACCGTGCCTTCACTATATTTCCAAAGGGCAGAAAACATCAAGAAAAAAAAGTAACAGGAAATAAAGTAAAGGATAAAAACAACAAGAAAAAAGTAACAAAATAAAAGTAACAAGAAAAGGTAACCGTACCTTCACTATACTTCCAAAAGGACACATTGGTTTTAAGGGTGTTAAGTACCGTGGCACCGTACCCTCACTACTTTCAAAGGGCTACATTGGTTTTAACAGCTTCAGTACCACGACGCGTTTTCATATTTATTCTGGTTACTATTTGGTGGTTTTATACAGCTTCAGAAACTTATGTGGGGATTAAAATAGTGAAGACTGTCTATTAATCTTCTGAACTCCATCGACTCTTCCTAATGTTAATAAAATCATCTAATCGCACCAACAATTCATGATAAAGATGCGTTCCAGTATTGAAGGGGTTAAGGGTGTTTTGTACCGTAGCACTGTACCTTCACTATACTTCCGAAAGGCCACAGTGGTTTTAAGGGTGTTTTGTACCGTAGCACCGTACCTTCACTATACTTCTAAAAGGCCACAGTGGTTTTAAGGGTGTTTTGTACTGTTCTAGTGACAAATTGACAAGATTTCTACATTACTAACAAAAGAAACAATCTTGAAAACTTAATCAATCTTTTCTGTGACCTTAGAGATAGAGAAATGTCTCTGAATATGAGCCTATCTATGTCTATCTGTGCCACATTGATAAGTACAGGCGAGGTGTTTCTGAATACGGCCTACTTGTGTCTATCTGCGTCACATCAATAAGCACAGGCGCCACAACAGGATTACAACTGGATTTACGTAAGCGAGACTACTGGAAAAAATTGATCCCGTTATGAAGCCGCAACAACTACCAGGGTCGTAAGGCGCTGGTTAGGGTTACGAGAGCCGAGAATTGCACTCACCACCAGGATCAAACCCGCAACCTTCCCTCTGTGAGTCACGCACTTTACAGCACACCCACCTGGACCCCGTAAAGTAAATCAAATGTGGATATCGCTTCTCTAACTGGAAAAAATAAATGCTGACAAAAAATCCTAAATCTGGGCGAACACAGTAGAAATGAACAGACAATGGTAATAGTATCGATGCTTCAAAAAGTGAGTAATAAAAAAAAAAGCAGTACAAAAAACAAATATAATGAAACATACAGAGCGCAAAAAAAAAAAAAAAAATGTAAAAAAAAAAAAAAAAAAACGTGAAGTGTACGGATATAGATTTCACATTTTTCACGTTATAGTCACCCATCAAAAAAGAAATAAAAAGCCACCAACACAGAAAACGAGTACAACATGTACGAATATTACCGCGGGCAAACACATCAACATGGGAATGAAAAAAAGAATAGAAAAAAAGACCTCTACGGGAGGGGCTTCATGCGACGGAACTGACAGAGAGAGAGAGAGAGAGAGAGAGAGAGAGAGAGAGAGAGAGAGAGAGAGAGAGAGAGAAGGGGATGTCACTATATCGAATACCTCTGTCGGACGCATAACAGTTGAGACTTTTTTTCGCCTTTGTTGACTCTCGCAGTGAGCGTGACGTGGGCCAGGACGAGGACGCGGCATTCCCACGCGCGGCGCGGGGTGTTCTGGCGGCGCAGTGGTGGCGCGTCCATCAATAAACTGACCCTCCTCGGTTGGATTCAGAATACAATCAGTACCAGATCAAAAAATAAATAAAGAAAAAAGTTTTCTCGTCATGCAGGTTTTCAGTTCAATAGACAAGTAGAGGGTGGCGCGGTGGTCAGGGCGTGCACTCGTGAACCCACTGGCTTGCCTTCGATCGGCGGCATATACCGTGTGTGTGTTTATCTGTTTATTCATTCACTTATTTATGAACCTACATTCCTATGTTCGATTCACGACAGTAGCAACAAAGAAAAAAATGTCCTCGTGCATCATGTTTGCATGGTGGACAGCGCAAGAATGTCGTGGTGCAGTTTGATTCGTAACAGAAGCGAGGCTCAGTAAATTGATAGAAAAAAGAAAAGAAAAAAAAAACTTGCATTTTGTCTGATTTCAAAGCAATACTGGCAATCTAATAAACGCGACACATTCGTATAATAATCTTACAATAGTTCATGCGTTCCCTTTTTATTTTCCTCCACGAGTGATTCAGAGAAGCAACGCTAATCACGACACAGCGGCGCCTTCCTTTACTTTTACCATTATTCTTACCTTCTCCTTATGTCCTTGCTTCCGGGTGTCACGTTACCATCAAACTACTGTTGTAGGGAATTGCGCGTCTTTGGAACAAACAGATACATTCATTCATTAGGTAAACATAGCATGAGCGAACTGGCGGTGGCGTGACTTGTGCGAATGTGGAAGTAAACATTTACTGGGTGGGCGAGTGTAGCATTTGTTTGTGCATGTAAATGAAACTAGCATAGATTCATAGCCAAACAGCCAGCCAGCCAGCCAGCTCGGCAGACACAGATAAATAGACAACTGAAGAGACAGGAGGACAGGAGGACAAACACAAATACTGAAAGAGTTGTATTATATATGTACCATGTATAATGCAACACTTTCAGTATTTGTGTCTGTCCTCCTGGTATATAAGAGTTGCATTATTGTATATTTATCTACCCTTCTACTTTTCAAGCAATTTATCTATCTCTCATTCTATCTATCTACCTATCTATCTATCTATCTGTCTATCTGTCTGCCTACATATCTATCTATCTAGCTATCTGTCTATTTATCTATCTAACTATCTGTCTGCCTGTCTATGTTTGTCATTCTATCTACGTATATGCCAATCTGTCTATCTGTGTCTCTCTCTCTCTCTCTCTCTCTCTCTCTCTCTCTCTCTCTCTCTCCATACAGGGGACACACACACACACACACACACACACACACACACACACACACACACGGCCCGGTAGCTCAGTGGTTAGAGCGCTGGCTTCACAAGCCAGATGACCGGGGTTCGATTCCCCGGCCGGGTGGAGATATTTGGGTATGTCTCCTTTCACGTGTAGCCCCTGTTCACCTAGCAGTGAGTAGGTACGGGATGTAAATCGAGGAGTTGTGACCTTGTTGTCCCGGTGTGTGGTGTGTGCCTGGTCTCAGACCTATCCCAAGATCGGAAATAATGAGCTCTGAGCTCGTTCCGTAGGGTAACGTCTGGCTGTCTCGTCAGAGACTGCAGCAGATCAAACAGTGAATTACACACACACACACACACACACACACATACATCGCTAGTTACCAGATAGACAAATACAGAACCCTGATGTTAATACAGCCATGCAGTTCATCACATCATCACATCACATGCAAATATTTGGACCAGACAATTTACATAAAAAAGATAAAAGAGTTCCAAACCTCTCTTAATTCTCGGCCGATGTGACTTTGATCATTACATATTATAATTTTGTTCCGCCTGTCATTATGCTCATTATACGACAACGAGTGTGCTCGTCACCGCATCAATTAAAGTGCTCGCCGGCCGTGTGTCTTGCTCTAAGCTGCGTGGACTGCCTAAATAACAATGAAGAACCACACATTAAGTATCGCGTCAGAATTTGAGTACCGTGTAGTGATAAATTACACACACACACACACACACACACACACACACACACACACACACACACACACACACACACACACACACACACACACACACACACACAGGCTCCAATCACTAACTGGTATACAAAACGAAGCACGAGACATTAGTAATTATATCTATTCACTGCTATTCTCTGTTCCTACACTATCTCAGTTATGAATTATATCTACTCAGTGGCTGCTTTTAATTATGTCGGGTAACAAGTAACGATTGCAAGCCGCTGTGTGAGATCAGAGGTAAACAAAACGTTGGTCTATGGAAGAGAAGTGGCCGCAACATAACGCTCACCCTTGACAGATCGGCCCACCACCGCTCCACAATACCACACCATAACAACTGGGTAAAAAATGTAACTTGATTAAATACTCGTGCACAGCCATGACCGTCCATCCACCACTCTCTCTCTCTCTCTCTCTCTCTCTCTCTCTCTCTCTCTCTCTCTCTCTGCGTGTTTACCCGACATTACGGCTGAACAACGCATGTTCTACTCGCATTGCATTACTCCCATCAAAATATTAGTGTAGTACATTAAGCAGCATTAAAGAGTGTTGGGAGCAAAGGCTACATTACACCATGCATCATCCGTGGAGTCAAACTGCTGCCAGACACGAGAGCAAAGATGTACCATGCTGGGCTGGTATAATTTTCCCTCAGGTGTGGGAATTAGGCACTGGCGCGCAAGACCGTGTCTCGCTAATTCCAGAGTGTTAACAAATGACGAGGAGACAAGAAAGGAAGTCACCCACAAGAATATTTGAACTTTACAGGGGAAAAGTGTATTATGTGTTGTACTCCGTCATGAAAACCACCTTACACTTCAAGAAAATAGAAAATCACTTTTGTTTCCTGCCCCTATCTTTGTTTCTGGCCAAGAGACACTGAAACTTGTGTGTCAGGACACATCCTTCGCCTCCATAGCATGTCACATCACCAACTGCTCCGTGTTGCTAAAACTGTCTTTCTGTCTGCCTGTCATCTGCGTAATTCAAGAACGATAACTTTGATTACCTGTAGAGGCCGTGTGAGTCAGATTGTGTCTGCATGAAACAACCCTTCATGGAGAAGACCTAGATGGACACCCACAAGGCTCGTGGCTGGACCAGATTCATCGATCCTTGGAATGGGAAGGGAGCGGGAGTGGAGGATCGCTCGCACAAACCCAAGGGAGCCAAGTTGGCGGGTGAGTGATGCAGCGCTGCCCGCCCTCTGCTTCTCCCTCACCATCTTGAGTATACGTATATTTTCAAGTATTCTGGTTAGTGAGGTATTGCTTTTTTGCAAGCTTATTCATACGATCTCTTTATGGAACCAAAACTCAACCATCTTCAAATTTTTCCCAGGCAGTTGCCACGAACAAGACAGCACTCAGCTCTGCCTGCCTCACTCACCGCTCACGGCTCACCGCCTCGCGTCACTCACTAAATCAATGTCACCCCGACACGTGCCGACAATCGTTAATAATCATTAACGCTGCGTGGATGTTACCTTAGAAATAAATGCTGTGCCAAGTCCTTTATCGTTCTCCAGGCGAAGCTTCACCTGAGCGGCCGCTAATGAGGCCAACGTCAGGTGCGTCGAGCAGGTGAGCCGCCTCATTATGCCGGCTGAGGGGCGGCATTGAGGCGGCAGCGGGAGGGGCGGGACGGAGAGGCAGCCAAACGCTTCATTAAGACTCACAAAGGAACGGCGCCGCGTGAAGTCCTTTCCGTGGGGTGGCGGTCGGCGGGAGGAAAGCAGGGGAATTCAGGCAAGCTCAGATTTTGCCTTTCTTTGATCCAACACACACGTAACGCACACAACAAGTCACGAATGTCAGTCACTGTTTGCAATGAAACGTGTGTGTGCAAAATATGTCTACTAAGGTGATGGGTGATGTGTTTCTGAAGGGTGCAAAACACGGTACAACAATCCACACCACAAACTTCATCCACAAACTGAAAACCACACACCACATCAACACGACACTAATAACGAAACATAACAACAACAAACACGCTAACAACCGCATTGCAGTAACTACGTACAAATAACCACAGACTACATCAACCAGCAACCTCCTAGCACCAACTATTGCGACCCATGCATACTCGCGCAAGTCCGAAGCTTCCTTTGTGTCATTCTCGGCCCGCGCGAAGCAAACAAACCCAGCACAGTCTCACCGTAATGGCGCTGCACTGATGACAATCCCGCGTTTTGTGTGAATCTGACATGGCGTTCCTGTCTCTCTCCTCTCATCTTGCTAGGACGAAGCTACGAACTACAAACGTGAACAGAGAAACTGGAGCTTCAACAAAACGACTTTTGACTCATCAGTACGCGATCATATGCTATTACTGAAGCGAACTGTTGTTAATGTGTGTTGTGGTTATTGTTAGTGTTCGTAACGAGAAAATCAATACCAGAAAGAGGAGAGAAAGACGCGATGCAAAGGAGGTATCTCTGAACACACGAATCTTAAGCGGATTGTGGAAAGAAACAAAAGAAATGGCAAGAAGAAGAAGAAGGAGAAGGAGAAGGAGGAAGAAAGAAGAAAAATGAAAAAAAGAAAAAAGAAAAAAGAAAGAAAAAAAGAAAAAAGAAAAGATAAAGAAAAAAAAACGAAAAAACTAAAAACAAAAATGAAAAAAAGATTAAGAATTAGGAAGAAGAAAGAAAAAAACAAACAAAGGAAAAGAAGAAGAGAAAGCAGAAAGCAACAATATAAAATGCGAAAAAGAATAAGAAAGGGGAATTTATGAGAAGAAAACACGGAAAAAAGAAAAAAAAAAAACAACCACAAGAGAGAAAAAAAAAGAAACCAACATTACAAAAAAAAAAAAAAAAAAAAAGAAAAGGAAGAAGATAATCTACACGTACAAAATCCACAAAAGCATAATACAAATCCACACAACCATTTAAATTAACACGCACCATTCTCCCTTCCTTTACCGTAGCTGTGTCCTCATCTGCGTGACGCCAGCCAGCACCAAGACGAAGCAGAGTAGTAACACGTGCTGTCCTGATGTGGCGAGTTTAATTAAATATGTCATGCTATAAATCTGGCGGAAAGAAAGACACGGGCGGCTGAGCTGGAGTGTCTTTGTCGGTGAGGAGAAGAAAGAGGCGAGGTACTTACTTCGTGTGTGCGTGTGCGTGTGTGTGTGTGTGTGGGGGGGGTGTGGGTGTGTGTCTCGCTTTCAGGCACCAGCTTATAGTCTTGTTTTTCTTCTCCTTGTCTTCTTCTCCTCCTTAATCTTTTTTTCCCCTTCTCTCATCCTCCTCCTACTCCTCTGTCATCTTCTCATTGTAATCTTCCTCTTCTTCGTTCTCCTTAATCCTTTCTTCTCCCCTCCTGCAAGTTTGGTCACTCTCTGTTTCCGCTGCAGAGGTTCCTATCCTGTGCTCTGTGCATAAGTCAACCTCGTACTTTTCCTCGCTTCCACTTTCTGTTAATCTTCCCTCCTCCTTTCTATTGTTACTTTGTTTTGCTGCTTAGTACTTTTCTTCTGGTCTTTATCTTCTTCCTCCTCCTGTTGTTGTTGTTGCTGCTGCTGCTGCTTCTCTTTCACTTCTGTTCTACTTCTCTTTTTTTCCTTTTTTCCTTCTCCATTCATAGCTTTCTAATCCTCCTCCTCCTCCTTCTCCTCTTCTTCCTCCTCATCCTCCTGCTCCTCCTTAGCTCCCATTACAATTACCAAAGCAGTCAACACCACCACCACAACTATAATCTCCACCACCACCACCACCACCACTATCACCATCTCCACCACCACCACTACCTCCAGCGCCTCGGCCTTCGCAACAACCTGGTCTCCGCTGCCGGCAATAATGACAGACGAGTTGCTGGACTGAAGCGAGGAGGCAGAGTAATGAAAACCTTCAATGTTAGAGTAAATAAAACCGTGGGTCGAGATGAACACTTTCCCTCTCTCTCTCTCTCTCTCTCTCTCTCTCTCTCTCTCTCTCTCTCTCTCTCTCTCTCTCTCTCTCTCTCTCTCGTAGCGATTTCGACTTTTAGAGGCAAATTATAAAAGCAAACATGGATGAAATGGAGAAAAACGAAAGCAAACAAGAAGCCCCCCTGCCTTTCGCACCAATTTTGATCCCCACGTCCAGGCAATTAAGTCTGGAAATTAAAAGAGGACGAAAAAAAAAAAGTTGGATCTAAGTCTATCCTTTAATTACCTGATATAGAGAAAGGCAGGCAGGTAAATAAAGTAAGGTAAGGTAAAGCCCTCCTGCTTCTTGCTCCCTCTGCTTCTCCTCTTTCTTCTACGTCCTCCTCCATTATTAGAATGCTCTCTCTCTCTCTCTCTCTCTCTCTCTCTCTCTCTCTCTCTCTCTCTCTCTCTCTCTGACAAGGTTCTGCATCTTCAAGAGGAGGAAATGAAGAAAAAAGTAAATAAGAACGACAGACGTGTGAATTAATACGTAGAAAATTAATCAAGAGATGAACGTGAAAAGTACGAGGCTTGATAAACGGAAGGTCCTCAGTTACAAAAAGAGGGAAAAGAGAAAGGAAGAAGAAAAAAAAGGGAAAAATATACATGTGATGGAAGCGAGTAAGACATGTAAATTGAGTTATATGAATACGTACTGTTTTGCTACGAGGGAAAAAGTGAGTGTGGGAATGCATGTGTGTGTCTCTCTCTCTCTCTCTCTCTCTCTCTCTCTCTCTCTCTCTCTCTCTCTCTTGCAAATGTAAACGAGGAAAGTAATGTATCATACGAAGGCAGAAAATATGAAAAAGAAAAAAAACTTCAGGATAAATAAATGAAAGGGACTGACTTGAAAGCAGAGACGCAAAGTAAAAATAACAGAAGGAAGGTACAAAGAGAAAAAAAAGAAAAGAAAAGAGAAGAGGAGGAAAGAGAAAGAAGAGAGAAGAGAGGAAGCACAAAAGAAAAGACTTTAAACAGGTACCTTCTCCTCCTCCTCCTCCTCCTCCTCCTCCTCCTCCTCCTCCTTCTCCTTCTCCTTTTCTTCTTCATCTCTTACCTTATTCTTCCAGGTTCTCTTCCTCCTCCTCTCCTTCCCTTCTCCCTTGAGTGCCTCGCTGATTATTGTAGGTGGAAGAGGAGGAAGAGGAGGAGAGATTGGTGGGAGAGAAGGAGAGATTGGCAGGATGGATGGACAGAAGGCGGGAAGGAAGAAGGGAGGGAAGGAAAGGAAAGAAGCGGGAGTGATTGATGAAGGAAGGAATAAACTGACTAGACTGGCTTTGGGAATTGAGAGAGAGAGAGAGAGAGAGAGAGAGAGAGAGAGAGAGAGAGAGAGAGAGAGAGAGAGAGAGAGAGAGAGAGAGAGAGAGAGAGAGAGAGAGAGAAAGTTTGTAATTTTGAACACTATGAGAACAGAAGCCAATAAAGTATCGACTCATATTGGCAAGGAAAAAAAATATTGAAAAGAGAAGAGAAAGAAAGAAATATAAGTTAAAAAGGAAAAAAAGAGAGAAAAAGGAAACAGTGTACAGATTTTTGCAGGTTTTTCTGGAAGCTTTAAAGGGCGTTGATTCTGAAACTAAACCATTGTACACACAGACGGTGGGAAAAGACTCAAAAAGATGCATATTTTTTAGCTATATAATTCCTAAAGGCCGAAGAGAATTATTTTTGCGTTACGGTTGAATTACGTTGTTAGACTAAAAAAAGATGTATATTTTTGGCAATCTAATTTCCGATGTATATATTTTTGGCTATGTAATTTCCTAGAGGTTGAAGAGAATGATTTCAGTAAGTGTCCGTTAAGGTTAGGTTAGGTTAGGTTAGATCAGGGGAGGTTAGGTTAGGTTAGGTTAGGTTAGGTTAGATTAAGGGAGGTTACGTTATGCTAGGGAAAAACTGAAAAAAGCGTATTTTTGGCTATACAATTCCTAAAGGTTGAAGAGAATGATTACAGTAAGCCTCCGTTGAAGTTAGGTTAGGTTAGGTTGGGTTGAGTTAGGGTTAAATTCTGTTATGTTAGGTTAGTGAAAAGACATAAAAGGAAGCATATTTTTTGGCTATACAGCTTCCTAAAGGTTGAAGAGAATGATTACAGTAAGCTCTCCTTTAAATTAAGTTAGGTTAGGTAAGGTTAAGTTAGATAAGGGTAGCTCAGGTTAGGTTAGGGAAAGATTCAAAAGTAGCATATTCTTAGCTATGGAATTCCTGAAAGTTCAAAGAATGATAACAGTAAACCCCTTTAAGTTACGATTGATTAGGTTAGGTTAGGTTAGGTTAGCTTAGGTTAGATCAGGTTAGGTTAGGTTAGGTTAGAGAAAAGTTAGGTTAGATTAGGTTACGTTAGGTCATGTTGGAGAAAGGTTAGGTTAGGTTAGGTTAGGTTACATTAGGTCATGTTGGAGAAAGGTTAGGTTAGGTTAGGTTACGCTAGGTCAGTTTAGGTTAGGTTAGCTTAGGTTAGGTTAGGTTAGGTTAGGTTAGGTTAGGTCATGTTAGAGAAAGGTTAGGTTAGGTTAGGTTAGATCAGGTTAGATTAGGTTATTAGGGAAAGATTAGAAAGTAACACATTTTTAGCTACACAATTCCTAAAGTTCAAAGAATGATAAGAGTCAACCCCTTTAAGTTAGGTTAGATTAGCTAGATTACATTAGATTGGGTTATTAAGTTACATTACATTACGTTAACCCCTTGAGTACCATGACGCTTTTCCATATTCATTGTGTTTAGTATTTGGTTATTCTATACAGCTTCAGAAACTCATGTGGGGGGATTAGAATAGTGAAGACTGTGGCCATTAATCTTCTGACCTCCATAGACCCTTCCTAATGTCAATAAAATGGTCTAATCGTACACAAATCTCAAGGTAAAAATGTGTCTCGGTGTTGAAGGGCTTAAGTTAGAAGAGGTTAACTTATATAATGTTACGTTAGATTAAGTTACGTTATGTTAGCTTACTATTACGCTACGTTTGGATCGGTTAGGTTAGGTTAAGTAAGTTTCCCCACTCGTAAGACTTCCGATAGCAATTCCCTTTTCGATTTATTTGCGCCACGCTGGTTACTTCCAATTCAGGCGAGTTCATCAAGGGGAATGCTGAGGATGGAATTCACTTGGACGAGATTTGCATACAGACACAGAGTAAGAAAGGCTGATGTCAATTTAACCCCTTCAGTACCATGACGCGTTGCCATATTCATTCTGCTTACTATTTGATGATTTTATACACCTGCAGAACTTATGTGAAGGATTAAAATAGTGAAGACTGTGGCCATTAATCTTCTGACCTCCATAGGCTCTTCCTAATGTCAATAAAATGGTCTAATCGTACACAAATCTCAATGAAAAAATGTGTCCCAGTACTGTAGAGGTTAAGGTGTGGGGTTATTGTTGTCGTTATTGGTGGTGGTGAAGGTGGTTGTTAAAGTGCTTCAGACGGATGGATTAAGGCTTCGACACACACACACACACACACACACACACACTCTCTCTCTCTCTCTCTCTCTCTCTCTCTCTCTCTCTCTCTGATCGTGTTCTCATCACGTTTTCAAGTTACCTAAGTATTTTTTTTTCTTTTCCCTCCTCCTCCTTCTCCTCCTCCTCCTCCTCCTCCTCAGTCTTCTTACCCATTCTCTTATTTTTTTTTCCATTGTCTTGCCTCGCCAGAATAATTTTCTCTTCGGTTTTTTCTCTTCCAAGTTATCTTAGCTTTTCTTTTCCCTTACTTCCACTATTTCTAATTTTCCTTCGTATTCTCTCTCTTAATCTATTCATTATCATGTTCCTTTCTCCTCCCCTTCATCCCTCTTCCCTTTCTCCCTTTTGTTTTTAGAATAATTGCGTTCTTCATTTCATTTTATTCTCTCTCTCTCTCTCTCTCTCTCTCTCTCTCTCTCTCTCTCTCTCTCTCTCTCTCTCTTCCCTATATTTAACTTGGTCTTTGTTGTTTGTTTCGCTTCCTCTGTTTGCTCGCTCTGTCTTTCTATCCATTATTTGTTTCCGTGTGTGTGTGTGTGTGTGTGTGTGTGTGTGTGTGTGTGTGTGTGTGTGTGTGTGTGTGAGAGAGAGAGAGAGAGAGAGAGAGAGAGAGAGACACACACACACACACACACACACACACACACACACACACACACACACACACACACCTAGACTAAATATATGTAAGGAATTTCTTTACTTTCCGTATTTATTTTATTTAACTTACAATACATCCCTTCCTGAGGTGTCATATAAGCAAACAAAACTCTCTCTCTCTCTCTCTCTCTCTCTCTCTCTCTCTCTCTCTCTCTCTCTCTCTCTCTCTCTCTCTCTCTCTCTCTCTCTCCATTACCGGCACCAGAAAGACTCATTCTCTCCCTCCGTATCTCACATTATTTTTTCCTCTGCATCTCTCCCCTTTTCCTCGCCCAACAACTCTTCCCTCCTCTGTTTTAAAATGCGACTCTCCGACCAACACCAACACCACCACTAACTTCACTGATATTCCTCCTCCTGCTGCAACACCAAACCCCAAAAAGTGATGGGAAAAAAGTTGCAGTAGCAGTAACAACAACAGCAGCAACAACGACAATAATAATAAGTATAATGAAACACAAAAACACAGAAGGAAGAATAGAAACAATAGTAATTACAACAAGAACAACAACAACAAAAGGTACTACTACAACTACTACTACTACTACTACTACTACTACTACTACTACTACTACGCAATTAACACAAATCAAATTAACACTTAATTAACTCTATATTCACATCGGATCGTCAGTCTTCTTCATTAAACGCTATTCTTCACGCTACAACAACAAGCGGCTTTGTACTCGCTTGACATACCTTCCCTTGATCTAAAGCTGTCAGTTACTGTAATATACCACCACCACGTTGAAGTAAATAAAAGATAGAGCAGCTTATTTCTCTTCGGTATAGTGTAAAGCCACAGAATCCGATCCAGTTCCATCCAGGCAGGACAACTATTGCTAACGTTGGAGAGAAGAGTCTTATATTTTTCTCTTCTGCTACCCGTCTCTTCCACCGGTGATTGAAAAGTGCTCTCGTGTTAATTAATGTTGCCACACTTCCTTGAACCCTTTGCAGCGTTTTTCCTGACGTGTGATATATTGTAACCTCTGCTCAGTATTTATATATTTCTGTTGAGCAGCTCCCCAAGCAGCATGAAGTGATAATTCACGGTGACAGCGGACGAGCTTTGAAATAGTTTTGTAAGATAGGATCCTTTGTCTCCGAACCCTGAAGCCCCGAGGGTGCCGCTCCACGCGTTCAATGGGGCAGGGGTAACTCGGGCGTGTTTGTAATGAAAGTAGCGAAGGTATTGGAGTCACGTCCTCACAGTTTTTTCTTAATTCTATTATGGTCACTATAGTACTGCTACAACACTAACAACAAAAATAACAGTAACAACAAATATGGCGACAACGATGACGACGACAACAACAGCGACAACAAGGAAGAAGCAATATACACCTGCCGAAACTGTAATTATCCCAGGAAGTTACATAACACTGACAGAGGTGGATCCTGTCAACTTGCTCACGACTCGGCTGTGACCTCACTGAACGTCTCCCTTTGTCACAACACGAGGCTAGACAAAGCATCTCATCTGAACTCATCTCTCTCCCTTCCCACACTACCCTCCTCCCTACATGCATCTTACACACCTGAACCCTTTATTCAGCAGAGTGGGTCAAATGTCTCCAGGTCAGACTGCTTTCCTGCCATGGCCCCTAGAGTGTCTTAATATTTTCCTCAACTATTTGTATATTAATTTCTGTAACATTCGCTGCCTTGGATCTAATTTTCAATTCGTGGAATATCACTTCTTTACTAAACCTTGTTTTCTTTTCCTTACTGAAACAAAGGTGTCTCAGGCTCCTGACAACAATAACAACAGCTGCTACAGCTACCACTACTTCTCTCTCTACTCTTGCCACAACAACCACTACTAATATTTTGTCTTAAAGTAAAAAAGGAAAATGAACAAAGGGTACAAAGTGCTGTTTCCTAAGAAGAAAACAAACAGAATCCCTGAGAAAAAAAAACAGTTACGGCAAATTAATTGAGTTGGCCAGGTGTCTTGATACCCTTCACTTGGAGGAGTTCAGGGGAGAGAGAGTAGAATAAAAGAGAAGAAATGAATTAGTGAGGCAGATTGCTCCTGAGCTCCAGTCAAAAGGGTAAAGAAAAGAACATGCACGTGCTAATACGTTACTGCTACTACTGCTACTGCTGCTACTACTACTGCTGCTGCTACTACTACTACTACTACTACTACTACTACTACTACTACTACTACTACTACTACTACTACTGCTACTATTACTACTACTACTAAAAGAACAACAACAACTACTACTATTACTACTACTACTACAAGAACAACAACAACTACTACTATTACTACTACTACTACTAGTAGCTGCTACTACTACTACTACTACTACTACTACTACTACTACCACCAACACCAGCGCCACGCAAGATTAGGCAATAATTCATCCTGGAAGAAAAAGAGAAAATGTGTGTGTGTGTGTGTGTGTGTGTGTGTGTGTGTGTGTGTGTGTGTGTGTGTGTGTGTGTGTGTGTGTGTGTGTGTGTGTGTACGGGGCAACTAAAAAGAAGAACGTTCCCTTTGTTGGATGAATTTCATTCTCCTTCTCTTCTTCTTCTTCCTCCTCCTCCTCCTCCTCCTCCTCCTCCTCCTCCTCCTCCTCCTCCTCCTCTTCCTCTTCCTCTTATGCCTCCTCCGCCTCTTCTTCCCCCTAATCTCCATCTTCCTTTTCCTTTCCTCCTCCTTGCTGCCAATCCTATTTTGTGGCCGAGTGAAAGGAAGGCGGGACAAGACGAACAGTGGGAGAAAAATGTGTGGCGGTCATTAAGCAAGTGGACGATCTCATCAGGTTTGGCTTGTTTGTGGAGAAAATGAGGGAGAGATGAGGGTGCGGGAGAGATGAATGCGGAGGAGGAGGAGGAGGAGGAGGAGGAGAAAGCAACGACGACGACGGTGAAAATTAACAGCAAGTAGGAAGATGAGGATGTGGATGAGAAACACACAGAAACACAAAGGAAGAACAAACATTATCAAACCTGTTGGCTCTTTACCAGGCTGTCTGTGATAAGCTCCTGTGTCTACCTATATGATGTGGGTTAGTAAAAAAATGAAAGCTCCTTATCTATTATCTCAAGCAGTGGGCAAAGAATAAAAGCCCATTTATCTCCTTCAGCACTGGGGCGCTTTTGTTACCATGAGATTTTGGTACGATTAGACCATTTTATTTACAGTAGGAAGGGTCTATGGAGGTCAGCAGATTAATAACCATAGTCTTCCCTATTTTAATCCCCACAGTTTCTGAAGCTGTATAAAATCACCAAATAGTCACCAGAATGAATATGAAGATGCGTCATGGTACTGAAGGGGTTAACGAGACTGTCGATAGATAAAAGGTCTAAAGATTGAAATAAAGAACTAAAAACACAGAGGAAGCTAAATACAACACATTTACTAAACTTCCTTAACCCATTCAGTGCTATGACGCATTTTCATATTCATCCTGCTTACTACTTGGTAATTCTATACAGCTTTAGAAAACTATTTGGGGATTAAAATCCTAATGTAAACAAAATCGTCTACTCGTACCCAAACTCATGGTAAAAATGCGTCCCGGTACTGAAGGGATTAATTTTGAGTCCTCCATTTCTTTTTAGGGAGACTGTTAGCAGATCCTGAGATAAAGATTGAAGAAAACATATTAGCAGGAAGAAAGCTGAATATGACAAACTGACAGGACATTCTCTAATCATACGTATTCCGATATAGTTTCTAGAATCTGTGTTTTGTGCAGAATATCAATGATCTGTTAGAAATCTCGTTTTGTGCAGAATATCAGTGACCAAAGATTAGGAAGACACAAGACAGGGAAGGTTAAAATACCAAACAGAAAAAGATTAAATATGACAAAACTAACTCAGCCTTCCTTAAAATATCTTATAGCCTGCCTGAAACTTTGGGGTGTTTTGAAGGTGTTTTGGTGTGTTTTGGGGAGTTTTGGGGGTGTTTTGGTGTGTTTAGTGTGTTTTGGGAGAGTTGTGGGGTGTTTTGGGGTGTTTTGGTGTGTTTTGGGGGAGTTTTAGGATGTTTTGGTGTGTTTGGGGGAGTTTTGGTGTGTTTTGTGTTTGTGTTTTAGGGAGTTTTGGTGTGTTTGGTGTGTTTTAGGGAGTTTGGTGTGTTTTGGGGGTGTGTTTAGTGTGTTTTGGGGAGTTTGGGGTGTTTTGGGGTGTTTGGTGTGTTTTGGGGAGTTTAGGGTGTTTGGTGTGTTTGGGGAGTTTTAGGGTGTTTGTGTCTTTTGGTGTTTTGGAGGAGTTTTGGGGTGTTTTGGTGTGTTTTGGGGAGTTTTGGGGTGTTTTGGTGTGTTTGGTGTGTTTTGGGGAGTTTTGGGGTGTTTGGTGTGTTTGGGGAGTTTTGGGGTGCTTTGTGTGTGTTTTGGGGTGTTTTGGTTTGTGTTTTGGGGAGTTTGGGGTGTTTGGGGTGTGTTTGGTGTTTGGTGTGTTTGGTGTGTTTGGGGGAGTTTTGGTGTGTTTAGGGGAGTTTTGGGGTGTTTTGGTGTGTTTTGGGGGAATTTTGGGGTGTTTTGGGGTGTTTTGATGTGTCTTAGCATGTGTACGACAACTTAGCAAAAAAAAGAAAAAAGAAAAAGAAAATAAATAAATAAAAATAAATAAATGAATAAATAGATAAAGAAAAATATGAAAACACAAGACAAAGAAGATGAAATAAAACATATAAAACACTCCCCAAAAACACCTGCAAAAAAACGCCCCCAAACCCCCAAAAAACCCCAAAATACCTCCCCAAAAACAACCCCTTCCCCAAAAAAAAAAACCCTCCCCCCAAAAACACCTTCCCAAAACCCAACCCCCAAACCCCGCCCCACAACCCCGCCCCAAAAAAAAAAAAAAAAAACAATACCAAACTAAACACGGCAAATTAACTCGACTTATGACCATCAAATATCCGCGAACTGCTTATAATGAATACTCGACTCACTCCTGTTTACCCTAAAGTTTACAAAAAAGCACCAACAAACACCACTAACGCTGCGGCTCGCTCTGTTCATTTGTCTCCCATTCTTTATCGCAAATTGGCGCATCGATCTCCTGAAAATATTAACTGTTCAGGGCATCATTTTCATTTCCATTTGTTGCAGTATGAACGCGGCCACGCACTCCACCTCTGTCCTCAACGTATTGTCCCTAACGAGAGAGAGAGAGAGAGAGAGAGAGAGAGAGAGAGAGAGAGAGAGAGAGAGAGAGAGAGAGAGAGAGAGAGAGAGAATACAGCATGTTCTAGTTTTAAATATCACTGAAATATTCTCTGGTATTCTTAACAATTTAGTGTAACAAGTTAACCTTTCAATTACATCCTTTAGGAGTTCTTTTCCCTTACGTAGTTATGAATGGCCATTAGTTCACTCATGAGTTCCCGTGGCATGCAAAACTGCCTTCTTAGAAAACAAGGCAAGTCAAATTACGATATTCAGGTTCAGAAAGCATGAATTTTCAAAGACTGCAGAGAGAGAGAGAGAGAGAGAGAGAGAGAGAGAGAGAGAGAAACACGTCCCCTTCATGTTATTTCGCCTTATTCAGCATTTAATTTTTTCCCCTTTTCATCCTGTGTCAGCATTACCAACGCCAGACTCGTATATCTTCCTCCACCTGCGCATAAGTGTTGCCAACGCTGCAGTAATGAGAGCCGAGACATTCACCGCAGTTTGCTCACTCCTCCGTGCAAACATTAAGCGAAGAGGAGGAGGAGGAGGAGGAGGAGGAGGAGGAGGAGGAGGAAAGGAGGAGGAGGAGGAGGAGGAGAAGGAGGAGGAGGAGGACGAGGAGGACGAGGAAGAAGAAGAGGATCAGGAGGAGTGGTTGCAAAGGACTTATGCCTGAGAGAGAGAGAGAGAGAGAGAGAGAGAGAGAGAGAGAGAGAGAGAGAGGTTAAACAAGAAAAAAAAGAATAGCAGCATTTATGTTTGCAATGGTTTCTTTGTTTTGCTTGGAACAGTAAACAAACAAACAAACAAACACGCACGCACACACAAACACACACACACACACACACACACACACACACACACACACACACACACACACACACACACACACACAGATATTTGGGTATGTCTCCTTTCACGTGTAGCCTCTGTTCACCTAGCAGTGAGTAGGTACGGGATGTAAATCGAGGAGTTGTGACCTTGTTGTCCCGGTGTGTGGTGTGTGCCTGGTCTCAGGCCTATCCGAAGATCGGAAAAATGAGCTCTGAGCTCGTTCCGTAGGGTAACGTCTGGCTGTCTCGTCAGAGACTGCAGCAGATCAAACAGTGAAACACGCACACACACACACACACACACACACACACACACACACACACACACACACACACACACACACACACACACACACACACACACACACACACACACACACACACACACACCATCAAAACGACCACAATCCCGAGGCTCCAATTAAGGCTTATAGAGAGAATGTAAGCTGCCTAATGCATCACCAGCCACATCAAAGTCTCTCTCTCTCTCTCTCTCTCTCTCTCTCTCTCTCTCTCTCTCTCTCTCTCTCTCTTTCCGGTGCCAGATTTGAATTACGGCCAAAAAATATACACTGAACAAACAAAATGTAAAGGAATATATGCATGTAGAGCCAACACACACACACACACACACACACACACACACACACACACACAAGGTCGCGAAAACTCTTAAAGGGGACAATTAGCCAGACCAATTAAGACACCAGACTAATGAGTCACATGAATTGTTCTAATTGCTTCCTTGTTGTGTAGGGGAGGGGGAGGTTGTCTTCCTTTTCTCCTCCTTCTCCTCCTCCTCCTCCTCCTCTTCCTTCTCCTGCTTCTCCTACTCCTGCTCCTGCTTCTCCTACTCCTGCTCCTCCTACTTTTACTCTTCTTCCTCCTCCTCCTCCTGCTCCTTCTACTATTACTCTTCCTCCTCCACCTCCTTCTCTTCCTACTCTTACTCCTCCACTTCCTCCTCCTCCTCCTCCTCCTCCTGCTTCTTTTCTTCCATTTTCTTGTATTCCTTTTAGTGTTTGTTAGCTTTCAGAGTTCAATTTTCTTCATCTTCCAATAATTTCTCAGTATTCCGTAACTATCATCATTGTCTTCTCTTTTTTCTCCTTCTTTCTCTTTCATCTCATTTTTCCGTTTTCTTTCTCAATTCTTTCTCGATTTCGTGGATTTTTTTTTTTCCTTCATAAATCCGTGTGATCTTTTTTTAATGGTCTTCCCGATTTCAAATTGTTTCAGTTTTGGAATTATTATTGTCGTCATCTCGTTCTCTTATTCCTCCTCCTCCTCCTCCTCCTCTCTCTCATTCCATGCACGTGTTCTTCCATTTTCCTTCCGTGCCTTCTCGTTTCTGTCCCTTTTTTCATTCGTTATTTCTTAATTTTTTTTAATAACATGTCAGTGTCCTAATTTGTAGCCATCCTGAAAATTGTTGCCTTTGTTTCCTTCCTAATGTTGCGTCCGGCATTTGTTATTTAATCTTTTCAACACACACACACACACACACACACACACACACACACACACACACACACACACAGTGGTTAGAGCGCTGGCTTCACAAGCCAGAGGACCGGGGTTCGATTCCCCGGCCGGGTGGAGATATTTGGGTGTCTCCCCTTTCACGTGTAGCCCCTGTTCACCTAGCAGTGAGTAGGTACGGGATGTAAATCGAGGAGTTGTGACCTTGTTTTCCCGGTGTGTAGTGTGTGTCTGGTCTCAGGCCTATCCGAAGATCGGAAATAATGAGCTTTGATCTCGTTCCGTAGGGTAACGTCTGGCTGTCTCGTCAGAGGCTGCAGCAGATCAAACAGTGAAACACACACACTATTGTGATATGCATTATACGTAAGGAAGGAAAGCAAAGATAAGAATACTAATGAGTGAGCTTTTTATGTAATCTAACAAGAAAAAAAAAAAAAACACCGGATGAGAACTACCTTTCTCTTTTCTTCGTAATATCACCATTTGTGTGTGTGTGTGTGTGTGTGTGTGTGTGTGTGTGTGTGTGTGTGTGTGTGTGTGTGTGTGTGTGTGTGTGTGTGTTCCAGTATTGCTAGTTTTAAAAAAGAGACGACAGTTTATACAAATTTTCACGTACACTTCCACATAAATCAATATGCAATAAGACGAATCTGAAGAGCATAAAACTCATCACAGCACATGCAGGTTGCTTCACTGGGAGAGGTCATCGGTGAATCTTCGCCTCTCCATGCACCGGAACACGAGTCACAGGACCTGAACTGAGTTGATGGTTCAGCCAACACACTGATGTACACGACCACTGCGAGGATATTGATGTAAGTTTGATGCATTTCATCATCATTCAAAACTACATCAATGCTGAAAAAAAATAAAAAATAAAAAACGGAATGTTCGGTGAAATGAACGCCATAGAAAATTGCCCCAAAATACTGGAAAAAAAGGTTAAAATACGTAGTGAACTCCTGGCGGCGCAATATGGATAGGATGCGTTATTTGGCTAAAAACCTAATTTATCGTACTACACATGAGATACTCTTTCCCAGCACTGCCTGAAATATATTCACCGGCTGTATTTGTATAAAGCTTGACTTTTACAAGCATGCCAGAACTTCAATCAGTGCTATAATTCCCTATAATCGTGGCCGAGATGAATAGTCAGCAATATAAGCCACCGCCATTCGAGACTCGATAGGCAATTTATATTTCAAATTAGACGCGCACACGTGTTTATTTTTGTCCATCCAAGTGAAAGTTTATTGCGTCTGAAAATAACAAACAGAAAAGAAATGCATACGCACACACACTTACGTTCACCGGTTAAACGGGTAAGATTGGCATCGGGGAGCCGGTGAACATTAACAAAAAAAAACCACTGCAGGTTCAACTGGTGAGGAAATGCAAAGGGGGCACTTTAAAAAGCTATTTTAATAACCCATAATGAAACTGACATACACAGATATAACATGAAACATGAAACTGACATACACATATACATATAACACAGAAATGAATACAACAATAAAGAACCCAACTTAATACCTAACAATAATACTAATCCTATATGGAGGCAATGTGGAAAAACACGGGACGAGGGGAAGTGATACTTATGCGGTGTCGCAGTGGTGAAGTACTGGGTGATGGTTGATCCCACGGTAGTCCCAAGAGGCGTTGTGTTCACTGGTTGAGGCCTGGACCTCGACTTGACTTCCAGAAAGCCAAGAGCTGGCTTAACACTTCCGGTTGAGTCGAATGGGGCCGCGTGAATCCAACTTCGGGACAGTAGCGGGGCTTCACGAGACGGTGGCGTGGAAGGTTCACAAGACGGTGGCGTGGAAGGTTCACGAGACGGTGGCGTGGAAGGTTCACGAGACGGTGGCGTGGAAGGTGAGGCGGAGAGGTGGCGAACGAGGTAACAAGCGGAGGAGGTGATGGTAGTGGAGTATGTTACGGGCGGGCCGTAACATTTCCTCCCCCTTAAGACCTCCGTAATAGGCTCATGAAGGAGGTGAGACGGGATATCTTGATAAGGCGTCGGCGATGATGTTGTCCACCTCCTTGATATGGTGGACTTCCAAGTTGAAGGGTTGAGTTAACAAGGCCCACCTAAGAATGCGTTGGTTTCCGTTCTTCATGGCGTGAAGGAAGGCCAGAGGATTGTGATCGGTGAAGACCGTAGTTTGAGGACCAGGATGAAGGTAGCACTCAAAACGTTGGAGCGCCAGGACGAGTGCCAGAGCCTCCTTCTCGATGGTGGAGTAGTTGAGTTGATGTTTCTTCAGCTTGGCGGAGTGATAGGCGATGGGATGGAGGATGCCGCTTGTGGGGTCCGTTTGTAGTAGGACAGCACCCACTCCAACTCCACTCGCGTCCACTTGTAGATGGAAGGGGCGGGAGTGATCTGGCGTCCAGACCACTGGCTCCGAGGAGAGGAACGCCTTGAGATGTTGGAAGGCTTGGTCACAGGTCGGGGTCCAGTGGAAGGGGACGGAAGTGCTGATAAGGTCCGTCAGGGGCGGCCAGGGTGGAGAAGTTCCTACAGAATCGTCTGTAGAAACCAGCCATCCCCAAGAACCTCATGAGAGCTTTCCTGGTGGTAGGGACAGGAAGCCAAGGATGGCCTCCACGTTGGCTCTCTTGGGCGAACCTTGCCGTTCCCCACCACATGTCCCAGGTAGACCACCGTAGACTTCCCGAAGGTGGACTTGGCCAGGTTGATTGTAAGCCCGGCTTCCTGCAACCGACCCATCAGCCTCCGAAGACGGGTCAGATGTGTCACCCAGTCGTCCGAAGTCACCACCAGGTCGTCCAGATAGGCAGATGTTCCCTCCAAGTCCTGGGTGATGTAATTTATAGCCCTCTGGAAGGTGGCGGAGCATTAGACAAGCCGAAGGGCATCACTGTGTATTGGTATAGCCCGAAGGGGTGATGAAGGCGGATATTATTCGGGCCTCGTCCGAGAAGGGAATCTGGTAGTAACCCTTAAGTAAATCTATGGTGGTTACAAATTTGGCTACTCCTATACTATCTATAAGGTCCTCTATCAAGGGCAATGGGTAGGAGTCTGGCACCGTCACTTTATTTAATTTCCTGTAGTCGGTGCAAAATCGACTACTACCATCTGGCTTAGATGTTAACAGGCAGGGAGAAGCCCAGGGGGATATACTAGGTTCTGCAAGGTGATGACAGAGCAGATAGTCTACCTCTTTTTTCATCAAGTCTCTTAATGGGTGAAATGCGATAGGCTGGTTGTCTTATAGGCTTGATGTCATTAGATATTAAAGTTATATCATGTTGGATAGTATTACAAAGTCCTGGAAGGTCACCACCAGCTTTGGCTTTCATCTTCTTTCACTGACCAACCTGGTGAACAAACCTTCAACTTTGCTATCCTTCATGACCTAGAGCAGCTAGTGAAGTTCCTTACCCGTATTCCTGACCGCCTTGGAGACACGCCCAACATTCTTGATCTTTTCCTAACCTCCAACCCTTCTGCTTACTCTGTTAAACTTTCCTCTCCGTTGGGCTCCTCTGACCACAATCTAATTTCCGTTACCAGTTCTATCACTCCAGTGCAGCCTCAGGACCCGCCTAAGCGGAGGTGCTTCTGGCATTTTAACTCTGCTAAGTGGGAGGAACTAAGGCAGTACTATTCTGATTTCCTTGGGATGATTATTGTTTTCATGTCAGAGATCCTTCTCTTTGTGCCGAGCGCATAACAGAGGTGATTATCTCTGGCATGGAGCTACATTCCTCATACTTTCTCTAACCCTAAAGCTAAAAAGCCTTGGTTTAACTCTGCTTGTTCTCGTGCTGTCAATGATAGAGGCGGCTCACAAACGGTTCCGTAGCCATCCAACTGCTGAAACTCATGCCCTATATATTTCTGCCCGTAATCATGCCAAATCTATTCTCCAACTTACTAAAACTCTTTCATCAATAGAAAATGTCAAAGTCTTTCCAATTCTAACTCCTCTCGAGATTTCTGGCATCTAGCCAATAATATCTCTAACAACTTTACTTCTTCGTCTTTCCCTCCTTTACTTCATCCAGATGGCTCTACAGCTGTCTCTTCTTTTCTAAAGCTGAACTCTTCGCTCAAACCTTTGCTACCAACTCAACTTTGGATGATTCTGGGCATATTCCTCCTACTCCTCCACCCTCTGACTACTTCATCCCTAAAATTAAAATTCTTTATAAAGACGTTTTCCTGGCCCTCTCTGGCCTTGATTCTCGGAAGGCTTACGGTCCGGATGGAGTCCCTCCTGTTGTTCTCAAAACTGTGCTTCCGAACTCGCTCACTGCCTGGTCAAACTCTTTCATCTGTGTCTCTCTACTTCTATTTATCCTTCTTGCTGGAAGTTTGCTCACATTCAACCTGTCCCTAAAAAGGTGACCACTCCAATCCTTCTAACTACCGCCCTATAGCTTTGATTTCCTGCCTTTCTAAAGCCTTTGAGTCTATCCTTAATAGGAAGATAATGAGGCATCTATCAGCTCACAACCTTCTCTCTGATTGCCAGTATGGTTTCCGTAAAGGCAGATCTACTGGTGATCTTCTTACTTTCCTAACTGAATCTTGGTCATCCTCTTTTAGGGACTTCGGTGAAACCTTTGCTGTCGGCCTTGACATATCGAAAGCCTTCGATAGAGTCTGGCACAAATCTTTAATTTCTAAACTACCCTCCTACGGATTCTATCCTTCTCTCTGTACCTTCATCTCCAGTTTCCTTTCCGATCGTTCTATTGCTGCTGTAGTAGACGGTCACTGTTCTTCCCTAAAACTATCAACAGTGGTGTTCCACAGGGTTCTGTCCTATCACCCACTCTCTTTCTATTATTCATCAATGATCTCCTAAATCTGACTCAATGCCCTATCCACTCCTATGCTGATGATACCACCTGCATTATTCAACAGCGTTCAACAGACGCCCAACCCAACAACAATTAAATGACTCAAGGCGAGATGCTATGGGACGCCTAACTTCTGATCTTTCACTTGTTTCTGATTGGGGCAGAGAAAACCTGGTTTTGTTCAATGCCTCAAAAACTCAATTTCTACAACTATCTACTCGACATAACCTTCCAGACAACTATCCTCTCTTCTTCAATAACACTCAACTTCCCTCTCCTCTACATTAAACACACTCGGTCTATCCTTCACTAAAAATCTAAACTGGAAATTTCACATCTCTACTCTTGCTAAATCAGCTTCCAAGAAGTTAGGTGTCCTATGGCGTCTTCGTCCATTTTCTCTCCCTCCCAGCTGCTTGCTCTGTACAAGGGCCTTATCCGCCCGTGTATGGAGTATGGCTCTCATGTCTGGGGGATCCACACACAGCTTTACTAAACAAGGTGGAATCTAAAGCTTTTCGTCTTATCAACTCTTCTCCTCTAACTGACTGTCTTGATTCTTTAAGTCACCGCCGCAATGTTGCATCTTTATCTGTCTTCTACCGCTGTTTTCATGCTGTCTGCTCTTCTGAACTTGCTAACTGCATGCCTTCCCCCTCCTGCGGCCTCGCTGCACAAGACTCTCTACTTCTTCTCATCCCTATTCTGTCCATCTTCCTAATGCAAGAGTTAACCAGTATCTTCACTCCTTCATTCCCTACACTGGTAAACTCTGGAACTCTCTACCTGTGTCTGTATTTCCACCTGCCTATGACTTAAACTCTTTCAAAAGAGGAGTGTCAAGACACCTCTTACGTTAACTGGACCCTCCTTTTAGATTTTTTTGTTTTTTCTCTTTCTACTTTCCTCTTAACAGGGCTTGGCAACCAGCGGGATTTTTTTTTTTCCAACTTTGTTTTCCCTTGGCCAGTGCCCTTGTAATGTAAAAAAAAAAAAAAAGACTGTTGTGAAGGTGTTAAAAGAAACACCTCAAGGTTGGACATGATTTGGCCGTTGAGGGCCGTCCTTTAGGTGACGAGAAGAGGAATTCGATGTCAGACTCTTCCTCGGGGGGCACAGGACCAGACTCCTTCCCTACCAGACATACAGGTACAGTGCGAGACAAGTCGTCCTCTGGAGTAGTAAGGTTTCATTAGGTTGATATGAACTAGTTGGGAATCCTTACGACGGTCAGGAGTGTGGACCACATAGTTTAATGGACTTAGTTTTTGAGCCACAACATAAGGTCCCATGAACTTACTGTGAAGAGCATGGCCTGGAGTGGGGAGAAAAAGTAAAACCTTCTCTCCTGGTTTGAAACTTCTCATGACAGATTTGGGAAGAGAGAATTGTTGCATTTTAGTTTGAGATTTGAGGAAGTTTGATTTAGCAAAAGATCTGACTTCACTGATTTTATTCTTAAGGTTACTGATGTAGTCAGACACTAGGGCTTAAAAAAGGAAAATTGTTACGTTCACCGGTTAAATGGGTAAGATTGGCATCGGGGAGCCGGTGAACAATAAAAAAAAAAAAAACATTGCAGGTTCAACTAGTGAGGCAATGCAAAGGGGGCACTTTGCAAAGCTATTTTAGTAACCCATATTAATAACCCATAATGAAACTGACATACACAGATATAACATGAAACATGAAACTGACATACACAGATGTGATATGAAACTGACATACACAGATATAACATGAAACTGACATACACATATACATATAACACAGAAATAAATACAACAATAAAGAACCCAACTTAATACCTAACAATAATACTAATCCTATATGGAGGCGATGTGGAAAAACATGGGACGAGGAGAAGTGATACTTATGCGGTGTCGCAGTGGTGAAGTGCTGGGTGATGGTTGATCCCACACGATAGTCTAAGAGGCGTTGTGTTCACTGGTTGTGGCCTGGACCTCGACTTGACTTCCAGAAAGCCAAGAGCTGACTTAACACTTCCGGTTGAGTCGAATGGGGCCGCGTGAATCCAACTTCGGGACAGTAGCGGGGCTTCATGAGACGGTGACGTGGAAGGTTCACAAGACGGTGGCGTGGAAGGTTCACGAGACGGTGACGTGGAAGGGGAGGCGGAGAGGTGGGGAACGAGGTAACAAGCGGAGGAGGGGATGGTAGTGGAGTATGTTATGGGCGGGCCGTAACAACACACACTCACACTTACACACACACACACGCACACACTCATGCACACACACACACACACACACACACACACACACACACACACACACACACACACACACACACACACACACACACACACACACACATAGACACACACACACACACACACACACACACACACACTGATATAGACACACACACACACACACACACACACACACACACACACACACACACTGATATAGACACACACACACACACACACACACACACACATATATATATATATATATATATATATATATATATATATATATATATATATATATATATATATATATATATATATATATATATATATATATATATATATATATATATATATATATATATATATATATATATATATATATATATTAATGCAATGCTTATTGATTATGCTACTTTATAATATATGTAAATCTATAGTTACCCATTAACTCCATATGGTGAAGAAAACTTTTATGTTGACAAGTTTTGATGCTCTTTTTTTTTTTTTTTTTTTTTTTTCAATCTGCCATCACTTTCTGCCGCAAATCACTGCTTTAATTTCTATCCCTTCCCTCCCTCCGCCACAAGAAACCGAGTAATTTGAGACAAAGATGATTGCAAATTGGACAAAACGTATAAAATCTTACCAAGAATGAAAAAAGGTTTCGTCCTTGTAAATACTATTAGAAAATTAATCAACACTGCACAGCTTACAGTTTTGACCACCCGCTCACAACAGTACTTCCAATAAGAGAGGGAACAAGTATGCAGAGATTCAGGAATAATGCCACGTTAATCCAGTGTTCAAATAACAAAGGAAGCTGTGAAGACATTCCCTGCCCCGTCTCTCTCTCTCTCTCTCTCTCTCTCTCTCTCTCTCTCTCTCTCTCTCTCGGTTGCTGGCCTTCTTGTGACAGAAGAAATTGTGGGAAGAAAATTTACTTGAATTATTTTAAGACATCATAGCATGACGTGGACTTACGGCGCACTGCAGCGGTACACAAACAGGCACACTGGACTCCTCACACTGAATATCCTTTGGGAAATTAGTCAGATGCAAACCATTGAACGTTACCTTTCTGCCTCGCTCTCCTGTGATGGTTAAGTAATTGATTTATTCATCGCCCTAGTTAGGATGATGGTAAAAAAAAGAAATCTCTACTTTCCCTTTCCATTGATGCCAGAGTGACGCCCATTACATAAAGAAAAAGAAAAATATAACTATCTTTCAACTATTCCTCTCCTCTGATGGTTACTTGGCTGACTCATTCATTCAAGCGCCGCGAACACCGAGTCACAATGCACCGCACATGAAAATATTAAACTACAAAATAATGAAAGATTAAAAAACACACTTGACCTTTCTTCTCAACACCAGATGTCAACACGTGACCTTACCTAACACTCCGAATGCTGCCTCTACACACACTACACCAGACACAACACATTACCGCGCCACTCGTATAACACCAACGACTAAGCAGATTTAAAGCACTTGAGAGCAGTCCAGGTTATAGGTAAACGCAAATGGATATGAAAGTATAACACTCTAGGTTGTTTTAATCTAGCTCCAGTTCTAATCTAGCTGCTGTACTAAAAGAAGAATAGATAAACATGTGGGAGATAAAGGTATGATGTGACCTACAGCTATTACTGGCTGCGGAAGGTATAACTGCTTGGCGAGGCAGTGTCGTGTGTAGCGCAGCGGAGGCACCGCGTGGAGGGTTGGGTAAGGTTACTCGATTCATTTACATTTCCGGTACGTTTGGCTTAGTCTATGGTTGGGCTATTGCAATGATCTAAGCACTATTTCTATTCTGTTTTGTCATCCTTGTACAGAGGCTACTTACTCTTCTCCGTATTGTTCCAGTTTTAGTTTATGGCTAGCTTTAATGACAATTCCTCCCTCTAATAGTGTAACTAGTTTAACAACGAAAAAAATGTCAGAGGTTGGAATTCACATGTATTCACTTGTATAACGTCGACTCGTGTTTATGATTTCAAGTGTGCCGGCGCGTTATGAAAGCTGCGCGAGGTGGGCAAGACCAGCGGAAACACTGGTTACAATTTGTGTGCTCCTGGCCCTGGCAGGAACACGGGAGTGTGGAGCAAGAACACAAAACGCCAGCGTATATTCTCTACAGCCTATTCTCTTACTATATCGCTGTCCCTTATTCTTTGACTAAATTTTCTTTGCTTCCTGATCACTCTCACTATCTGACTATCGTTCCTGTGCTCCCCCATGACTCACTTTCTCCCTGCCTTAATATCTAGTGACTTGGTGGAAGGCTAAGGCTGGCCACGCCCCTGGATGTGGCAATGACCTCAGTGCCTGCTGTCTGTCACTAATAACTCCCATAATCAATGTACACGAATTTTACGCAGAAAAATTAAGACAGTATAATTTTGTATTTAAACTACCACAACACACCAGAACACAGCACCACATACGACCACAACGGTTACCTTCTGTACTGTGAACTTTCTATGCTGAGGGTCAAAGCAATGGTGGGGCCTTGGCACTACCCACAATGCCCACACCTTCATGGAGGCATCTGCTGGCCTCCTACCAAGATAATGGCAACATGCGGCTTATTTAAGATTTATGGGTAGGAAAGCAGCGAAGTTTGAGCTGCAAATTGACTTGTTTGTGGCTGAGTGGACGTCCGAGGTTGGAAAATGGTGTTGTCTGGCGAAGCATTACAGTAAGGCTCACAGTGCTGGACAAGACTTAACGTACCCGTTCAATACTGACACACATTTTCACCTTGATTTTTGGTTTGATTAGACCATTTTGTTGCATTGGAAGGGTCTATGGAGCTCAAAAGATTAATGTCTAGAGTCTTTACTATTCTAATCCCAACATATGTTTCTGAAGCTGTATAAAATAACCAAAATAGTAACCAAAGGGAATATGAAATCGCGTCTTAGTACTGAAGAAATTAAGATCCGAACCAGGGAATGAATCAGTTTTCACGATGAGTTATAAGCTGTGATATTCCAGGACATCCATAGCGTTCATTAGATGTACATTAGTGTCTTTCTGTTAGTGCTCGTACCAGAAAGGTCTAGTGGAATAGATTGAAACAGTTGTGCTATGATATCACCTTTCAAGAAATTATATAGCTACCATTAACAATAACAAATTTTCCTTTTTGTAAATAAACTAGTTAACTTTGGAAAAAAACAGTTCATTTGTTAATTCTCTTCCTTTTCTTTTTCTTTTTATTATCATTAGTCATTATCATCATTATCATTACTATTACTATTATTACTATGTATAGTGAAACCAATATATGTAAGAAGTGCTTATTCTACATTATGACATCAAAAATGCATACACAAAAGATTGCTTCTAATTCACTTGTTCATTTAGCACAAACATAACCCATTAGCCCAACATAAACTACTGTAAGATCTCAAGTAGGAGTTGTGATTCACTCCCTCGTACACATGTTGCTCATATCCCTGGACAAACTTCCCGCCTCCCACAATCCCAGCTGCCATGAGGACACCACTGCCGGGACCGTGTCAGTCTTTATAAATTCAGCGGAAAAGTTAACATGCTGCCAAACTTAACTATTCACAGAGAGCGTCCAGTGAGGCAACGAGGCAGCCATAAAGAAACCAGCACACACACACTTGCTCTCTCTCTCTCTCTCTCTCTCTCGCACAGATTTTTGTGGACTGCTTGTTTTATGCAAAGGAAAAGTAACCCAATAGGAATAAACACTGGCAAAACATGCATTCAAGACCTGGAAAAGAGAAAACACACACCCACACACGAGGGTTATAAGGGCGCATTTTACCGAGTAGCGCACAACGAGACAAGATAATCTGGGCATGTTATCAGATGGGGAAGGCAAAGCTGCAAGTGTACCGTAAAGGGAGTGAAGTGTTCTGGTGGGGGGATTAGAAGACTGGGCTGGAATAAGTGAAAGACTGGAGAGGATTAAACAAAAAGCAGAAGAAACGAAAGGAAAAAGCTTACCGGTGTAGCAGCAACACTAGCGGCACACCTCAACACGCTTGTAGACACAGTGAAAGAATGAAGTGTGGCTGGAAGCTGCTGGCAACTCAAAGTAATCATATTCTTGTGACGACGATTCAGGTGGAAATTGCTTTTCTAAATGGTAACCTACAAAAAAAATCTACCAATATTCCCTGTTGTTCCTTTGCATGGTTTTAATTTTCTCATGATGGTGATTTTAGAGATAGTGAACTAGAGAGAAGCGGATGAAGTGTGACGGCGAGAAGGCTCTTGTCAAACAGGTAAATCCAACTTGGTATTATGAAAGGTAACATTTTCCTTTTATGTAAGAGAGAAAAACGAAAACAAAAAGGCAAAGTTTAAATCTTTATTGAACTGTCTTTTGTTATCATTTAGAATAAAAACTGTAAGAGATGAATCAAGGTGTTGAGGTCCAGTGACAGGCAACACCAGCGTACTCCAATGCCAATGACACGATTCTCAGGTCTCGTTCAGATGCGCCATTGATACAGGCCCGTTTACTGTAACAGTTTACATGGTGAAGTTAATCCCTTCAGTACTGATTTTTAGGTATGAATAGACGATTTCATTTACATTAGGAAGGGTCTATGGACGGCAAAAGATTAATGGCCAGTGTTCACTATTTTAATCCCCACATAAGTTTCTGAAGGTGGATAAAATCATCATATAGTAACCAGAATGGATATGAAAATGCGTCATGGTACTGAAGGGGTTAAGAATACAAAATCATGATGTTATGATTATTTATTTATTGACATATTACGAGCTACACTGAATTACTGTTGCCTCCGTGGTGCAGCTGATCACAAACCTGCTTGTGAATCCACGAGCCCTGGTTCGAAACTAATATCCTTGGCGGGACAGTCACAGCTCCACCAATTCATTTTACCCTCCCTTTGTTCTGGTGGAGAAATGAATACCTGGGGAAACCTGGAGAAGGTAAACTGTGAAATCCAAGATGACCGGCGCTGTGAGGGACACTCTCCACCACAGACTCAAGAGGCCAGTGAGACGAACACAGAAGTCATGCGCAGCTGTAACCTGTCCTTCACCTTTACTGTTTGTTACCTTACAAATAACGCTATCGACACCACCACCACCATCGCTAATCCATCTCTATTACTGTTACTATACAACAACTTACAATTCAAATCAAGTAATACTATTTTATTTTTTATTGTTGTTACTCCTTGGTGTGCTGCTATCAACACCTTATTGTCAGGTTTATCATACTCATGCCACAAATACAAATATTTATTATATATACCTGCAGTACAAGGTTTACAAGGGAGTGATGATGACCTGGTGTGAGCAAGGCGAGCTCTAAGAGGAAGGGTGAAGGTGGCAGGACTGATCCTCCCAAACAGTCATTGAGGCTACGTTTGATATGAGTCGTGATATGTACACGTTTTGCACAAGTCTTCACCACTCTGCTACCACACCGGAGTTTTAGTAATTTTTCTATTTATATTTCCATTCGTTCTTTTGTTACAGGAGGCAATTATCGTTTTTCCTGTTACTGGTGTTATTTTTGTTTCCTTTCATCAAATACAAAATATTCCATAATTTTTGGCATTGCTGAGGCAACCAACAGAAATATTAATTTCTATGATAAATGTGTGTGTGTGTGTGTGTGTGTGTGTGTGTGTGTGTGTGTGTGTGTGTGTGTGTGTGTGTGTGTGTGTGTTCTTAGTATTTCCATTATTGTTGCTTAAACATTTCGATGCTGGCATTTTCTGTGGGAAGAAGCGAATTCCTCTTTAATGTTGACGCTAAGTTATGCAGCGCGTGTGATACTTCTCGCATTTCCTGTGAAGCTGATATTTTTAGACGTCGAGAAAAAAGAGTGGCGGCTGAGGCCAGGGATGGGAAGAACGCGCTTCTTGAAACTCACAGCAAAGACGGTTATATGTACACAACCAAACAACCATGCACACACACACACACACACACACACACACACACACACACACACACACACACACACACACACACACACACACACACACACACACACACACACACACACACACACAGTGAAGAACAACGACCACAATAACACCACCACACACGTATGTACACATAGGGAAAGGAATCAAGTAGTTAAGACTATGTACACACAACTCAGCTACCTCGCTCCTCCTAGCCACGCCAGGTGCATGACGGACACCCCAGCCCGGCTCCCTCTACTTGATGACTTCAGATTACCGCGGCAGAGTACCGGGCCACGCGGAGCGGACCTGCAGGAGTGAGACGGCGCGCGGCGAGGTGTATGGAGACGTGTTGGAGCGTCTTTGAGTAGGAATCTCAGCCGATGGCGGGGACACACCGGGTGAGCGGGGCAGACCAGCGGCGAGTGTGCAGACAGGTGATGCGGTCAGGCCCTGCAGGACGGTAACCCGGACGACAGGTGACTAGCAGAGTGGCGCCCACGTGGTAGCGAGGACGACGGGGCGACACGCGGCCATGTTCAGGCTCCCCCGGATGAGCGCACGACCTCACACCTGAACAGAAAAAGAGGCACAGGAATTAACGAGTGCTGATGTCCGTAGTGCCTCCCCTCCTCGCTCTCTTCTCAGGTTTCCCACACACCTAACACCTTGCCAGAAAAAAAAAGAAAAAACCTTCTCTTGGAATCTTATAACACATGCATACTAAGCGGGACATCCTCGTGACTCTTCATGAAACACTACCATTGCACAGGACACAATGCAGCTTATTAGTACCCTCTCTAAGAGAATTTGAGAGGGCACCCTCACGCACGAACGCATGTATATATACACACACACACACACACACACACACACACACACACACACACACACACACACACACACACACACACCCGGTAGCTCAGTGGTTAGAGCGCTGGCTTCACAAGCCAGAGGACCGGGGTTCGATTCCCCGGCCGGGTGGAAATATTTGTAGCCCCTGTTCACCTAGCAGTGAGTAGGTACGGGATGTAAATCGAGAGTTGTGACCTTGTTGTCCCGGTGTGTGGTGTGTGCCTAGTCTCAGGCTTATCCGAAGATCGGAAATAATGAGCTCTGAGCTCGTTCCGTAGGGTAACGTCTGGCTGTCTCGTCAGAGACTGCAGCAGATCAAAAAGTGAAACACACACACACACACACACACACACACACACACACACAGTGATGTATCTACCCCCAAAAATAATAACCGTGTTGTCGCAGCGGTCTGGCTGCCATCTGACACCTCCAGCAGGAGCGGCCAGCAGGGCTCAGTGTGGTGAGGACGTGACGTCACATTCTTGATGTCACTGCTGCCGCCGCGCCAGTCTTACCTTATTACGCTGCTGCAGTAATTTACCTCAACGTCCTCGACTGTGGATAATGGCGGTGTACCTGAGCCACTGACGTGCGTGATGCCGATCCTCTCAATCCCAGTTGTCGCTCCTCATATTCCTGAATTAGCGTTCCCTCCCTCACTCACCTCACTCTTGTCCTCCTAATTGGACTCTTGTGCTTCACTGATCCGCTAAATACCTTAAATTGACAGCCTCGCAACCCCCCCTTCAGGTGAACTCGTCCTCCCTTTCCCCGTAACTCACACTGGGGCGCAGGGTGAGACCAGACGCCATCGTGGGTGCAGAAGGCGAGGGCGTGGCCGCGGACGACGAAGCCTGAGGTGCAGGTGAAGGTGATGGCCTCGCCTACCCGCCGTGTGGCTGCACCTGTCACCTGGCCGTGCTGCGGCGCCTGCACGGCTGGGCACAGCACCTCTGTGTGAAGCGAGGGGACGTTAGAGGATCAGAAGAGTCAGATGTCAAGATGACACTACAGTAGGCAGTTAAGGGAAATATGACTCATTCACATTCAGAGGGACGGCCGAGAAAAGAAAAGTAAATAAGGCCCATTACTGCCTCCCTCCCCGTGAAGCAGAAAAGTGACGGTGAGAATGTTCATTAAGGCAAGCCCTGACAGGCGGGGCGATGAGAGGTGAGGGGCGAGGGTCGCACCGTGACAGGTGGGGACAGGCTCAGACCAGGTCCCGTTGGCGGTGCAGTGCAGGACGGATCGACCCGATAGTCGGAAGCCCGACAGGCAGCTGAACACTGCCGCACCCTGGTAGCTCGTGTTGGCGGACTGTAGCTGTAGACTCGGCTCCTCCGCAACCAATACTGGGCAGTGCACCACCTGGCACCAGGGGACAGGGCTGTCCCACTCCCCTGGGGTGCGGAGAGAGGATCCACAATGATTTAGATTTTAGAAACAAAAACATGTGACACAACTGTGAGTGTGATATATACTAGACTTTAATCACAATATAAGGTGCACTATTTCATAACATTCACTGTATACAAGTAAAGGCAGCACTAAGTAACAAACACATGAGGCGTAACATGCAGAAGGGAAAAACGTTAAAAGGCTGTTGTCGACAGGATATGAACTGTAGAAAAAACACACCCGAGGGGAGGCACATGATTTTATCGGCGCCCCGTAAGCTGTACCCCTCAGGGCACGAGAAGGTAAGCGCCGCTCCCAGGGTGACGCTGTCCCCATGCACCTGCAGCGGCTCCTCCCCCACCACCGGCGGGCACGTCACGTCTGCGGCACCACACCGTTTTATATATATATATATATATATATATATATATATATATATATATATATATATATATATATATATATATATATATAAAGACATGAGAGAGAGAGAGAGAGAGAGAGAGAGAGAGAGAGAGAGAGAGAGAGAGAGAGAGAGAGAGAGAGAGAGAGAGAGAGAGAGAGAGAGAGAGAGAGAGAGAGAGAGAGAGAGAGAGAGAGAGAGTTAACCACAAAAGAAAGATGAATGTCGTGAAGCCTCTCTTTTTAATCAGTTCAGTCGTAGGTAAATAGAGAAACATAGAAGCAGGCACTGCATAATCAATCAGAGGCTCATCAAGGCCACCACGCGCATCAGTGGAGATACGGCGCACCTTTCAACACTCCCACTGATCATCACTCCCTTGTCACACTTCTGCTAGTGAGTGTGACTGCTGAAAAAAATGTATAATGATGATACGCGAGTCTGCCAGGCTGCTATGAAAGGACCCACAAAATATATACACTGTGGGCTGTAACTTTAACTATCGTCTCATTTTCATAGTAATTTGGGTTCCAGGCTCAAAACATCTCAAGGGTAATCACCACGTATTATTTCCAGCTCTAATGTTCCACGCTACATGAATATTACAAGGACGCGAAAGTAAATATTTGCTCGGGATTGTGATGATGAGGAACTGGCGGCGAGGAGAGCTATTGCTACCACCACCACACTGCCGCCACCGCAATACCACCACCACCACTACCAACACCACTAACAATATCACTAAAAAAACCTACAGGCATTTTGAACACTTTCTTTTCACTTGAAGCACATTTTCTCTCTCCCTCTCTCTCTCTTTTTTTTATTTTTTATTTATACCATGTGGGCTTTTCACGGGAATTTATGGGCTAAAGGGGATACTTTTTGGGTACCCCCTATCTCAAAGCCCACCCGCTAGGAAACCGTTGCCCCGAGTGAGGAAGCCCAACCTACACTCGGACCGTGGACAGGATTCGAACCCGTGCGCTTGGAGACCCCTCGGACCCCAAAGCACGCATGGTTCCACTGTACCACGGCGGCCCCTTTTATACCATGTGGGCTTTTTCATGGGAATTTATGGGCTCAAGGGGATACTTTTTGGGATACGTCCTATCTCAAAGCCCACCCGCTAGGAAACCGTTGCCCCGAGTGAGGAAGCCCTACCTACACTCGGACCGTGGACAGGATTCGAACCCGTGCGCTTAGAGACCCCTCGGATCCCATAGCACGCATGGTTCCACTGTACCTCTTTCTCTCTCTGTCTGTCTGTCTGTCTGTCTGTCTGTCTGTCTCTCTCTCTCTCTCAAGCACACACGTAGCCTCACCTTTGACAGTAATGGACAGGTGGTTATCGTGTCCTGACGGGGCGGTGCAAGTGAAGGTTCCGGTGTCCTCAGCCTTGGCGTAGTAGAGGGAGAGACGGTACCGCAGCTCCCTCGCACGCCTCTGGATTGCCCAACCTGGAGGAGGGACGCTTGCTTAGATTATAGGACGGAAAGCAACATGGAAAAAAAAAATAAATAAATAAATAAATAAAAAAAATAAATAACGGAAAAAAGTAACAAAAAAGAAAGTAATAGGAAAAAAAAAAGAGTAACAAGAATATTTGATGCTTTGGTTTCTATTTCGGACCTAATCTAATCTAACCTGACCTTAACCTAACCCAACTCAACCCAACCTAACCTAATATAATGACTTACTTCTCTTCTTGATGCTTTCTTTCCGAGCACCTGATTAGAGCACTGTACACACTAAGGACACACTCACATACCAAGCTCGATCGAAAGACAGTGTTTTATTTCGTTAGATTAGGATTAAGAGGATTCAAGACGAAATAAATAAACGAGTAAACGAGTAAAATCAACGCTCTCTCTCTCTCTCTCTCTCATACAATAAGTGTAACTCTTGCCTGCATTTAGCATGAGTTTATTCCTGTCATCATACAAACGTAAATTATGGGCGAGGCATGACGGAGTGGGCATGAATAACGCACGGCAGCGGCGCGTCCGGCCACCAGCAACGGATTCTGGAGCAAAACTGATATGTTAATTGCCTATTTTTGTTATGTAAAACCAATGCAGAAAATCATAAATGAATGAAAAGTTTTGCGCATACGAAGCAAAAATTAAGCTGCTGCGCTGAAATTAATTTGTTTTATCGCATATTTTTAATTGCGAAAAATTTATGCAGAAAAGTAGAAATAGTGAGTTATATGAATACAAGATGAAATAAAAAAAAATATATATGTAAAGAATAAATAATTTGCAGTTTTCAAAGTAAATTACTTCCTTATTTAGAACGGTTACGTGGGACACTTTAAAAACTGACCAAGTCTAACACTGTTTTCAGAGCAGCCATTCCTCTCAATTAGAAGCAAATTGAGACGTGACGCGGCCAGTCACGCACTACTGGTGGTGGGTGGGACGCGCTGGCCGGGCAGGGCGTGAATGCGATAAACTGTTTTTATATTACTGAATGATTACATTGTGCGAACCTCTGCTTTGAAAAATAATGGAGGCAATATGAAATAAGAAAAAGGGTCGGTACTGAAATTATATGCATAGTTAAAAAAATTAACAAGTTTTATAAGTAAATTTAAAATACAACTAATGCTGATGGAATATTATGCTTCATGCACTTGTCTAGAAAAAAAAAAAAAAAAAAAAAAAAAATACACGTAACAAACTCCCACGTCTGCGGTTCAGTGCTGCACACATATATTCTGTAAACTGACTCTTCTCTTTTACTCGAAATTATTAAAGTCAGATGTTCTTTTTTTTTTCAAATAAAAAAAAGAAAAACCTTCACCTCTATAATATCATGTTGAATATCACATAAAAGAAACAAAACAGCAGGATCATTATCGCCATGCAGTGCCTAAAAACACAGCCTACTCATTCATTGGCGAGGGAATAACAGAAGGTAGTGACATTACCATAACACTCTTTGCGTCACTCTCATTACTCCCAAGTTTAGTATAAAGTCACATTAG
>NC_059302.1:4028424-4030924 GCF_017591435.1 Portunus trituberculatus | reverse complement strand
CTTTTCCATTACGAACCGAGCTTAGAGCTCATAGACCGATCTTCGCGTAGGACTGAGACCACATAACACACACTACACACCGGGAAAGCGAGGCCACAACCCCTCGAGTTACATCCCGTACCTATTTACTGCTAGGTGAACAGGGGCCACAAATTAAGAGGCTTGCCCATTTGCCTCGCCGCTTACCGGGACTCGAGCCCGGACCCTCTCGATTGTGAGTCGAGCGTGCAAACCACTACACTACGCGGCGTGTGTGTGTGTGTGTGTGTGTGTGTGTGTGTGTGTGTGTGTGTGTGTGTGTGTGTGTGTGTGTGTGTGTGTGTGTGTGTGTCAGGAGTGATTACATAACAACCGGAGATTACCTGGTAAGTAATTTCAACGTGGATGCTTCATGATATTGCCTTCATTTAAGTGGTAAGAGCACAGGTCAAGGCGAATACTTACTGATACACACACACACACACACACACACACACACACACACACACACACACACACACACACACACACACACACACAAATGGCAAATGGGCAAGCCTCTTAATGTGTAGCCCTGTTCACCTAGCAGTAAATAGGTACGGGATGTAACTCGAGGGGTTGTGGCCTCGCTTTCCCGGTGTGTGGAGTGTGGTGTGGTCTCAGTCCTACCCGAAGATCGGTCTATGAGATCTGAGCTCGCTCCGTAATGGGGAAGATTGGCTGGGTGACCAGCAGACGACCGAGATGAATTACACACACTTCACCTGCGTCACTAATGGGCGGAAGCTGAACAGCACTTCCCACATATACTCTTCATGTATGCCTAAGGCGCTATAGGCCATAACATAGAGAAGAAAACACACACACACACACACACACACACACACACACACACACACACACACACACACACACACACACACACACACACACATACACACACGTTTGGTTTAATACTTCACAGACAATTACCTATCCCCCACACTCGTTAATTTGAAAGTGGCACTGTTGGGAGAGAGAAAGAATCTACATCTTTGACACGAAATACACAGGAATATGAATCCTCTACATTGGAATAATCTATCGTGAAATTAACATGGACTCGTTCTAGCGTTCAGGGATATAAAGCACTAAATCTATCGACGCGCATCATAATGTTATTCAAGTTATTCGTACCATCCTATCGCTGCCACCATTTTTAACATATTCAATAGTTTCATCAGAGGAAACTTCACACTGATAGCTAATCATATACATGAGCGTATGTATAGATAGATGTACGTATGTGGACTTATAGGAAGTTATACTGGTGAGGAGAAACGAAGGACGACCTGGAATAGATGGACAGCCAACAGGAATGACAGAAGACGATGAAATGATGATGATGATGATATATGTGCACTGAGAGATATAAACACAATGCAGTCTATTAAGAGGAGATAAATGCTGTGACAATGTTATCACAGCTATCAATGGAACTGAGAGAGAGAGAGAGAGAGAGAGAGAGAGAGAGAGAGAGAGAGAGAGAGAGAGAGAGAGAGAGAGAGAGAGAGAGAGAGAGAGAGAGAGAGAGAGAGAGAGAGAGAGAGAGAGAGAGAGAGAGAGAGAGAGAGAGAGAGAGAGAGAGAGAGAGAGCGCAGGTGGGGGTGGTGGGTGCATTCGGAACTCTAATGTGAAATATTGGTTCCATTTTGCTGATCGACATTATTGATTCCGTGTTACTTTGTTTCTATCAAATAATAATAATGTGCTGATGGACATTTTCGCTTAATTGTTGTACAGGGGGCGGCGGGAGTGATCTGCGTAATGTATGTATGCGTGTATGTATGTATGTATGTATGTATGCATGTATGTTTGCATGTATTTAGTAATAGGAATGCGTCTATAGTACATGTCTATCTGTCTCAACTTATTCATTTGGTCAATTTCGTGTGTGTGTGTGTGTGTGTGTGTGTGTGTGTGTGTGTGTGTGTGTGTGTGTGTGTGTGTGTGTGTGTGTGTGTGTGTGTGTGTGTGTGTGTGTGTGTATTGGCGGCCACAAGTAATTAGGTTATCAAATTTGATAATGAACAGCCACTGCAACGAAGGGAAGGACGAGAGAGAGAGAGAGAGAGAGAGAGAGAGAGAGAGAGAGAGAGAGAGAGAGAGAGAGAGAGAGAGAGAGAGAGAGAGAGAGAGAGAGAGAGAGAGAGAGAGAGAGAGAGAGAGAGAGAGATATATATATATATCACACATACATAAAAACCTAACCAAACAGCCATACACTATTTCTTTCAGCCTTTTACCAAGAACAATGCAAGCCAATACCAGACCAAAATATACTAATAACCTCCATTAATTACCTTCAACACCACTCCACATTACCTAAACACCGTATAGCAACGTTACAGCAGCGCTAACACCAATTACATCACCAGCATCAACACAAAATAAAGTAATTAACACCAAAATGCATCTCGTGGGGACACATTTCACTCTCATTCATTATTAACTTATTCACTGCTATTACCTGGACATTTTT
>NC_059302.1:4018424-4023424 GCF_017591435.1 Portunus trituberculatus | reverse complement strand
CTTATCCTTCTCCCTTGCATTTGCTTCCAATACTTTCTGCTCTATTGCTCTTCTTTCGCTTTTATTCTTCATCTCTCTTTTGTTCTTATTATTTCCTTCTTCTTCTCATCCTTCTCTCTTCATCTCTCTCTCTCTTTCTCTCTTCCTCATTTTTACATCTCTTTTCCTTCTATTCTTTCCCCTTGCTTCCTATACCTCCAGCTCCCCTTTTCCCCTTCCTTCACTCCCTCCCTTTCTCTTGTTTCATTTTCCATTCATTCGCTCTCCCCCTCCCTCAATCCTCTTACTCATCGCTTCTCTCTTTTTTTCCTCTCCTCTACGCTTTTTTTTTTTCTATATATATATTTTTTATCTTTCCTTATCTATCCGTCTTTCCTCTCTCTCTTATTCTATTTTTATCTTTCAATGTTTTCTTTCTTTATGTCTTCTCCTCTCCTCTCCTCTTCCTTTTTTCTTTTCCTCCTCGTCTTCCTCTTCGTTTCTCCATTCTTGCTTTTTTTTTATTTTCTCGTCATGTTTCCCCTCTTTCCCTCGTATCTTCACCTCTTTCTGTTTCCCTCATCAATCTGCTCCCTCTTAAATCTCTCTCTCTCTCTCTCTCTCTCTCTCTCTCTCTCTCTCTCTCTCTGGTGGTGGTAATGAGTCTCGCCGTTGACAAATATTTTCCTTGACAACTTAGGCTCGGCAAGGGAAGCTTCAGCGATATTTTCTATTGGCTGCTGTGTGTAGGCTGCAGACATTACGTATATCATCAGAGAATTTATTTTCATGCAGGTCACCACTATCACCACCACCACCACCATCACCACCATTGCCATTACCACCATCATTATTGTACTAGTGGTGTTGTGCGCCATCACTGTAATGACTGCCTCTGTCCTGCTGCTGTTTCATGAGTTCTGTTGTGGCAGCATTACGAGGACGTGTGTGTGTGTGTGTGTGTGTGTGTGTGTGTGTGTGTGTGTGTGTGTGTGTGTGTTTTCAGGAATGATCTCACTGGTCTCATCATTGTTGTCGTAATCGTCGTAATCATCATCATCATTATCGTCACCATAAAGTCCACCATGAAGACTTCTTTCCACCACCACCACTGCAACCAACCAACCACCACCACCACCACCACCACCACTACAAATAAAGCTCTTCCTCTTACTCCTCCTCTTTCTCTTACTACTACTACTACTACTACTACTACTACTATCACTACATCAACAACTACTACTACTATTACTACATCAACAACTACTACTAATACAGCGCCCTTCAAAATAGTAACAAACAAAACACTACTACCACCACCACCACCACCAACAACAACAACAACAACAAGCAATAACAACCACCAAAAACCAAGAGCACCCAACACCAGGGCGTAAGATGTAACTGATGACACAATCCATCAACGTCCCTCGAGCGAGACTGTTCCTTCTCCATTAATTAGAGAAAACTCGTTGGGAAGGGCGACGGTTGAGGAGGAAAGGGGAGCACGAGCGGAGAAGAGAGAGGCAGCAGCGAGGGGGAGGGAAAGGGTTAAGGGTGAAAGGGCTAAAGGGCTACCTGGCTGTTTCCCTTAATACAGTCCTCGACCCCAGCAAGGGAGGTAAAGGGAGGTTGCATTTTACCTCTCCCCCTGAGAACCTAACAAACAAAGGGTGGCTGGAGCTGCTCTAATGAGGCGCTCCGAGCTGTTTTGTTCCGGGGCCTGACAACACTGCGGCGGCGGCGGTGGTGATGGTGGTGGTGGTGGTGGTGGTGGTAACTTTAGGCGTATGTTCACTCCTGGCTAAGAGTAGAGTAACTTTTCGCACTTATTTCCGTCGTAAACGTTTTCTTCATTGCTATTCACGACTGTGGCAAGATTCAGATTCTCAACTAAGCCTTTTGCTATATAAAACCTAGAGTCTAATTTGAGGGACCGTACAGGTTTTTACTTCACCAAAAAATCCAATTACTGGCACTCAATGGTCTAAACTACTGTCCCATTCCTTTTGATGTGTGTGTGGTGTCTTTCAAGCGGCACTGCAACGCTGCCTCAGGACATTTTAACAAACATGAGAAACCACACAAGTCAAAGAGGTTAATTCCCCTCATCTGGTGAGTCACTCAGTTGCTGGGGTTTGTAAAGAGATTGTAGGCAGTATGCTAGAGAGGCTTACCACTGAAGGAAACAATAGACCCACCACCACTGCGGGGGATTCACTAACGCACGACCAACATTCTACATTCATCTCCATCTATGATTACAATAACTTATCAAGCAACGTGAACACCACCTTGTTTACTGCACTGCATTGTTAAGTTGAGGAAACTAAGTGTGTGTGTGTGTGTGTGTGTGTGTGTGTGTGTGTGTGTGTGTGTGTGTGTGTTTCACAAGATAGGCTTATTTCAAACCTGCATATCCATCCATCTATCTATCACACACACACACACACACACACACACACACACACACACACACACACACACACACACACACATACACACACACAAAGAAAAGAAAACCGGTATTATTTCTTGTTTTCTTTCATTATATTATGAAAAGTAAAAATAGCAATACATTCTTTTAAGAAAACTAATCACTGTGTGCTGTTGAAATGGCGACAGAATATTACTGCCTTAAGATATCAACACAAGACGTAATTCCTTTTTGTAAATAGACATAAATATAAAGGCAAACGAACAGATAAATAAAATAAAAAAAAGTTAGCATCAAATAAATCATTAATGTACCAGAGCAAATCAAACAAAAGCACACAATGAATGTACAAACTCATCAATCTTGCCAACTAAACCTGTATGATGTAACACGTTTCTTTTATTGCCACACACTTTCCTTTAGCCATCTCTATCTTTCAAGCGGCACTGTTTTTGCTTTTCTCTTTTTGCTTTTTTTTTAATACAATCTTTTGAGTTGCACTATCGCCTGAAAAGACTGTTCTTTGCAATTCAAAACAATAGAAAAATCTTTAAAGGTACAAAGAGAAGATATTTTCAAAGTCAAGTCGTCTGAATGTCTTGTGACTGAATAAAGCAGTAAAAAGAAGCCTTGAAAGACATAACAATTATCACAGCACAGATTCCTTGCAACATAAACCAAACCGCAGCTCTGCCTTAGTTCCGTGCGTTACAATGAAGTGCAATATTCAATGTGGCACGATAATTAGTGTGAGGTTTGGAGCTTATTATGACTTGAGGTGTTTCGAGCTCTTCACGTACTGAACGACAGTGACACATAACACTTAGCCATTCGTTAGTTATTGTCTCCTCCTCATCACAAGGTCCTGCTCGGCAACGCGCTCTTCTTCCTCCACCTCCAAAGAAACGTTTCACGTTTCTCGTCATCCGCGGCGGTGTTCCTTCCGTGTTCCTCTTAATTCTTATTATGGTGTTTCCTCAATGTTCCTCTTTATTCCTGTGGCGGTGTTCGTTCCGTGTTCCTCTTCATTCTTGCGGCGTTGTTCCTTCCGTGTTCCTCTTTTTTCTTGTGATGGCGTTCCGTTAGTGTTCCTCTTCATTCTTGTGGCGGTATTCGCTTTGTGTTAGTCCCCATCCTTTTGGCGGTGCTTGGTTCGTGGTACCCAGTGGTTCTTGCCATACGGTGTTAGAATGATACTCGGCGTGTCGTTAACATTAAGTATTTTACCCAAACATCTCATCCTACAGCCGCAAGCAACAGACACTGACTTTTAAGGGTTAATCTACGGCAGCTAGTCAGCAATCTTCGCTTTCCTCTCCCTGCTGGCGTCCAGACCTCTCAAATTCAAACACACTCTGCACCGGGATGACTTGGTCACACTCCTTATTGCCCGTCGTCTCTCCAAACACGATAATGCACAAACGCTCAAGATTTCTTACCTTTCTTGGTGTGATTGAACGTCCCTGTCCTCCTTTTTTTCTTCCGGAAACGTTGTCAACCTCCTTGTTACTCTCGCCTGTCGGGTGCAGGGTATCTGACACCAAGCACTGGGTCCTCAGAGGGGCTGGCAGACACCAGCCACTCCCTGGGGCCTGGCACTGGCCCAAATATTTCCTGTACCAAAAACTTAAGCCTGGCCTGAGAGGACATGCACTCTCCTATGAGGAATCTTCATTTAGGGACTGCTGGGCTCGATACTTACTTGTATCCCACACAGTAAATGGCCCATGGTGAAGGAATAGCCTCTCCAAACACGGTGGTCCACAGGTGTTCCAAACTATTAATTCTTCTTGGTCTGATCGGACGTTCTTTGACTCGTTCTTATCGATGCCTAGATTCTATATGCTTGCCAAACACCTCATTCCATAGCCGTACATAATGGGTAAGGACTACTCTAAGGTGATCTACTGTGGCTAGTGAGAATTCGCTGATCTGGTCACACTCAATTTCCCAACGCCTCCCCAAATATGGTAATGCACAAGTGTTCCAAACTACGAATTTTTCTTGGCCTCAAAAAACGTTCCCAGCGCCGTTCTTCTTGTTGCCTAGATTTTGCATTATCCTAGAAAGCTGTATTCAACATTTGCAAGTAACGGTCGGTTCCTACCCGTGGACTGCTCTGCGTTGAGGGACACGGGGTTTCGTCTTGACTTTCGTTTTCCCTAGATTCTGTACGCTCCCCAGACACTTCATTCCAGAGCTGCACACAACGGGTACTAACTTCTAAGGGATGGTGTACGGCAGCTAGTGGGAATTCTTCGTCTGTTTCTTCCTGCTGGTGTTCAAATCTCTCCACAAACTCAAATACAGTGTTAAATACAGTCATCCTCCGTCGCCTCCCCAAACACGGCGATGCAAAGACGCTCAAAACTACCGACCCTCTTTAGCCTGATCAGACGTTCCCTTCGCCGTTCTTGTTCCTCTTCTCGCTGCCTGGAATCTGCAAACTCCCCAAACACCTCGTTCCAAAGCCTCACACAACGGGCAGCAACTTCCACCGCCTGACATTTGGCAGTTAGTGAAGAGTCTCCGTTTGTTTCTTCTTGCTGACGTCCAGAGTTCTCCTCAAACTGAAACATAGTCT
>NC_059302.1:3990924-4013424 GCF_017591435.1 Portunus trituberculatus | reverse complement strand
AAAAAAAAAAAAAAATAAATAAAAAACATTCAGAATTATGAGAAGTCTTGATAGATATGTAAATAGATAACACACACACACACACACACACACACACACACACACACACAGAGAGAGAGAGAGAGAGAGAGAGAGAGAGAGAGAGAGAGAGAGAGAGAGAGAGAGAGAGAGAGAGAGAGAGAGAGAGAGAGAGAGAGAGAGAGAGAGAGAGAGAGACCAAAACTAACATTCTAACGAAACCTAACCTAACTTAAACCAAAAAATGAAAGGAAAAATGACATAATAGCCATGAAAACCGGCACCACACACACACACACACACACACACACACACACACACACACACACACACACACTGACACTCATCCCCCTACTCAGTCTCATCCACCTCACCTCCCATCCATCTTTCAATTACTTAAGTTTTTTTTTTTCCAGGAAGTAAGCTCTTTAGACAGCAATACCCCAGCATCGTACCTCAAACCTGGAGCAATACCTTGAAATGCTGTGCTACGGAAATAAACAGTTTATAAAGTACTTTCTACCTTCGTGTGTGTTCAAGATTAAGTTTGTTTTTTTCTTAAGGATGAGAGGAAACGTGATCCCAGGAGAGAGAGAGAGAGAGAGAGAGAGAGAGAGAGAGAGAGAGAGAGAGAGAGAGAGAGAGAGAGAGAGAGAGAGAGAGAGAGAGAGAGAGAGAGAGAGAGAGAGAGATGTAACGTATCCTATTAATTTTAACTTCCAAACCGCGTTAAAATTGAAAAAGGAAAAAGAAAAAAAGGAAAACCACTATCATCTAGAGAGAGAGAGAGAGAGAGAGAGAGAGAGAGAGAGAGAGAGAGAGAGAGAGAGAGAGAGAGAGAGAGAGTGAAGAAAGGAACTAGAGTCTACACAGTCCGACTAGCAAACCACTCCATCTCATCTCTCTCTCTCTCTCTCTCTCTCTCTCAAGGTCACGCCAGCCAGCCAGCCAGCTTGCCCACCTACCTACCTTCCTACCTTCCAACACTCCACGCTCCTGCCTTCCTACCTGGGACACGCCTAACTTTCTCCTCGCCTCTCTGTACCTTCACGATTCACAACCAGCCAACTTCCAGCGCCCAGAGGCAACAGCAGGAGGGAAGGCGTGTGTGAGCGGGACCATTGACAGGCGGTGGAGAGGGGGAACTGGGGGAGAGAGAGAGAGAGAGAGAGAGAGAGAGAGAGAGAGAGAGAGAGAGAGAGAGAGAGAGAGAGAGAGAGAGAGAGAGAGAGAGAGATGAGGCTGACGGTGAGAACTAACTGTGGGTGAAGCGCAGCAAGTCCTGCTGAATGAGTGAAGTTGAGTGACTAGAACTGGGTGAGAAAGGGAGGATGAGAGAGAGAGAGAGAGAGAGAGAGAGAGAGAGAGAGAGAGAGAGAGAGAGAGAGAGAGAGAGAGAGAGAGAGAGAGAGAGAGAGAGAGAGAGAGAGAGAGAGAGAGAGCAGCAGTACGGAACGCGGAACGACGTCACTTCACACACATATTTCTAGTAGGACAACCATGACACCCAGTAGCCTCAGAATCCTGTCGTCAAATGTACGTGGATTCAGAACGAATGTCGGCGAGTTGACCCACGCAGCTCTCAAGAACAAGGCCGGTGGCCGTCGAGACTTTCCTGAATGACAGCTGCGTCACAACATGCGACAGGATACCTGGCTATACTCACTGGGTGCGGAGGGACAGAACAGCCGGGCAAGGCGGTGGTATAGCTTTGTGCCACCGTGAAGGTCTACAGCTGCAGCTATTGCCCGTCACAGTTCCTGAGGAGATGGAGATGCTATTTTTCCGCCTTCTCCTCGTTGACAGGACTGCTGTGCTGCTCTGCCTTCTGTACCGCCCCAATGGCAACAAGGCGCCCCACTCTCCTTCCTCACGGACCAACTGGACACAATCATGGCCACCCACAGCTGTCAGAATACCATTATTGTGGGGGATTTAAACCAGCACCTGGTGAACCGAGCCTACACAGAGCTCATAACGGTCCACGGGCTCACCAACCACGTGACTTCTCCACGCACGCGCGTGGTGCCTCCTCGACCTGTCCTGACCGATCTGCCGGCAGACTCTGTGCAGTGCTACCAACTTGACAAGGTTGGTAGCTCTGACCACAATGCGGTCCTCTGTGAAGTTGGTCTTAACCCAGCAAGTGAGGAAGGAAGCCAGCGCACCATCTGGCTATGGGAGAAGGCTAACTGGCGGGGCTCAGGGCAGAGTTAGCCTCCACCAACTGGGAATCCACGTTCACAGATGACATGAACCACAACGTGGCAACCCTCACCTCCCTTATCATATCAGCACAAGCCAGGCACGTCCCTCACAGGGCATATAGAGTCGATCCACGAGACCAGCCGTGGTTCGGCTACAGGTGCCGGCAAGCTGCTGATGCCAAGTACAAGGCCTGGACTCGTCTGAAGCGTCGTCCCTCCAGGCGCCACAAGGCCCAGCACCGCGCTGCTTGCAAAAACATGGCGAGAGTGGCTACATGGGCGAGGCAGAGGTGGGAGTTAAGTCTACGGAGGAAGCTTGCCAGTAACCAAACTGATCCCAAGCAATGGTGGTCCCTTGTGAAGCAGCGGCAGGGCACAGTCACACAGGAGAGGATCCCGCCCTAAAACAGCCTCTGGCAACTTGGCAGTTGCCAACCAAGACAAGGCTGAACTCCTGGCAGCACACTTCAGCGGGAGAATGACGACTGAGGAGCCTGACAGTCAGCCTCCACAACTAACCCGCCTGTGTGACGTAACCCTGGACCACCTACAGCTCAGCGAAGCCGCCGTGACAAAGCTTCTGCGCAGCACCGACACCAGGAAGGCGCCCGGCCCTGACGACGTCTCGCCCTTCCTGCTGAAGCACTGTGCGGAGGAGCTAACAAAGCCCCTCACACACATCTTCCGCCAGTGCCTACAAACCAGCACCTGGCCAGCTGCATGGAAGGAGGCTCGGGTCACTCCTGTACACAAAAAAAAGGATAAAGGTGACCCAGCAAACTACCGCCCCATCTCTCTCCTGTCAGCTGTCAGCAAGATCTTGGAGAGAATAATAGCTGAGCAGCTGACCTGTCACCTAGAGGAGCGTCACCTCATCTCTCCACGCCAATATGGATTTAGAAAGAGACGTTCCGCCTCCGACATGCTTCTCCTCCTCACACAAGCCTGGCATGACGCCCTCGACGCCGGCCGCCCCACCCTCGTCATTGCCCTTGACATTGCTGGGGCTTTTGACAGAGTTTGGCACAAAGGACTCCTGGCCAAGCTCGAACAGTTCAGCATCACAGGACAACTGCTAGAGCTGTTCTCCAGCTACCTACAAGGCCGGAGTCTGAGAGTAGTGTTGGGCGGGTGCACGTCAACCACACACTCAGTGGAGGCCTCTGTTCTTGTGGAACGTATATTTCAACGACCTACTTCAGAGCCTCTCGCCTGTGTCGGCATACGCGGACGATGCCACTCTCTCGCACAGCTTCGGTAGAGAGGAGGCAGTGAACGTGACTGATGTCACCAACCGCCACCTTGGTAACATCATGGCCTGGGGTAAACAGTGGCAAGTCAAGTTTGCTGCCGAAAAAACCCAGGCCGTGGTCATCTCACGTTCACGGGAGGACGTCAGGCTGTTTGAAGGCCAGCTGAAGTTTGGAGAAGACACCCTTGCCATTAAGGACTCCATCAACATCCTGGGGATGGAGGTAGACTCCAAACTCAGCTTCGACCGCCACCTGGAGAGCGTGGCACGCAAGGCATCCCTGAGGGTGACACTCCTACGTCGAGTGAGGCACCTACTCGATGCCAAGGGGCTCATGACGCTGTACAAAGCGCAGATGAGGCCCATCATGGAGTACAGCCCCCTCAGCTGGATGTGCAGTGCTCAGTCCCACCTCTCCCTGCTGGACAAGGTGCAGCGGCGAGCCGAGCGCCTCCTTCGCGATGCCGGTGGCCTGGGACAGCAGCTCCAAGCTGAGCTACAGCGACAGCGGCATCAGGGACAGCAGTTGCAGCAGAGACAGCATCCGGACCCTCACCAAGAAGCCCCTATCAACGTGCTGGATAGCTTGGAGCACCGAAGGCGTGTTGGGGCCCTTACTGTGCTGCACAAAGTCCAGGTGCAGCAAATACCTAACCTCACGGCTCTACGGATACCCTGGAAGAGGAGTGAACGTACTACGAGAGCGGTAGTGTCCGACACCCTCCTCGAGGTGCCGAGGTGCCATTCAGTGAGGTGTCAGCGCGCCTTCTCCCACGACACCGCGGTGTTGTGGAACGCCTTCACCTCAGCAGTGGACGTCTCCAGCATGTCCACCCAGCAGGTGAAGTGTGCTGCCCACGCCTGGTTACGGACACATCCGCCTGATAGTGACAGTGAAAGGTGATAAAATGGCAGTGTCCACCAGCCTGCAATCCACCTGACAGTGACAGTGACAGTGGAGGAAAATAGTATGCCTGACAGTGACAGTGAAACACAGTGACGTGGGATGTGCGTGTGCCTGACATGACAGTGCTGATCAGTGGCGAGGGAGGTGCGCAACTGACAGTGACAGTTTTATGACACCCTCGCTCACAATGCCGTCCCCGGGAGCAGCTTTAGAATGAGCGTCACATGCCAGTGCACGCTCTTAGCTCACGAACTCAGCTCCAACTGTAAACATACTTATGTGTAAAATATGTATGTTATGTGCATTAAGTTTAGAAAAAAAGAGAGAGAGAGAGAGAGAGAGAGAGAGAGAGAGAGAGAGAGAGAGAGAGAGAGAGAGAGAGAGAGAGAGAGAGAGAGAGAGAGAGAGAGAGAGAGAGAGAGAGAGAGAGAGAGAGAGAGAGAGAGAGAGAGAGAGAGACAGAAAGACAGACATATAAAGTCAGATAGAAAGAGAAGATTATAGGTAGACGCTCAACGATGCAGACACACAGAAGCACACACAAATGCAATACAAAGAGCAAAATGGACGAGAATTTATCACCACAACAACAAAAAGGTGCTGACACACAAACAAATAATTTAACACACAAAAAAAAAATAAAATAAATAAATAAATAAAAATAACGTACGCATAAGTAAAAAGATAAATAAAAGAATAAAAAAAGCCTTTGAATCAGAAATACGAGCTGAAGGAAAACAAAACAGTGACAATGTATAGTAAGTAAAAAGTAACAAGTCAGACAGTCAGTAAATAAAACGCACGCAAAAAATAATTAACAAACAGATAGATGAGTACACAGATTGAATGAATAAGTAATTTTCCTAATGGGAAGTAGTTAAACAAATCAATTAATGGAAATACACAGGTAAAGTCCTCTAACCTGTCCCCAGGCGACCACTCTCTCATTCCCTCCCACCGCCTCACACTGCCTCACACTCCCTCACACTTCCTTCCATCGCCTTACACTGCCTCAACCTCCCTCCCATCGCCTCATACTCCCTTAGACCCTCTCATACTGCTTCATACTCCCTCCCACTACCTCACACTGTCTTAAACTCCCTCCCACAATCCCACACTCCTTCATACTGCCTCACACTGCCATAAACTCCCTCCCACAGTCACCCACTCCCTCATACTCGCTCCCACTGCCATAAACTCCCTCCCACTCCCTCCCGCTGTCCCACACTCCCTCCCATTCCCTCCCCACTCCCTCCAGCTGCCTCACCTGTCGGGTACTGGCGGTAGCTCGAGGTCCAGGTCCAAGTGGGGTTGCCGTGGAGGCGCGGGAAGAGGCAATCCAGGTGCAGTATGGAGCCAGGCAAAAGTATGAGGTCTCCAGAGGCATTGACGCGCCCCTTGCCTCCCGCCAGCCACCAGTCCAGCGCGGGAGGAGCGTCCACTGCAGGGAGGGAAGGCGAGGTGTGAGAAATATTGGCAGTGGTGAGAGGGTAAGAGGGGGAAGAAAAATATAGACAATGAAATAGGGAAATGAAAGGAAAATGTTGAGTTCTAGCGCCGTAGTAATCAGAAGTGAGGTCAGTACTGCGCTACCTGCAACAGCGAGGTCATGTAATGGAGAGAATAAAAGTAGGAAAATGAAGGGAAAATATCGCTAATCCAGACCTTGAGGTGAAGACAACACTAGATCACGTGACGGAAACCAGCGCCATCTGCCTTACCAAAATCAAACTCCCAACCTTGCCAGAGAGAGAGAGAGAGAGAGAGAGAGAGAGAGAGAGAGAGAGAGAGAGAGAGAGCCAACCAGGGATGCTTCTGTGGAATGGATGGTGGTGAGGGGAGTGAGTAAACCTAAGTGACAGCCGGAGGAAGGAACCAGCAGGCGGTGCACGGAGGAGAGGAGGTGAGAGGAAACGAGGCAGAGAGGTGTAAAGAGGAGGAGGAGGAGGAGGAGGAGGAGGAGGAGGAGGAGGAGGAGGAGGAGGAGGAGGAGGAGGAGAAGGAGGAGGAGGAGGAGGAGGAGAATTGAGAGAGTCGTAACGAAGGAAAATCAAGAGGAAGAAACACAAACATTATCTGAAAATTACGTAAGTAGGACGCAGATCAAGATAAGAAGAGAAAAATAGAGAAAAGAAGACGAGGAGGAGGAGGAGGAGGAGGAGGAGGAGGAGGAGGAGGAGGAGGAGGAACAAGAACAACAAACGTAACGAAGAGAAATCGAGACAAAGAAACATAAACATGATCTGAAAATAAGATAAAACGTGGAGGAACAAAAAAAGGAAAACAGAAAAAGAGGAAGAGAGAGTAAGAGAGAACAAGAGGAGGAGGAGGAGGAGGAGGAGGAGAAGGAATTAATGGAACAGGAATAAGGCGAATAGGAAAGCAAAGGAGGACAGGGAAGAATAGGGGAAGGAAAGAGGGAGCTTACAAATGAGGGATAAAGGAAATGTGTAGAAGGAAAACGAGAGGAGAGAAAGAATGAAAGAGAGAGGAAGAAGGAAGAAAGAAAGGAAGAAAGGAAGGAAGGAAGGAAGGAAGGAAGGAAGGAAAGAAAGAAAGAAAGAAAGAAAGAAAGAAAGAAAGAAAGAAAGAAAGAAAGGAAGGAAGGAAGGAAGGAGATGAGATGTAAGGAATGAAGGAAAACAGGAAGCAGATTGGAAGAAAAGGAACGTGAAGTAAAAGGAAGGATTAGGAGGTTTTAGAGAAAGAGAGATAAAGAGAGAGAGAGAGAAAGACAAGAGAAAAAAAAAAAACAGATGAGGGAACGAAGAATAGATGACGAGGAAGAGAAAGGAACAGAGAGAAAAAAGAAAATGAAAGTATAATGAAGAATACAAATAAAAAAAATAATAAAAACTAAAAAAAATACGAAAAAAAATGCTGATGAGAGAGAGAGAGAGAGAGAGAGAGAGAGAGAGAGAGAGAGAGAGAGAGAGAGAGAGAGAAACAATAAAAGAAGCTCCAGGGATAAGCAGACGCTGGAGAGATAAACAAGTCACTGAATTAAGTAACAATGCCACGCTTCTCAGTATTCAGCCTCCCCAGAGCGGCACTTCCATTCATTCTGTCGCCGAACTAAGGTGTCAGGGCGGGGAGAGAGAGGGAGTGGAGAGAGAGGGAGAGAGGGAGTGGGAGAGCTGAGGAATCGCATTACTCTGAGCTCCTCTTGAAAGAAAATTATATATGAAAAAGATATAAGCGGTAGCGTGAATATGAGAGAGAGAGAGAGAGAGAGAGAGAGAGAGAGAGAGAGAGAGAGAGAGAGAGAGAGAGAGAGAGAGAGAGAGAGAGAGAGGAGAGAGAGAGAGAGAGAGAGAGAGAGAGAGAGAGAGAGAGAGAGAGAGAGAGAGAGAGAGAGAGAGAGAGAGGAGAGAGAGAGGAGAGAGAGAGGAGAGAGAGGAGAGAGAGAGAGAGAGAGAGAGAGAGAGAGAGAGAGAGAGAGAGAGAGAGAGAGAGAGAGAGAGAGAGAGAGAGAGAGAGAGAGAGAGAGAGAGAGAGAGAGAGAGAGAGAGAGAGAGAGAGAGAGAGAGAGAGAGAGAGAGAGAGAGAGAAAACATGATAACAAAATAAAAAGGAAAAAAAAACAACACTAAAATAAAACTGACAAGACAAGAAATATTAAAGAGAAACACGCCAGGTGGACTGAGGGAGAGAGGGAACAGTACACCACCACCACCACCACCACCACCACCACCACCACCACCACCACCACCACAACAAACCTCAAATCTTCACTCAGGTAAGAAAAAGTTAAATATTTACCTGCAACTCTGAGTCACCGGGAGAAATGAGGTTAATTCACTGCTCGTTTTTCTTCCTGTGTTTAATCCCTTGCCCATCCTCCTCCTCCTCCTCCTCCTCCTCCTCCTCCTCCTCCTCCTCCTCCTCCTCCTCCTCCTCCTCCTCCTCCTCTTTCCCTCTTCCTTCTTCCTCCTCCTCCTTCAGGTGATATTCATGAACCCCGAGTTTACGCCACTTAAACGCCAGGAAATTTCAACATGTTTTTTCCCGACCCTCCTTATTTTTCAGATGGAAGGAAGAGGAGGAGGAGGAGGAGGAGGAGGAGGAGGAGGAGGAGGAGGAGGAGGAGGAGGAGGAGGAGGAGGAGGAGGAGGAGGAGGAGGGGAGTGAAGGAAGGCAGTAAAATTCACGGGATCAACACAGTATTCTGGACCACTAATCCCCTTAGGCTTAATCCGCCACCCTCCTCCTTCGCCTTCGTCAAGCTAACACTGCATCTCTCTCTCTCTCTCTCTCTCTCTCTCTCTCTCTCTCTCTCTCTCTCGGGGTTCATTATGAGAGGCTTTCCAAATTCGTATTCATTATCTGCCCTCGTCTCGCTTCACCTCTCCTCGTCTCGTCTCGTCGTGTGTCAGTTCGTCCCCCCCGTCCCCCCCGCCACGTCAGTACGAGTACCCAGAGTGATACACGTACAGGCCTTGTTTGCTTTTAATTTAGTTGTGTTAGGTTTGGTTTGTTTATTATATTCTTTTTTTTTTGGGGGGGATGGGATGTGTTTGTGTGTGTGTGTGTGTGTGTGTGTGTGTGTGTGTGTGTGTGTGTGTGTGTGTGTGTGTGTGTGTGTGTGTGTGTGTGTGTCTCTCTCTCTCTCTCTCTCTCGTGGTCTAAAGTAATGATGCCAAGTCTCTGAAAGTTGTTTTTATTGTTGTTGATACTGTTGTTACTACTCCTAATTCAACTAACTACTACTACTACTACTACTACTACTACTACTACTACTACTACTGACAATCTGGGTTGCCTCCTTTCACGGCGCATCTCGTGTTCACTGGGCGGAGAATAGGTCGTGGGATTTAAGTCGAGGAATTGTGTCTTCGCGGCCAGGCAGGAGGAAAGACCTAACCATCCAACTGTGTGTGTGTGTGTGTGTGTGTGTGTGTGTGTGTGTGTGTGTGTGTGTAATTCACCTCGGTCGTCTGCTGGTCACCCAGCCAGTTTTCCCCATCACGGAGCGAGCTCAGAGCTTATAGACCGATCTTCGGATAGGACTGAGACCACAACACACTCCACACAACGGGAAAGCGAGGCCACAAACCCTCGAGTTACATCCCGTACCTATTTACTGCTAGGTGAACATGGGCCACACATTAAGAGGCTTGCCCATTTGTCTCGCCGCGCCGGGACTCGAACCCGGGCCTCTCGATTGTGACTCGAGCGTGCTAACCACTACACTACGCGGTGTGTGTATTTAAGATACTTTAGACAACCTTATGAAGTCGTGTTGACTTGAGCCAGTTTTCGCAAATATCAGTTGAGAAAGAATGAAAAATATCGAATGATTAATCTATTAATATTTCTTTTAAAATGAGGTTTCAAGACATTTGTCTCTGTCTTCTGGCTAATTCCCTAAGCACCACATCATATCCACAATCCCAATACCAATACTCTCTAATCACCTTCACGTCACCATCTTTTCATTATCATCACTACAAGAACATCACCTCCACAATTTCACCACCAATACAGTCATCATTGTTATTACACCATCACCATTTTCTTTTTAATGCATAAGGAAAAGATGTCCAATGGCAATAAAAATATAAAAAGGTCCACTTGATTGCCAGTTCCCTTAACCTCTTCAATACCATGACGCGTTTCCATATTCATTCTAGTTACTTAATGGTGATTTTTTACATCTTTAGAAACTTATGTGGGTGATTAAAATAGTGAAGACTGTGGCCATTAATCTTCTGATCCCCAGAGACGCTTCGTAATGACAATAAAATGGTCTAATAGTACACAAATCTTAAGGTGAAAATGTGTCCCAGTAAGGAAAGGGTTAAAGATAATTAAAGTTAGCCAAAAGTCTGGGACAAATATCTCGAAATCTCCCTCTTAAAAGAACAAGGAGTCTTTGCTGCTGAGGAGACGAACACCAACAAGGCACCAGTGTTCCCTCCGCCTTGCACACGAGCTTCTTGGTGATAATCATTAGCCATCGTTAGACGCTTAGAAGCATCAAGAGAATGCTTCCCCAATTACCTATTGTTAGTGGTTCAGAATCCGCCGCCAAGGACAACAGATGGTAAGGTGTTGATGAGACCAGTGTTAGGGTAAAGGTGGGAAGCTTGCTGGGCAAACAAAGTCAACAAAGAGGCTGTGGATGCTCAGAGGAGGAGTCGCATGAGAGGAGGCACGTGTTGAGTCTTATGAAGATTACGACCATGAAATATGTTTACCTGTGTCAAGAATTTCTTTATTTTTTTTATGCAAGAGAGAAGCTTGCCAAGGGCAACAAAATATGAAAAAAAAACGTCCACTTAAACTGCAAGTTCCCTAAAAGATGAGGAGGGAATTAGCCAGAAGTCAGAGACAAATGTCTTGAAACCTCATTTTAAAAGAAATATTAATAGATTAATCATTCGATATTTTTCATTCTTTCTCAACTGATATTTGCGAAAACTGGCAAGTCAACACGACTTCATAAGGTTGTCGAAAGTATCTTAAATATATAAATTTGGGACAGTGGCAAGAAGTTCAAGAGTGCATCAATCAGCTGTGCCGGAGGGAAGGGGAGGAGGAAAGGCCGTGGCGTCTACATTCTTTTAGCCTGTACTGGTTATCGTTCAAAAACTTCCCAATAGGAGGCAGCGTTACACTGAACAGCTCCTCCACCGCAGACCACAGTAGTCGCCACATTAATTCACAGACTTATCGACAGAGAGCAGTGTTCCCAGACTAACTCCACCTCTCACTTGTAAATGGCGGACACACTTCTCTCATATCTAACTGTTACAGAGAGAGTGTGTTGTCTTCATTCAACTAACAAACAGAACAATCGCCTCCAAATCTGGGAAGCAGGACAGATCTACACTAACACACACACACACACACACACACACACACACACACACACACACACACTACAAAGTCATGCCCTGTCCCACTCACCAGCTTCACCGTAAAAGACAGATAGACAGATGCCATATGTACTCATAAAACTGACGTCCCCACCCAAAAAATTCCTTCCCCTTCGCTCACGTCGCCTTCGGGAACAATAAAGCCACAATATTTGACTTCCTCTCTCCCAATAGATATATACTTTTAATTAATCTGTCAGGAGTGGCGGCCAAGGTTAAATTCCCTCTCCACTGACTGTGCCTCCGGCGGGGATTGTGAAAGGCGAGGAATTGGAAAAAAAAAGAAAGAAAAACGGAGAAATGAGAAAATAGAAAGAAAATGGATATATGAAACACTGTGATAAAAAGTAATGAAAAATTTAAAGGTGGATTCTGCGTTTACTTGTTTAATATACGAGAGAGAGAGAGAGAGAGAGAGAGAGAGAGAGAGAGAGAGAGAGAGAGAGAGAGAGAGAGAGAGAGAGAGAGAGAGAGAGAGAGAGAGAGAGAGAGAATATGAGACACGGCTTTTTTTCTGGTTTGGTGGAATCCCCTTCATATTTTCCTTCTCAGTAATGGAAGAAGTTAGTAATGGATTGATAGTTAATTTTGGAAGATGGATTGAAGTTGCCACGCCGAGGTGAGGAAATATGGAGGGAAGGAAGGAAGAAGAGAGAGGGAGGGAGGGAAGAGGAGGGAGGTGTGGATGTCATCAGGGGTGAAAGTGAAGAGTTTAAGAAGGGAAAAAATGAGGAAAGAGGGAAGGAGAGAGGAAGATGGAGAAGCAGAGACAGAGACAGAGACAGAGAGAGAGAGAGAGAGAGAGAGAGAGAGAGAGAGAGAGAGAGAGAGAGAGAGAGAGAGAGAGAGAGAGAGAAAAGTTTGAAATGTGCGATAGAGAAAGGGGAGAGAAAATCGGTGAAGGAGAGGGAGGATGTGGAACAGAAAGAACAGAAGGGGAGAGAGAGAAAGAATAAAATAAAGGAAGGACGGAACTTGATAACATGATAGAAGGCAGGAAGAAGAAGAAGAAGAAGAAGAAGAAGAAGAAGAAGAAGAAGAAGAAGAAGAAGAAGAAGAAGAACAAGAACAAGAACAAGAACAAGAAGAAGAAGAAGAAGAACAAGAACAAGAAGAACAAGAATATAGTGAAATACGAAACAGGAAAAAAGACAAGAGAGAAAGAGAGAGAAACAATAAAAAAAAACTCCTTCATCACAATAACAAATAAAGTGAAAGTATAAAAAAAGGAAATAAAGGAAATATAAAGCAAATCATTCCAAAAAGACGACTAATAAAGAGGGAAATGTGAGTCAGGATACGAGGAAAATGGACAAAATGGATTAGGAAAAAAAGAAAAAGAAAAAAAAAGAAGAAGGTGGATTTAAGAGGGAACCCAAATGAATAGCAGACCACGAGAGAGAGAGAGAGAGAGAGAGAGAGAGAGAGAGAGAGAGAGAGAGAGAGAGAGAGAGAGAGAGAGAGAGAGAGAGAGAGAGAGAGAGAGAGAGAGAGAGAGAGAGAGAGAGAGAGAGAGAGAGAGAGAGAGAGAGAGAGAGAGAGAGAGAGAGAGAGAGAGAGAGAGAGAAAAGATACAACAGAGGACAAAATGAGATACAAAGTTACATATTACACACACAAACTGAAGGAGGAACACGGACAGCACCACCACCACCACCACCACCACCACCATCACCACCACCACCACCACCACCACCATCACCACCATCACCACCACCACCACCACCAGGAACGTCATGCTCGTGTTAATATGAGAAAATAAACACCACGAGATAGATATTTACTCTTCCCTATTACACCAAAATGTTTGATGAAAATTATGATTAAATTTTAGAGAAGCAATATGAGAAAATGAGGAAATGATGAGAGAGAGAGAGAGAGAGAGAGAGAGAGAGAGAGAGAGAGAGAGAGAGAGAGAGAGAGAGAGAGAGAGAGAGAGAGAGAGAGAGAGAGAGAGAGAGAGAGAGAGAGAGAGAGAAAAGAAAGATGAATTAATAAAAATGGAGCACATAAAAAATATAGCGAAGAAGGAAGAGTAAAGTAAGAAGAAAGGAAGAGAAGGAAGAGAAAAGGAAGAGGAAAAGAGAGAAGCGAAAGAAAAGGAGAGGAAAGGAGCGGGAATAAGGAAAAATTGAAGAGAAAAAAGAAGAAAAAGAAAGATTAACAGGGAAGAAGATAACGATGGAAAGGAATAGGAGAAAAATGAATGAATGGCGCAAAGGAAACGAGAGGAAGAAAGGAAGAAAGAAAGAAAGAAAGGAAGGAAGGAAGGAAGGAGGGAAGGAAGGAAGGAAGGGAAATAAAGGAAGAAGAAGAAAGCACGAAGAGAGAGCAAATACAAACACTGACAACCTTGTATTCGGAAGAACTAAAGAAGGGAAGAACGGTGGCTAATGGAAAGGAAAGGAAGGAGAGGAGAAAACGAGAGAAGGAAGGAGATGGAGGAAGAAGATAACACGAAGAGAAGCCAAACACTGACTGCCCTGTATTTGGAAGAGGCTGAGGAAGGGAAGAACCGTGCATGCTTACTGGACTGTGGCAGAGAAGAGGGCAACTGTGCAACTGGGGGACTAGGAAACTGGGTAACCTCTCTTAACTTACCAGAGTAGTTGGAGTAGTAGTTAGTTCGGATGCAGACGGGGAACCTGCCTGACCACTTCGCGTTGGTACAGGTGAGTGTCGAGTCCCCCAGCAGCTTAAACTTCCCCGGCCTGTCACAGCGAGCAGACAACTCCGATCCGTGGGGAAACTCCAACTCCGGGGAGGGCTAGACACAGAGGGAGAGAGACAGGGAGGAATGAGAGGTCAAGGTCGGTATTATATTAGTGTTATATTAGTGAAATGGGATGAAGTGGTGGTGGTGGTGGTGGTGGTGGTTCTCGGGTGTATTTTGGTTAGGTCAGTTGAAATGGGTTGGAATTGTTGTTGATTTTTTTGAAGGGTGTGTTTTGATTGATCTCTCTGTTACGGAAATGGGTTGAAATGGTCACGCTTCTCCTTCTTCCTCATCTTTTTTTTATTTATTTATTTTTTTTTTTTTTGTAGAAGGCCTGCCAAGGGCAACACAATGTAAAAAAAAAAAAAAAAAAACTTGGCGCTAGTCCTCTAAGACATAAGAAGACTTAGCCAAAATTAGGGAGCAATTGAATTTACATGTTTATTATTTTTTAGCATATTCAAGACGGAAGGAGGTAAAGGGTGGTGAAGCAGGAGGGAGAATTAAAAAAAGTAAAAAAGGAAGAACAAATGAACGGATAATCTCAGTGAAGTGGATTGAAATGGCAATGTCTTTAGGGCTGAAAATTTGTATGTCCAATTTTCTCCCCCTGTCCGAGATGAAAGGACGTACGAGACAGACGGAGTTAGAGACAAAATGAATAAAAAAGAAAGAATATGGTAAAATGACACTTGAACGGGACAATTAGTGAGTTCTATTGATGATATTTGAGGAAAAGCTGTCTGGGCGAAGGTGAAAGTAAAAAGATGAGAGTACGAGAGTAAAAAAAAAAAAAAAAAAGGAAAGGAGGAAGTCAAGGTTTACTGAATTGAACTATGATAACGTGCCTTTTGAAATGATAAGAATGAATGTGCTGTATTGATGTTACTCGACGGAAGGTAGAAGAGAAAGGGTGAGAGAGGAGAGGAAAAAAAAAAAGAAGGAAAGAAAGCACAAGTCAAGGTTTACTGATAATACTATTCTATGATAACGTGCCTCTTGAAATGATAAGAATGAATGTGTTGTATTGATGTTACTCGAGGGAAGGTGGAAGAGAAAGGGAAATGTGAGGAAGGAGAGGAAGGAGAGACAGGTCAAGTTTAATGTTGTCCCGTTCTGATTAAGAGCTAATACGATGAAATGAGCAAGTCTTGGCCCTCGCTGGAAGACTGAAGGATGCTGAGGGGGCAGACTGACACGGCATAAGATGAAATGAAGCAGGAAGGAAAGCGACTCTGCACGATAACGAGAGATATAACTCAAAATGAAGGGAAGTGAAGCTCTTTTGATAAGGAATGGTGTAGGTAAAAATGAGCAAGGGAAAGAGACGCCTAGGGTAACGAATGGTCCTATTTAAAAAGAGGAAGGAAGGAAGGAAGGAAGGAAGGTGATGCTCTACGATAATGATCCTTCAGTTAACCGGGGCATGATAGAGTCTTCCTCCCCTGGCCGAGCAGCGAGGCGAAGGTGTTTGAGAGAAAAGTTGAGGTGAAATTTACGTCCATGCTCAAATAGACTAGGACATGAAGCGCATCAGTTCAACTCCTCCGAGCCAGCATCAGGGAACCCAGGCCACCAAGGCCACCACGCACACGCACACACACACACACACACACACACACACACACACACACTCTCTCTCTCTCGTTTACATAATTGATCTCCTTCACTAAATAATTCACTTCAAAATAAATAAACCAATAGAGTATGACAAAAATATATATCCAAGAAAAGTATACTAAAAAATGTAGTTATTTGCTTACACTGCAGTAACGAAGGTAAGAAATAAAGTAACTAAAGGAACTGGTTGTCACTCAAAAAAAAAAAAAAAATAAATAAATAAAAGAAACTGGTAATTCTTTCACTGCTACTTGGCACACCTTTCCTAACTTACTAACCACTCTGCTGCACCTTTTCTCCTTCCCAGCGAGAAATTACAAAGACTATATCAATTTTTTGCATGCCTTTCTTTCTTCCTCGACAAGATTTCCGCTAAAATAGAGAAAAACGAGAGGCAGGAGGCACAAATAAACCATTCACACACACACACACACACACACACACACACACACACACCAAAGACTCAAACACAACTCCTCGCCTCTCCTCGAAGTGCAAAGTAGGAGTAGCAAAAGAAATCTCAAGGATGCTACACAATCCGAGGGAAGAGAGAGAGAGGGAGAGATGGAGAGGGAGTTTCCTGAGCGACACGGCCCGGCTGGTCTCCTCATCGCGTCCCACTCGGCAGAACCAGGAGCCGAATAGGGTTTTGTGAAGTTGGGACGAGCGTGCAGCAGCGATGGCCCGTGTAATGGTCTTCTCAGGGGCGTGTCTGGAGAAGCTGGTTGGGTTTGTGGCCGAGAGAGCGAGGGACTGTGTGTGTGTGTGTGTGTGTGTGTGTGTGTGTGTGTGTTCAAGGGCAGGAGCAGGAAGGGGAATAATGTTCGAAGTTGTAGCGGTGGGGGAATAAAAGAGAGGATAAAGATAAGGGGAAGGAGGAAGATAGTAAGGGAGAGGCGATAATCCCAGTGGACGTGATAGGGATGCAAGGAGGGGGAGAGGAAGGGGGAGGGGGAGAGGAAAAGAAGGGAAGGGAAGGGAATAACACGCGTCCTAATGGCATGAATAAGGAAAGGTGGAGAGAAGGAGGAGGCGAGGAGTGAAGGCATGAACTGTAAAGAAGAGGAGGAAAAGGAGGAAAGAAGGAGAGAAAGGGAAGGGAATGACTTCAGTGGAAAGGAAAAAAAAAACAGGAAAACAAGAAATGAGGAAAGGGAAAAAAGGAAAATAAATGATATACAAAAAATATAAATTAAGAAAATAACAACAGTGGAAAAGGAAGAAGATAGGAAAGAAGGAAGGAATGGAAAAAAGAAGAAAAAAAAAGAAGGAAAGAGAAAACGGAAGCGACGCAGAGAGCAAGAGCCGTGCCTCAGTCAAAAGCTGCTGGGAAAAAAGTGAGGGAAAAAATCACCACGCTATTCTGTGGCGTGGCAGGAATGAAAGAGAGATGAGGTGTGGTAGTGTAGACTGTCAGTGAGAGTGAGGCCGAGAGTAAGAGTCTGGTCGGCGGAATGGAGAAGCAGTAAAGGTGTTCACAGAATTTTTCCTCGATAACGGACGTGAGAGTTGTGTGGTGAGGTGCGGTGAGGCGAGATGGCGCGTTATGTCAAAAGTAAAGACATATATCATTACTGTCGTAAAGTGAAATTATGAATGACTTTTTATATGAGATAGGGTCGAGAGGAACGAAATTTATATAAAGGAAAGTTACACTGAATTGCTCCTCCCCCCCTCCCCCCCCAAAAAAAAAATAAATAAATAAACCGCGTAGTGTAAAAAGTAGACATATCTCATTGCTGGCGTAAAGTAAAATCAATGATTTTTTTTTTTTATATATATAAGATGAGATCAAGAGGAAAAAAAATTATATGAAGAAAAGTTACACTGAATTGCCTAAAAACAGTGCGCGTAGTGTCACAAGTAAAGACATATGTCATTGCTGTCGTAAAGTAAAATTATTAATGACTTTTTTTTATATAAGATGGGACCAAGAGAAACGAATTTATATAAAGAAAAGTTCTATTGAAGTGCCTCAAACAGCTCGGAATAAGGGTTACTAACAAAAATGGCTAAACATTACATTAATTAAAGCACTACATAATATATATAAGTGTTCACAGTGAAAGATAAGTGTAATAGTAACATGTAAAAGATCCAGTAATTAACCCCTTCAGTACCATGACGCATTTCTATATTCATTCTGGTTACTATTTGGGGATTTCATATAGCTTCAGAAACTTGTGTTGGTATTAAAATAGTGAAGACTTTGGCCTTTACCCTCTTCAATACTGGGACACATTTTACCTTGAGATTTATGTGCGATTAGACCATTCTATTTACATTAGGAAGGGTCTATGGATGTCAGAAGATTAATGGTCACAATCTCCACTATTCAAATTCCACATAATAAATTTCTGAAGCTGTATAAAATCACTAAATAATAAGCAGAATGAATATGGAAACGCGTCATGGTACTAAACGGGTTAATCTTCTGACCTCCATAGATCCTTCCTAATGTGAATAAAATCGTTTAATAAAACTCATGGTAAAATGTTTCCCAGTACTGAAGAGGTTCATAAGATAACCCTAAAACAACCTAAACCTGACTTATCCTTACCTCCAACAAACAAAAATCTACCAAAACTAACTTAACTTCTTTTTTTTTTCGACTCACCAAATTAACATCCATTCTGAACTGAATCCCACATCAAATAATCGATTCAGCAATTAATGAGACACTTTGACCCTAAAATCATTATTAAACAGACTTATCCTAACTTCTAAACGAACATAAAGCCACCAAATCTGACTTAACCTTCTGACAACTCACCAAATTAACATACAATTCGACTTAAACGATTCTGTACCTCACATCACCTCCTAATGTTCAAAGAAAACTTGCATCTCAACCCTCATACACCCAGTGACTCTTGACGTGACTATGGAGAAGAAGCAAGAAGTAAACAAACGAACGAGAAATACGGTCAGAAAGGAAGATAAAGAGGAAAAAAATAGGAAACAGCAAAAAATTAACAGGTGGATAGATGAAATAAACACAAAAGCATCCAGAAGAAAGAATGACTGGAGGATAAACTCGAGATACAAAGTCGTAGAACCAGGACACGTCTCTCTTCCACTCAACCTTCCACCTCTTCTGGTCAAATGAAGGGCGAATGACTTAGAGGAAAGGAACCAAGAAAAACAAATCACACCTTTCGGATATGCGCGCACCGTCCCCCCCTCTCTCTCTCTCTCTCTCCGATCAGAAAGGCACCCCGGCATGCACTCAGCCAGCCACCAGCGTACAAATGAGGCCGTGTTACCACATCGCCCCTCGACACGCAGCCACGCAAGGAAAGCCACGACTAATGAGTAACACTTGAACGTGACCGGAACTGTAGCTACTCGAACACGATCCCTTACCACACACACACACACACACACACACACACACACACACACACACACACACACACACACACACACACACACACACACACACACACACACACACACACAGATATTATTTTGTTGTTGTTCTCGTTTTTCTGCTTCTTTTCCTTCGTCATAGTTTTTTTCTTCTTTTTCATTTTCTTTTTCCTCTTTTTTTCTGCCTGAATTTCCTCCTCCTCCTCTACATCCTCTTCCTCTTTTTTTTTTTCCTCCTCCTCCTCCTCCTCCTCCTCCTCCTCTTCCTCCTCCTCCTCCACCTTTCCCTACTCTTTCCTCTCTTCTTCATTTTCTTTCCGCTCTTCTTCCCCATCTTCCACTACATCTTCTCCTCCACTCTTGGCCTCCATCCTTCACCTCCACTGCATCACTGCCTCCCATCAGTCTAATTCCTGCCGCCCCACCAACTGATGTGCGACGCCTCAGGCCTTATGTAGTGCCGGTCTAACGCCTTGCGCCTCTCCGGTGTTCGATGATCATGAATCGCCACTGTCTTATTCACGGGACTCGATCACTGTCTGTCTATTATTCTATTCTGACCGTTGTTTTAATATATTTTGTCTTTTTAAACTTTTTGTCGAGTGTTTGATGGTGTTTTCATGATTGGAAGTTCACATATTGCGCTCTCTTCTTTTTAGTGGTTATGATTTCTATGCAGTACAAAAACTCTTCGGAAAGTGTTCATTATACTACACCAACTGTCGTTTTGTTGCATTTTTGTCTTTTTTATCTATTGTCTAATGTTTGATAGTAGTATAACTGTTAAAAGTTCAAATATAGCGGTTTGTTTTTGTTAGCCGCTATGATTTCACTGCAGCACAAACACAAACAAGGCATTTCCATTCTTCCTCTCATCCCTATTCTGTCCAACTCTCTAAAGCAAGAGTTAACCAGTGCTCTCAGTCATTCATCCCTTTCACTAGTAGACTCTGGAACTCCCTCCCTGCATCTGTATTTCCGACTCCCTACGTCTTCTTTTAAGAGGGAGGTATCGAGGCATTTGCTCCCTAATTTTGGCTGACACTTTTCCACTTTTTAGAGAGCCAACACTCAAATGGGCTTTTATTATTATTTTATTTATTTTTTTTTCCTTGACTGGCCCTCTTCCCTACGTAAAAAGAAGAAGAAAAAAAAACTATTCGGAAACGGTCTAACATAATATACTAGTCGTCGTTTTGTTGTATTTTTTGTCTTTTTATCTCTTGTCTAATGTTTGATAGTGGTATAACTATTATCAGTTCAAATATAGCGGGATTTCTTTTTATCAACTGCTATGATTTCACTGCAAAAAAAAAATAAATAAATAAATAAATAAAAAAAAAAATAATAATAAAAAAAAAAAAAAAACTTCGGAAACCACTTTCTACTTCTTGCGACATGTCATCATCATTGTCAGCTGCTATGATTTCACTGCAGCAGAAAAAGAAAAAGACTTCAGAAACCGTCTTGCTATCTTGACTCTACCTCTACATTCCCATAACTCCCATCAACACACCTTACCGCCTTCCATGGTCCACCATCTGCTTTTCTATCTACCCTTCTCTTCCTTCATTACAATTGCTGATGTACAACACTCGCTTTTGAGATCCAGTCAGTAAGTGTTATTGTTTCCCTTGTCTCGTGTGTGTCTAGAATCAAATCACATCTGTCTGGCATTCAGTGTTTGACAGGCATGTGATGTTCCTCCACCGCGGCGTCCTGTTTCATTCACTGCTGGTTACTGTGTAGTCACCGAGCTGTCATCAAAGAACCTCAGCGTCTGTTTTTTTTATGTAAGAGGGAAAAACTGACCAAAGGCAACAGAAAGGGTTATAAAAAGGTCCACTTAGTTGCCAGTTCCCATGCAGGTTCGAGAGCTAGACCCCACCCAAAAAAAAAAAAAAAAGTGAGATAAATGCCTTTTGTCATCCCTTTTAGTGTTTTTGTAATGACCATCGTGTTTGAAGCGACTCGTCAGGATTGCCTTTCTTCACTCCAGTCCAGTGCCACCACCGCCACCACCGCCTCCAGTCCTCCAGCCAATCTCCAGTCCCGTGCGACGCTTGGTCCCCGAGGCTCCTTGTGGCAGAAAGACGGAATAATGGTGTTTGCGTCTGGCGAGGAATTGAGCAGATGGAGTGGGGCTGAGCATAGAGGGTACACAGCGTATGTAGAGACGACGGAGTGGATGCAGAATTAGTCCCCTCCCTTTCCATCTCTTGCCTCGCCACTTGGGACCCACCACACATATTGACGACTATTGCACCTGGATATCCGCTGCCGTCACTGATACCCCCAACACCTGTATCCGCCTCCCCAAATGTATACGTAAATATCATATCCGTATCTGAATTTCCATCCTCCCTTGTTTCCTGGTGTTTTTCGTCCTCTCCCACTCCACAAAAACCAAAGTTGTTTTACGATATTTTACAATGCTTCTCTGGGTTTTGCATTGGCTCCTCGTTACTTTGCTTTTTATATTCTGTCCAATTGTTTTGCGTTCTTCCAATTATCAATACTTTCCTACTGTTGTTCGTTATTTTTTTTCCATCATTCTTCTACGTCGTCTTTCTTTCCTGTCTTTCTCTTATATTGTTTTTCTTAGTTCTCGCTGCAATCCATCACAACACACAGCTCCTTACACCACTCACGCCTCTCAGACCAGCATTCTCCACGGACTCGGCGCCTTATCCCGACAACGTTCAACACGCTTTAGTAGAAGTTAAGGGGCTTTCATGCTTGTTTTCATGGATCTGGCGATAGTTCAGCTCTTTCACTGCGATATAAAACAGACAGCAGGATGAGAGGCAATGCGTGTAATCCTTATAAACATCTACAAGAAAGAAGGGGATAGAAAAACAAATATAAAGAATAGATTTTGCGATTTTTGTTCCATTTAAAAATTTGGAGGTGGTTGTAGAAAGAATAAAGATGTCTCACAGTAATTAGTAATGAAAGAAAGATGTACTAAAATAAGAGAGAAAAGGGTTAACAAAGAGATCTGCACTATAACACAAACACATGAATAAATAAATATACGAGAACAAACCCAGCATCATTTTAGACAAAAGAAAAAAAAAAAAAAAAAAAAAAAAACTAAATCCCCTCAAAACACAGGACAAAAGGTCAGCAAATTGTGTGTTTATGTAGAAGTGACCTTAGGGTGTGTGTGACCTTCGCTCTAAGGACACACCGCAGCTCAATACAACCCAGCCAATCACTTGCGACACTCACACTCGTCCGCTCATTCTGGTCCGTGGGGGGAAGGGATCCATTTTTGAGGGTAAGATTTCATAGTGCTCTCTCTCTCTCTCTCTCTCTCTCTCTCTCTCTCTCTCTCTCTCTCTCTGTGATCCTCCTCCTCACAGCAGTGCGCCAGATAAAGAAGGAAAGATATTTAAATTTTCCGCCTCTCATCTTCCTTTATTTCATCCACTCTTGCTCCGGGTACTATCTCTCTCTGGCTGGCTGGCTAAAAATCTCTCTCTCTCTCTCTCTCTCTGCATATAGTATTCCTTTTTTCACGG
>NC_059302.1:3985924-3988424 GCF_017591435.1 Portunus trituberculatus | reverse complement strand
GCCTTGCAGCCATTAGTAGTGCGCCACCACCACCACCACCACCACCACCACCACCACCACCACCACCACCACCACCACCACCACCAGTACCATCACTATCACAACCTCCAGCACTATTTATTTCCACCTCTTTCTCCTTCCCCTACTACTGGTGTTGCAAATGTCTTAGTTTTCGTGTGTGTGTGTGTGTGTGTGTGTGTGTGTGTGTGTGTGTGTGTGTGTGTGTGTGTGTGTGTGTGTGTGTGTGTGTGTGTGTGTGTGTGTGTGTGTGTGTGTACATATGGGTGAAGTTTTCGTTTGGTTTCAGTTTGTTTGGGTTGTTTTGGTGGTGGTGGTGGTGGTAGTAGTAGTAGTAGTAGTAGTAGTAGTAGTAGTAGTAGTAGTAGTAGTAGTAGTAGTAGTAGTAGTAGTAGTAGTAGTAGTATTCTGCATTGGTGGTAGATGCATTTTCTTTAACCATTCTCTCTCTCTCTCTCTCTCTCTCTCTCTCTCTCTCTCTCTCTCTCTCTCTCTCTCTCTGTCTGTCCATCAATCCTTCTATTTGTCTATTCATCTATTTTCGTTTTGTCTATCAGCTTCTCTCGGTTTGTCAGTCAATCTTTCTGTCAATCAACTCTCTCTCTCTCTCTGTCATACCCCCAGCCAGCCTGCGTGCTTACCTATCTGCCTTAGTCCAGCCAGGGTGAGTCAACTGCCCTGCAATATATACTCCCCCAGCACCTCACCCCACCCAAACATAAGCAGAGGAACACGCACCCCGTCGCTACCTGGGTCCCTTGGGGTTTGGGCCGCCCTCTTCCGCCTGCGCAGTCTGATACACTTCATCCGGGAGGGTAATTAATTTGCAGGTGAAAAGAGCCGTCCACCTTTTGGAGAGGAAGTGTTTGGGTGTGTCATTTTGGGTCATGGGGAGGGATTCTTCGGGGAGGAGGGGAGTATAAGGAATGTGATGAAGATGGTATAGAATTTAACCCTTAAGTACCATGATGTGTTTCCATATTCCTTTTTGCTTACTATTTGGTGATTTTATACAGCTTCAGAAACTTATGTGGGGGATTAAAATAGTGAAGATTATGGCCATTACTTTTCTGACCTCCATAGACCCTTTCTAATGGCAATAAAATGGTCTATTGGTACGCAAATCTGAAGGTAAAAATGTGTCCCAGTACTGAAGGGGTTAAATAGTAGCTACTAATTCTCTTCGTGTCTCTTTTTTCTCTTGTTTTTTTTTCTTTTTTTTCTCATGGTGTCTATTTCTCTCTCTCTCTCTCTCTCTCTCAAAGAAGGTAAGGAAATTAAATAGCAGTTCCTATTTATCTTTTCTTTTTTTTTCTCCTGGTCTGTCTATTTTTTTTTTTCCTCTCTGTCTTTGTCTCCCATGCCTGCCCTAAACAAAGAGCGAAAAAACTAAACCTGCAAAAAACTTCCGGAAACACGATTTAATTTTCTAGTCAAGCCCCAAGTAAGGAATTAAATAACAGTACCTCATTCTTTTCCTTTCTCTTTTTCTCTCTATTTTTCCCCTCTGTGTTCGTCTGTTTTTCTCTCTCTCCCCCATGCAATCCCTCCACATAAAGAAAAATCCTTCAAAAAACATCCGAAAACACGATTAAATTTTCCACTGAAGCCCACGTAACACAGCAGAACACGATGAAACACGTCACCTGGCCCACTTAATGATGCTGGACCGAGACTCGAACCCACGCCCTTCAGGTCACACGCCGCGGCACACTCACCACCACACAATCCAACCACGCAGTGACCTACATTTCCTAAACACCACTTCCTACACACACGCACGGACACACACACACGCACACAGTTGACATTCCGTATCTAGTTTCAGTCACGCAGTTTCTTTCCCACGTGTCCCTTTCTGTATCTCCGTCTCCTCTCCTCTCCCTCCATCTCTCTCTCTCCTTCCTTCCTTCCTTCCCTGCTTCCTCTCCCTCCATCCTCTCTCTCTCTACCTCGGTCCATTGCCAGAAGGATTGTCATCAATAATCGATCAAGTATTATTTCAAAGTGTAATTGAGTGTTGGGTGGGTGGATGGGTGGGTGGGGGGGTGGATGGAGAAGGTGGGTATAGATACGTGTGTGTGTGTGTGTGTGTGTGTGTGTGTGTGTGTGTGTGTGTGTGTGTGTGTGTGTGTGTTTACCTTTACACAACCAACCAGTTTCCGACACAGTTAATCAAGCTGCCTGCTTCCCTTCCTCACAAACACTAACACCTGCACACACCCGGAAGGCAGGGTGTGTGTGTGTGTGTGTGTGTGTGTGTGTGTGTGTGTGTGTGTGTGTGTGTGTGTGTGTGTGTGTGTGTGTGTGTGTGTGTGTGTGTGTGTGTGTGTGTTCAAATGCAAGTAAACATGAGTGCGGTGAGGAACTGAGGACGAGAGAGAGAGAGAGAGAGAGAGAGAGAGAGAGAGAGAGAGAGAGAGAGAGAGAGAGAGAGAGAGAGAGAGAGAGAGAGAGAGAGAGAGAGAGAGAGAGAGAGAGA
>NC_059302.1:3973424-3980924 GCF_017591435.1 Portunus trituberculatus | reverse complement strand
GATGATGGAAAGGAAAGACAGAAGAAAGAATAAGAAAATTAAATTATAAATCAAATGAAGGAACTAATGGACAGAGAGAGAGAGAGAGAGAGAGAGAGAGAGAGAGAGAGAGAGAGAGAGAGAGAGAGAGAGAGAGAGAGAGAGAGAGAGAGAGAGAGAGAGAGAGAGAGAGAGAGAGGGCGCAAAAATAATCAGTAGTAGTAGTAGTAGTAGTAGTAGTAGTAGTAGTAGTAGTAGTAGTAGTAGTAGTAGATGATGATGATGATGATGATGATGATGATGATGATGATGATGATGATGATGCTGCTGCTGCTGCTGCTGCTGCTGATGATGATGATGATGATGATGAAGAAGAAGAAGAAGAAGAAGAAGAAGAAGAAGAAGAAGAAGAAGAAGAAGAAGAAGAAGAAGAGGATGAAGAAGAAGAGGGAGAGGATGAAGAAGAAGAAAGGAACAAGAACATAAACAACAACAATAAGAAAAACAAGAACAAGAACAAGAACAAGACGAAAAGCAAGAACAAGAAGTAGTAGTAGCATCAATAATAACATCAACAGTAACAGTAACAGCAGCAGCAGCAGCAGTAGTAGTAGTAGTAGTAGTAGTAGTAACAGCAGTAGTAACATTAATAGAACAAGAAGTAGTAGCACCAATAATAATATCAACAAAACAGTAACAGCAGCAATAATAGTAATAATAGTAGCAGTAGTAGAAATAGTAGAAGTAAACATGATCACTGAGTTTCCAGGCAGCGCAGCACGTCCAGTCTTGCCATCACGGAGGCTTTGTTAGTCAGTGAGGGTGGCACAAGAAAAGTGGCCTCCGACTCTTGATAAATGAAACAGGCCACGCATCCATCAAGGGCCTTTACTCTTAATTACATACATACTCCGTTCTCGCAGGTGATGCAGGTGTGTGTGTGTGTGTGTGTGTGTGTGTGTGTGTGTGTGTGTGTGTGTGTGTGTGTGTGTGTGTTTCTACGTAGCGTGAGGAGAAAAGACGTATGTGTTTAGGAGATAAAAATTAAGAGAGAGAACGACCTTGGAAACACAGCCATAACAACATACGAACACACACACACACACACACACACACACACACACACACACACACTTTCTTCTCTAACGACGCCTATTTTCAGAAGCCACAGAGAAGATTAGTCGCGTCTTCAAAAGCATTTTCTCCGGTAAACAATGTGGAAATCTTGTTAATCTGTCACTGGAACCCAAAAAACAACCTTTAAAATAAAACCGTGGCAACTTCATCTACGTAAAGCCTTTGGAGAGTAAAGTGGAGGTGTGTAGAAGTGAATACAGTCCTTTCTCTCCCCATCCCACTCTCTCACACACACACACAAAGAAACCTACCGTAATCTTCCTGCCGCGGTAAGTAAGCAGTGTGTTTTTGGCCAGGCTTTGCAGAGTGCACGGGCGGAACATGGACTGGAAGCGGCTGGAGTCTGGCGGTGGGAGAGAGGTAAGAACAATGAGAACAATGCAAGTAAGATGGTATTGACAGGTGGTGAACGATCCCTACATAAAGAGAGAGAGAGAGAGAGAGAGAGAGAGAGAGAGAGAGAGAGAGAGAGAGAGAGAGAGAGAGAGAGAGAGAGAGAGAGAGAGAGAGAGAGAGAGAGAGAGAGAGAGAGAGAGAGAGAGAGAGAGAGAGAGAGAGAGAGAGAGAGAGAGAGAGACGAGATGAGATGAGAGCGAGAGCACCTGTAAATCATCATTAGAGAGGTAAAACAGAGGGGAAGTCGAGACCCAGGTAAATGAGGAGGGCGTTAATGAGATCTGATTAATTAATTCCACCTGCAAAACGACTCAGATCTCGGCGTGAGTTAAGAAAGGGTAATGGAGGAAGGCGTTGCTTGGTCAAAATGAACTAATTAATTAAAACTACTGATCTGACGGAGGTAAAGCGAACTAGGACGAAAACAGAACGAGTGAGTGTTTTATAAAATGGTCCTGAAAAGAAAGAGAGATAAGGTGTGTGGATAAGGTCTGGGGTAGTCTTATCTTAGAGTCTTCTAGGTTAATGATAATGATGATAAGTGGAGGTGAGAATACAGGTGAGTTTGTTTAGTGACCCAGCAGGGATGAGAGGAAAATAAACGAGAGGACGAAAGGGGGAGGGAGGGAAAACACTGGTATTTTTACAACTGGTATCAGAAAAATATTATGTGGGGAGGGGAACGCAAAGACAAATAAATGACCGAAATACAAGGGAAATATATGTTAGGTTTGGGTTAGATTCTTTGTGTTCTCCCTCCATCCCTTCCCACCCGAAGTATGAAGAAGTTACTAGGAAAAAAAAAAAAAAAAAAAAAACAGTGTACGAGCCGGGATATGAAGAGATAAATGATGAAAATACAGGAAAAACTAAAGTTCTTCTTGTATTTACACTGTCTCCATCTCTGTTTTTCCTTCTCATTCACTCCACCAGGATAAAGACAGTGATAAAAGAAGTTACAAGGACAAAGAAAAGGAAAAAAGAAACATATATAGTTGAGATAAATAATAGAAACACAGGAAAGATTAAAGTTGCTGTTGTATTTATTTTGTTTCCATCTCTGTATCCTCCCTTTCATTCACTCCACCAGGATAAAGGCAGTGAAAAAAAAAATGTGTTACAAGGACAAAATAAAAGAAATATACAAAATGAGATAAATAAAGAAAACAGAAAAGATTAAAGTTACGTTGCCTCCATCTCTGTATTTCCCCTTTCATTCACTCCACCAGTATAAAGACAGAGAAAAAAGGTATTAAAGGGACAAAATAGAGGAAATATACATAGTTGCAATGCGTAAAGTAAACATTTTCTTTTGCAATAGAAAGAGCGAAGCCAAGGGAAACACAGACATAAATGCAACAAAAAGTAGTTTCATATGAGAACAAAATCATGAAAAAATAATAATAAAGATAATAAAAAAGACAACAGTAACAAATGGTGCAGAAACTTTTATAGAAGAGAACAAAGTAAAAAGTTTTAAAAGGGGACTGAATCAGAAATTAATTAACACAAAACAACAGCACTGCAATTTATATCCAGTTTAACAACCCTTTCAATACTGAGACATTTTTTACCTTGAAATTTGTGTACAATTAGACCATTTTATTGACATTAGAAAGGGTCTATGGAGGTCAGAAGATTAATGGTCAGAGTCAACACTATTTTAATCCCACCACGTAAGTTTCTAAAGCTGTATAAAATCACCAAATAGTAAGGTGAGTGACTATGGAAACACGTCATGGTGTTGAAGGGGTTAAATATCAGATGTGAGTGTAAGCAAGCAATTATGTCTCAGAGAGGTTATTAATTAAGGAAAGATGCAACAAATAGCAGTCAAAGCCTCGATAACAATGATAGAAAAAAAAAAGTAATTAATGGTGCAATAATTCGTTCTCTAACCTCACCGATACACAATGACTGATGTTGGTTGTTCCAGAGGGAAAAAAAAGGCATAATCAAATTAATTTTTATCACAAACCTAATACACACCAATTGATCTTTCGTTATTACACACACACACACACACACACACACACACACACACACACACACACACACACACAGCAATTTATATTCGCCAACAAGCCCACTATTTGATACAAGTGATATTGTTACATTACAAAACACATCATATTACCGCCAGTTAGCATTTACATAGTATTCGCAAAAGTGAATTGGATATGCATTGTGTAAAATAGATCAGAATAAAGATGAAAAAAAAAAAAAAAACACGCACACGCACACACACAAACAGACACACAGAGAAGAGAATCAAGGAGGGAAGTAGGTGAACAAGAGATGAAAGGAAATATAGGAGAGAGAGAGAGAGAGAGAGAGAGAGAGAGAGAGAGAGAGAGAGAGAGAGAGAGAGAGAGAGAGAGAGAGAGAGAGAGAGAGAGAGAGAGAGAGAGAGAGAGAGAGAGAGAGAGAGAGAGAGAGAGGATAAATAAGGAAATGATACAGGAAAAAATAAACACACACACACACACACACACACACAAAGGGAGGAGAGAATCAAGGAAGGAAATACGTGGAAGAGATGAAAGGAAAAATAAGGAATGGATGTAGGAAGTTGGGAATGAAAGAAAGACTAGAAAGAGAGAGAGAGAGAGAGAGAGCAATGTATGAGCTAATGAACGAATGAAATTAGGATCAAGAAAAAAGGGAGAATAGAAAGAAAAAAAAGAATGAATAGAAGGATACGAAAGGAAAATAAGACAAAGAAGGATTTTAAAGGAAGGACGTTGAAGAAAGGAACGAGAAAAACAAAATAAATAATTAAAGAAAGAAAGAAAGGCCAGAAACCCCCAGAGAATTACGAAACAGCAAACGAATAAAAGGAAGAAAAGAAAAAGAGGAAAAGAATAAAACGATGAGAAAAAAAAACATAAAAACGAAATAAAAAAAACACAAACTATAGAAAAAGACAAAAAAAATACGAAAAGAGGAAAATAATAAACGAAGATTAAAAAAAAACAGCCAGAAAAAATAATAAAATCCCACAAACCGAAAAAAATCAGAAAAAAGTGAAAAGACCACAAACTGAGGGAAAAAAAATAATAAAAAAGGTGAGAAGAAAAGCACAGTCCATGGAATTACGAGCATGTCTGTGATGGAAGGGATGCAATGGCCAGGACGCAGCTGAAGGAGTGGTGAGGAAACACAGTAAGGGTTAATTTTTATTCAGTTTTTTTTTCTTTATTTCTTCTTTTTTTTATTTTCTCCCTTTTTGTTTCTGTCATCATCTTATTTTTCTTTATTTATTCTCCACCTTTTTCCCTTTCCTTCTTATCATGAGTCACACAAGGAGGAGGCTCTTGAGGTAATAGAAGGTGTCCCAAAGATTTACAACCTACCACTATGAATACCAGAGAGAGAGAGAGAGAGAGAGAGAGAGAGAGAGAGAGAGAGAGAGAGAGAGAGAGGGGTAAGGGACAGTCAGAATCTAGTTTAACTTTCCCTTTACAACACTAACTGGAGGTCGTAGCTTGATTTTATTGGGCCTCTAGCAGTCTTAAGGGAGTGGTGGTGGTGGTGGTGGTATTGGTAGTAGTAGAAGTAGCAACATAAATACTTAGGAGTAGAAGTAGAAGTAGAAGTAGAAGAAGTAGAAGTAGAAGAAGCAGAAGTAGCAGCAGCAGTAGTAGTAGTAGCAGCAAGAGCAGCAGTAACAGTGGTAGCAAATTTAACAAGTGTAGCTCAGGATGTGTTCTTCCGTTTTAATTCACACGCGGCAGCCACACCAGTTAATAACACCAGCTCGGCACTTGCGACAGAGGCAGAGTGCACGTGTTTGTTTGTACACGTGACGCAATAACACACACGAAGGCCACACTCTCTCTGCTTTACCCAGGCGATCTATTTCTGGCGGCAGGAACTCCAATGAGAACGTGGGAGTGGAATGTGTATACGCCAGACAGAAAAGAATGTTAGTAGCCGCGATCATTTGCCTCTTTTTAATACACCTGTTCTCCTCTTTGCCTCCCTGCCTTCCACACCTCCTCATCAACTCCCTACATACTCACCTTTCCACTCCTTACCTATTCTATCTTATTCTCTCTCTCTCTCTCTCTCTATCCTATATTTATATCCTATTTTCTTTTTTCGAATTCTTTTAGTACACCTGTTCTTTTTGCCTTAATGCCTTCCACACCTGCTCTTCTACTCTTTACCTGTATACTCACCTTTCCACTCCTTACCTATTCTATATTATTCTCTCTCTCTATCTTTCCCATCTTCCTATTTTTTTTTATTATTTATTTACTTACCTTTGCAATGCCTATGAATTTACTCTCGCTCCTTATCTATCTTATGTTATTCTCTCTACCTTTCCTATGTTTTCTTCTTCCTATTTACCCAAATCTACCTACCTTCCCACTGTCTATTAATCTACTGGTGCGCCTTATTTATTCTTATCTGTTCTTATTATTCTTTCTATCTTTCCTATATTTAAATTCTCCTACCTTACCGAGTCATCTATCTATTTACTTTTCCACTACCTATTAATCTACAAGTGCTCGTTACCTATTCTACTTATCATTCTCTCTCTACCTTTCCTATATCTTCATCTTTCTATCTTTCCGAATTACTTATTTATTTACCATCTATTTTTCTCCTTCTCAATATTTCCATCTGTCTTTTGGCTAACTCTTTTCGGCACTGTGAAGGGACTGGCTGACTGAGTGGGCCTTTTTTTATATATATATTTTTTTTGCCTTTTATCAGTCTTTCCCTCCTACATAATTTTTTTCCTTTCTAATAATCTTTTTGCATCGGTAGAGGTCATACTTAGTGTTTCTTTTAGTGTACCCATGTCATTAACGTTCTCTTTCTCATACTTATTATTTTCATTTGGCTAATACTCCCTTTATTAGAGTTGGGAAATGTATCGTATCATCTTATCTTTTTTTTTTCTTTTTTGTCCAATCGCCATGATGCTGAAAAAGTGAGGTGGATCTTTTAACTCGACGTGACAGGTGTTGGTTGTCAGGGCGTCACGGGGAACAGGTGAGCTCATCTCTTTACTCACCTTCCCTGTTCCCCTATGAGTGCATCTACCAGCTCTTTACTCTCACTCATTCTCCCTGTCCCTTCATCTACCCTCCCCACGCAACAACTCTTTACATTTGTTCACTTACCCTCTCACCTGTCCACCTCCCCTTCTGCTCAATCCATCAACCCAACACTTATGACTTCCAACCCTAAAGTCTCCTCCCACATCACCTTTACCTGCCGCACGCCTCCAATTACCAAGCCTGCGAGCCCCTCACCTCATGATCTCACACCTACTTTTACAGTACCCAAATTCCTATGCTCATACTTTTCCCTCTTCTCCAACCCTAAAGTCTCCTCCCACATCACCTTTACCTGCCGCACGCCTCCAATTACCGAGCCTGCGAGCCCCTCATCTCATGATCTCACACCTACTTTTACAGTACCCAAATTCCTATGCTCATACTTTTCCCTCTTCTCCAACCCTAAACTCTCCTTCCACAACTCTTTTACCTGCCAGCGAGTCCCTCACCTCATGATCACACACCTACTTCTACTGTACACAAATTCCCATGCTTGCACTTCGCCCTCTTCTCCATCAGGTAGGGTAGGATGATCCCTCTCCTCCCACTCCTCCACATGGGCTTGTGTTCTTAATGCTTCCTTTTTTTTTTTTTTTGTTCTGTTGTTATTGTTTTGTTGGTTGAGTGTTCCGGGTTTACATATTTTTCTTCCCTCTCCCTTTATTTTTTTTCTTTATTTTTTCGATTTTTCGTGGAGGGAGAAATAGTTTGGTGCGAGAAAACAAGAGTATTACAGTGGTGGGAAGAAAAGAATTGTATAAAATTTACCAGGCAGGTTTTAATAGTTAGCCGGGTGCGCTGGAAGTACTTGTAATTATCAGAATGTATGTTGAAATTAGCAACGGGATGATAATAATACAAATGGGATTATTATTGCCTTAAATTATGCAGGTAAAATGCAGCTACGACTGGC
>NC_059302.1:3960924-3965924 GCF_017591435.1 Portunus trituberculatus | reverse complement strand
ACTGGCTACGTCCATCCTATCTACAGAACAAGACTAAAGGAGTATAGGGTTGCATTACACTGCATTCATTTCCTATCCTGTTCTATTACCTTTAGCAGCTGCGTCCATCCCTGCCTGCTTTTTTTTTTTTTTTCAAGCTCATGGTAACTTTTTGCATTAATTTTCAACGTGGTTATTATTTCCTCACTTCAATGATATAAACGCAACCTTTCCCCCAGTAATGTATACGAACACGATTAATTTCCAGCGATAATTTCAAGAACTTTTGCCTTTCTTCTTAAATTTCACCTTGACGAACATTATTGCTTTCTTTCCTCATTCTTCTCACCCTCGAAAAAAAAAGTTTAGAGATATATGGTCTCACGTCTTCCCAAACAATGAGGAATGTGTCTCGTTATTCCCTCCCAGTGTTGAGAAAAATGCTCTCTATCACCATTTGAAGAAACGCCATCCACTAGTTACCCTCTGTCCTGCCTAACCTAACCTAATAAAACCCAACCTAACCTAACCTAACTTAACCTAACCCAACCTAACCTAACCTAACCTAACCTAACCTAACCTAACCTAACCTAACCTAACCTAACTCAACCCAACCTAACCCAACCCAACCTAACCCAACCCAACCCAACCCAACTTAACCTAATCTATAACTTGAAGAAACATTATCCTCTATTACCCTCTGCCCTGCCTAACCTAACCTAACCTAACCTAACCACTTGAAGAAACGTTATCTATCATCCTCAGCCTAACCAAACCAAACCTAACCTAACCTAACCATACTTACAATAACATCTTCTGTCCCTCAACTTTTCCAATTCCTTTATTAACCTTCTCTGCGTTCATTCTCCAGTAAAATCCCCTTCTATCCCCAAAAAGCATCCTCATTCACCGCCCTTTCACCTTCGCCACTAAATTCTTCTTCTACCCACAAAACACTCTCATTTCCTTCCCTATTCACCTTCGCCTGTCTCATTCTGCTGCCCAATCATCCCAATTTCCTCCCCTATTCATCCTCCCTTGCCCTGTATCTTTAATAATGTCCGTCTCCTATCCTCTACCTATCCCTATCCTTTCCCATATTTACCTCTCCAGTCCCATTCTCTCTACTATCCCTCCTCCTATTCATCCTCCCTTGTCCTGTATCTCCAATGAATTCTACTTCTATCCACTAACTATCCCTGTTCTCTCCCATACTTACCTCTCCAGTCCCATTCTCTTGTAAAATCTCCCTTCTGTTGCCCAACCATCCCTATTCGTTCCCTCTTGTACCTTTCAAGTCCTCCTGTACTTGTAATATTTGGTGGTGGTCAATATCTATCAATTTATCTGTCTATCTCCAATAATATCCTCTTCTACCCCCTACCTATCCCTATTCTCTCCCATATTTAGCTTCCCTCCCTCCCTATTCTCCAGCACACACCTCATCCTACTCCCCAAACCATCCTTTTTCGTATCCTGCCACACCTTATCCAGTCAAACACATCCCACACCCATCCTTCGTCTATTCACCCACCCATATCAGTCCTACCCCTTAAACTACACGTGATATATATCCTTCCCCACCCTGCTCCTCCTCCCCTCCCTACACAGCCAGCTGGTCCATATATTCCTAAGGTCCATGTGACGCCGTTCATCAGCTGGGCCGTCTGTCACGCACTGATGACGTCACCTCCTCTTTCAGGCCAGATTGAGTCCCCCGCGTCACCGTATTGTAGTGGCGCTGGCTTATTGGCTATGGCTGACGCGACCCTCGTGTTACGCTACGTGTTTTACGATTGGCCCACTGTGATGACGTAGCTTATCTCTCGCTTCTGATTGGTCATTCCTCATCCGGAAGAAATGAGGTGCTGCTGTGTATTGAGAGGAGGAGGAGGAGGAGGAGGAGGAGGTCGTTATTCAGCGTGGCGTCATACAGTGGTGTCACTATAGAGAGGTCGTAATAACACAGATATTGGCAAAGGACGGTATGGTGGGAAGACACAGAGGTAGGGGAAGATGGAAGAAGCAGGAGGAGGAGGAGGAGGAGGAGGTTATTCAGCGTGGCGACAGTGGTGTCACTAAGAGGAGTAATAAGACAGATATTGGCAAAGGACGGTATGGTGGGAAGACACAGAGGTAGGGGAAGATGGAAGAAGCAGGAGGAGGAGGAGGAGGAGGAGGAGGAGGAGGAGGACGAAGGTAGGAAAGGAGAGACAAATTGAGTGATAGGAATGAGGAAAGGAAGGAGGGATGGGAGGGATACAAGAAGGGAAGGAAGTATGTGATAGAGAGAAGGAGAGAGAGAGAAGGAGGTGAGGGAGAGGGAGATGATGGGGGGTAAAGAAGATATATGAGAGAGAAGAAGAGGGGAAATAGAAGGGGGAGGTAAGAGGATGGGGAGAGACGAGGGAGTGAAAGAATGAATGGTATACAATATCTCCCCTCTCACACTTTCTTTTCCTCTGCGTCACCCAATCTTCCTCCACCTCCTCCTCCTCCTCCTCCTCCTCCTCCTCCTCCTCCTCCTCCTCCTCCTCCTCCTCCTCCTCTTCCTCTTCCTACCTCCTGCTCTCTCTAATTCTTTTTCCTTTAAGGCTTTCGACAATTTCTCAGGTCTTTTCCTCTTTCCAGTGATAAAACATCGTCGTGGAAATTGTTGTTGTTGTTATGGTAGTAGTAGTAGTAGTAGTAGTAGTAGTAGTAGTAGTAGTAGTAGTAGTAGTAAGAAATAACAAAATAAGACTAATAAACTAATGACAACAGCCAAAATAATAACAACAACAACAACAACAACCAAAAACAACAACACAAGCAGTACAAAAAAAAAAAAAAAAAAAAATACAGAATGAAAAAAAATGACAAAAAGGAACACCAACACACACACACACACACACACACACACACACACACACACACACACACACACACACACACACACACACACACACACACACAGACAAAGTACAGCCCACGCATATATAATTCACTTTCTCAACCAGTGTGCGTGTGACTAGTTCGGCTCTTCGCTCTGAGGTCACAACCCTTTGCCTTTATCTAATGGTGCGCAGCCTTCCACCGCCACTTTATAACTGTCAGTCCGCCCCGTAAAAGTGTACCACCCATTCTTTTACTACCAGAGGCTCTTCCTGGTTTTTATATTGCATTTTTTATTCTCTCTCTCTCTCTCTCTCTCTCTCTCTCTCTCTCTCTCTCTCTCTCTCTCTCTCTCTCTCTCTCTCTCTCTCTGTGTGTGTGTGTGTGTGTGTGTGTGTGTGTGTGTGTGTGTGTGTGTGTGTGTGTGTGTGTGTGTGTGTGTGTGTCTAAATTAATCATTCTCCATTTTCGTTTTATTTTGGTCTCATTATTTGTTTTTTTTTTTCTTTTTCTTTTTGTCTGATTATTGTGTTTTATCTGTCTATTTATGCTTCTCTCTCTCTCTCTCTCTCTCTCTCTCTCTCTCTCTCTCTCTCTCTCTCTCTCTCTCTCATAATAAAGTCACGAAATTTCCTTTTTAATAACCTTTACGTTATATATACAGAGAGACTTTTACCGTAAACTTATATCATATCTCCTCTTACTTCCCTTCCTCCGCCTTCTCCCTTCTGCTCCTCGCTTTCTCTTTCCTTCCTTCCTCCTCCTCCTCCTCCTACTCCTACTCCTCTTCCTCCTCCTGCCACTCTTTATTCTCTCCGCACAGACTCAGACCAAGCCGGACCCAATAGATTCAGCGACGAAGTGGAAGCCAGGAAAGTCATGAGGCAAGAGGGAATCGAAGCCTGCTAATTAAAAGTCTCACAATACCCTTGATGAGATCGGATTCTTTATTATGTCTCTTTCTCTTTTTTTTTTTTTCTCGTATCTTTGTCTGCCTTTTTTGTATCTCTCTCTATATTATTTTTGTATATCTGTACGTCTGTTTGTGTGTTTTGCCTTTGTGTCCTTGTTTCTTTCTGTGGTTATATGTGGTTTTGTATTTTTTTTTTATCGTATCTATGTATATTTCTATTTTTCTTTCTATTTGCATCAATTTGTGTACGTGTGTATCTATACTTTTATACTTCATCATCTTTATATCTCTAAACGTCTGCGCCAAAACATATCTATTTTGTATACATGTCTCTCTGCTTCTGTCTGTATGTTTATATCGGTCTATCTGTCTGTCTACCTGTCTATCTTTCTCTTTCTCTCCCCTTCCCTTCCCTTCCCCCTCCTCCTCACATCTCCCTCCTTCTCCATCTCTACCATCTCCCTCCTTTCTCTAACCCTCCTACCTCCCTCCTTCAATCCCTCCCACCTCCTATCTCCCTCACTTATCTTCCGCTCCTTCCCTCCAACCTCGCTAGCCCTGAACAAGGAAGGCAGGCAGGCAGGCAGGCAGGCAGGCAGGAGGCAAGGCGGGCGGGAAGCGGGATACCTAATGGATGGAGCTCATCAATAGTAGAGGAGGCGAACTGTTCTCTTCTTACCCCCGACTAGCCATGCTCTATAATATTCACACGGTATGAGGTCGCGGTCACCCACTTGCTGTAAGGTTGTATTCTTCACGCCCCTTGCCACCAGAATCTGATGCATATTTCAAGGAGCTCCCAGCCATATTGTACAGTGAGAGAGCGAGCGAGAGAGCGAGCGAGAGAGCGAGAGAGAGAGAGAGAGAGAGAGAGAGAGAGAGAGAGAGAGAGAGAGAGAGAGAGAGAGAGAGAGAGAGAACGGTAAAGTAGCTCAAGATCGTGAGTTTCTGTTAAGGACTGGAATTGCATATGCTAGTTTACTTAGGTGTTATTGTTGTTGTTATTGTTGTTGATTTTGTTGTTGTTATTAATCTTGATTTTAATATTTATAAAGAAGGTGCAGGATGTGTTGTGTTGAATTGTATTGCCGTGTGTGTGTGTGTGTGTGTGTGTGTGTGTGTGTGTGTGTGTGTGTGTGTGTGTGTGTGTGTGTGTGTGTGTGTGTGTGTGTGTGTGTGTGTGTGTGTGATTTACCTCGGCGTCTGCTGGTCACCCAGCCAGTCTTCCCCATTA
>NC_059302.1:3943424-3955924 GCF_017591435.1 Portunus trituberculatus | reverse complement strand
CCCTCCTTAATATCCTTTACCTCAATTTCCTCGTCTACTTCGTGCATGCATACACCTTCTCCTCCACCTCCACCTCCTCCACTCCTCCTCCTCCTCCTCCTCCTCCATCTCCTCCTTCAACATTTCCCGTCAAACACAACGCAACACAACTCGACACGACACGAAACAACTTCACACACACACACACACACACACACACACACATATACACTCACCGTGCTCCAGGGAACAGAGAGGGCCCACCCATCGACCCGAGACACACTTAATCTTGCAGACTCGCTTCTCGTCGTAAGGACCCACCACGCCCATGAACATGACCTCCTGCAGGGGAAGATTAACGTGTGGGATTAGTATGTGGGGAGGGAGACAAGGGAAGAGGGGGGAGAGGGTGGGGATTGGGAGAGATTGTGAGAGAGAGGAAGAGTGGGAGAGGTTGGGATGGGATTTGTGGGATGGGGGTAGTTAATGAGAGAGAGAGAGAGAGAGAGAGAGAGAGAGAGAGAGAGAGAGAGAGAGAGAGAGAGAGAGAGAGAGAGAGAGAGAGAGAGAGAGAGAGAGAGAGAGAGAGAGAGAGAGAGAGAGAGAGAGAGAGAGAGAGAGAGAGAGAGAGAGAGAGAGAGAGAGAGAGAGAGAGAGAGAGAGAGAGAGGAGGAGGAGGAGGAGGAGGAGGAGGAGGAGGAGGAGGAGGAGGAGGAGGAGGAGGAGGAAGAGAAGTGCTCAAGATGAATTAGTTCGTTAGAGGATATGGAGGAGGAGGAGGAAACACAGAAGGAGAAGAGTTAACATGTAGCAGGGGGAAATGAGTAATGTCGGAAGAGGAGGAGGAGGAGGAGGAGGAGGAGGAGGAGGAGGAGGAGGAGGAGGAGGAGGAGGAGGTGAGAGAGAGAGAGAGAGAGAGAGAGAGAGAGAGAGAGAGAGAGAGAGAGAGAGAGAGAGAGAGAGAGAGAGAGAGAGAGAGAGAGAGAGAGAGAGAGAGAGAGAGAGAGAGAGAGAGAGAGAGAGAGAGAGAGAGAGAGAGAGAGAGAGTAGGGGTTATGATGTATGTTTAATAAAGCTTGAGTGGAGAGATCAGGGAGTATGGGAGAGGAGGGAGAGGGAGAGGAGGGAGAGGGAGAGGGCTGAGGAGGGTGAGTAAGTGGCTAGGTAGAGGAAACGAGGTGGGAGGCGGCTGGAAATAGGAAGGGATTATGGACCTTATTATTAAACACTTACTTCTCTCATTGGTAACATTCAAAGACCATAGATGATTAAGATTACCTCTCTCTCTCTCTCTCTCTCTCACACACACACACACACTAATTTTTATTTATTTATTGACCACAACCAAATATTACAGTTACAAGAGGACTTGGAAGATATGGTTCATTAAAATGTCTTCACACACACACTATCTCACCATAGAAATCATGAAAACACACTTAAAAACCACAATAATTCAACTAGACCCCTCTCTTTTAAGTCAGGTTAATGCACAGACTCCTTCCTCTCCCTCTCTCTTACTCTCACTCTCTCCTCACTCTCATACACAGATTCTCTCGCCCCAAAGCATGAAAACATCTTTTAAAACCACAATATTTCAACTACACCTTATTTTTTTTTTTTTAGTAAGGTTAACAGAAACCAATAACTTAGACTTTCTTTCCTCTTACTCTCACTCACTCTTTCACTCTCTCACACAGACACAAACACAGACACAGACACAGACCTCAAAGCATGAAAGAACCCTTAAAAACCACAATAATTCAAGTAGACCCATTTTCTATAGTCATATTAATACACAGAAGCCAACAATAATTTACACTTCCTCTCCTTTTACACTGCTTACACTGTTCACTCACTCTTTCACTCTCTCACACACACACTAGGTCACCTCAAAGCATGAAAGGATCCTTAAAAACCACAATAATTCAAGTAGACCCATTTTTTTCAGTCAAAAGGCACAAAAAAAAAAAAACCCATGAAAATCTAAACCTAAACCTGCAAGTTATAAATGGAGAGAGAGAGAGAGAGAGAGAGAGAGAGAGAGAGAGAGAGAGAGAGAGGCAGGGTAGCTGAAGTGACGTGGGGAGGGGGTGAGGCTGGCGGAATGACTGGCATGCGGGAGGGAAAACAGGGCGCAGGGAAGGGAATGACACAGGAGTGATTGATGAGGCTACTGTGTGGGGGGGGGGAGGGAATTAATAATGGGTAGACAAATTCGCAGTGTGGGGTGATGACGTGAAAAATATTTATGGCAGTGACTGTGGTTAAGGAAAGGGACGAGGAGGGAGCGAAGGGAGAAGATAACAGGAGGAATTAGTAATGCATAGGACTGGCTGGGATTAGACAGGGAAAGATAGGATGAGTGAGATAAGATGCAGAAGTGAGGAAGGGAAATGAAATGAGATGAAAGGGATCCAGATGCGAGGACGGGAAGGGAAGAAGAGGAGAGGAGGAGGAGGAGGTGGAGGTGGAGGAGGAGGAGGAGGAGGAGGAGGAGGAGAAAGCACTATACGGGGCAGGAGAAAAGGATAGAATCTTGCAGCGAAAGGAGGAGAAGGGAAGGAAGATGGAACGGAGAGGAGAGGAAAGGGAATGAGAGGAAGAGGATGAAGGATGGTGATAATAATAATGAAAAGAAATTCTAAAATCAGTATAGCGCTATGAATTAACATAAGCTTATGGGAAAAGTAATTAATGCACATAATTTTACACATTTGTATCATAGTGCATTAACACACACACACACACACACACACACACACACACACACACACACACACACACACACACACACACACACACACACACACACACATTACATGCAAAAAGTAATTGACTCATTTCGTTCATCAAACAAAAACCGTTGAATCACGAGAGAGAGAGAGAGAGAGAGAGAGAGAGAGAGAGAGAGAGAGAGAGAGAGAGAGAGAGAGAGAGAGAGAGAGAGAGAGAGAGAGAGAGAGAGAGAGAGAGAGAGAGAGAGAGAGAGAGAGAGAGAGAGATATTCATGAACAGTTAATAACAAAAACATCAACACAATACGAATAAGAAAACAATTAAACACTCATAAATACTGGAGTTAAAAAAAATAAATAAAATGAAATAGAATGGAATAAATGATAAAGAAAAAAAAAAAAAAAAACAATGAAATGGAAGCAGCACCAGCATTTGTCTTTATCAACTAATTCCATCAGCTCTACAAGGAGACTGGTAACTGAGTGAGCCTTTTTGCCCTTTATAGTTTTTGTTGCCCTTGACCAATCCTCCTTCCTCTCTTACATAAAAACACCAACACCAATACCAACAGCAATAGTAACACCAACAACAACACCAACAACAACACCAACACCAACACCAACAGGATCAGCAATAGCAACACCAACACCAACACCAACATAACACCAATAGCACCACCAACAGCATCAGCAATAGCAACAACAGCAACAGCAACACCACCAATAACAACACCAATAACAACACCAACAACACCACCAGCAACAACAGCCACAGGAACAGCAACACCAACAATAACACTCTGAGATGCAACACGTTACACTACGACGTGCATGCAAATAAACAGAAGCTTTCACACAAATGCTGCATCTATAAAAAAAAAAAAGAAAGAAAAGAAAAAGAATAAATGAATGAATGAATAAATAAATAAAAGCATTTGTAATTAGGCTCAACGTTACTCGCTGTAGAATATTTGCCACTCGTTACCACGTGTTTGGACTGCGAGTTTGAACACGGAATGCAAGGAGAAAAACACACACACACACACACACACACACACACACACACACACACACACACACACACACACACAAGGGTTAAAAAAAAACTGCAATAATGAAGATACTAAACAGTCAGATTTCGCACGATGTCTGATTAATGTGCTGGTATTTTTTTTTTAAATAATGTGTGTGTGTGTGTGTGTGTGTGTGTGTGTGTGTGTGTGTGTGTGTGTGTGTGTGTGTGTGTGTGTGTGTGTGTGTGTGTGTGTGTGGTGACAGCCCTACACAATCAGCCCAACAACTCACAACTTCCATTATACTTGAAACAAAAGCAATTTCACCAGTGCAATAACCCGTACACACACACACACACACACACACACACACACACACACACACACACACACACACACACACACACACACACACACACACACACACACACCATACATACTATAATAAAAAATGTAGAGAGAGAGAGAGAGAGAGAGAGAGAGAGAGAGAGAGAGAGAGAGAGAGAGAGAGAGAGAGAGAGAGAGAGAGAGAGAGAGAGAGAGAGAGAGAGAGAGAGAGAGAGAGAGAGAGAGAGAGAGAGAGAGAGAGGAAATAACCAACAGCTGTCACGAAAAAAATAGTAGCAATAGTAATAATTAAAAAAAAAAAAAAAAAAAAAAAAAAAAAATTCCTCCTGTAAAGTTTAAGCTTAGCCTGTGGAAATCAGAGCCAGCCCTGCCAGACACACACACACACACACACACACACACACACACACACACACACACACACACACAAAAGAAAAAAAAATAAAGTACTTTTTTTTTCGAAGTACTGTCAGTTTTGGTTTTTTTTTTTTTTTTTTTTTATTGGGAAACTCTTCTTCATGGCGTATTTTGGTCTGCATGGCATGATGTGTGTGTGTTTGTGGGTTGAGGGGGGTTTGGGGGGGGTAAATGGAGAGGTGGTGGCTTGGTGTGTGTGTGTTTGTGTGTGTGTGTGTGGGTGATGGTATGGGAGAGGGTAGTGTTGTGGCATATATGGTTTTATGGTGCGTTATGGTGAGTCTCTGTATGGTTAGTGTGTTGTGGTGTCATGGCGCGTGTGTGTTTCATCGTTGGCGGCAGGTTGAAGTGCATTGCCTCGTGTGCTGGGAAGATAAAATGTGGTTTGTATTCGACTATTTCAATTTTCTAACACAAGTTGATTTAATATTATTTGTGTATATTCTTTTAACTCTTCTTTCTCTTCCTCTTTTCTCCTACATGAGGCAGGCAAGGCAGGCTGATGGTTCACATGCAACTGTTTTTCCTTTTTCAAACATTGTCATCGGTTGAATTAATGTTGTTTCTATATAATCTCCTTTTCACTCTTCTTTCTCCTCTTCCTCTTTTCTCCTCCTGAGCCACGCAAGGCAGACTGATGATTTATATGCAACTGTTTATTTTTTTTTCCTTTTTTCAAACATTGTCATCGGTTGAATTAAAGATATTTATATATTTTCTACTTTTACTCTTCTTTCTTTTTTTCCTTCCTGAGGCACGCACGGCAGACTGATGGTTTATATGCAATTGTGTTTTCTTTTTCCAAACATTGTCATCGGTTGAATTCATGTTATTTATATATATTCTCCTTTTTACTCTTCTTAACCCTCTTCCTCTTTTTTTCCTTCCTGAGGCACGCATGGCAGACTGATGATTTATATGCAACTGTTTTTTTTTTTTTTTTTTCCAACATTGTCATCAGTTGAATTAAAGATATATACATTCTCCTTTTTACTCTTCTTTCTCCTGTTCCTCCCTTCTCCTTCCCGAGGCAGGCAAGGCAGAGTGATGTTCGTGGCCTGGCGCAATATCGAAATGGCACATCCCTCCCTTCGCCTTTAAATTGTGGTGGATGAAGAATGGATGGGTTTTCAATTTGGGCTTCTGTTGCTGTGGCTTGCATCATACGCCTGCCAGCCCAGCCGCCACGCCTCCGAGCCTGGAAACACTGTCATACTGCCCACACGAGTTTCCCGTAAATGGACAAGCCTTTTTATTTGCTGGGAATCTCGTAAATAATTCAAACAGATGTGAAAGCAAAAATATATAGAGAAAAAGAGATAAAAAGTTCCGTCGCGCACGTTGCACCAACCCTGAGATTAAGGACGAAATATTTCCCTGGTTGTGTTACCCCGTTGGAAAGAAGGAAGAGCTGTAAAATATATATAAAAAATAGAAAATAATAAATCTTTCCCCGGGCCGAACACACCAGCAGGCTTAGCGGCGTCCTTCCCTTCCTTCCTTCCTCCCTCAGTTAAAATGATCAGTTTTGGCACGGGCGGGAAGGAGGGAGGGAGGGAGGAAGGTGGGTGGGTGAGTGGAAGGGTGGGGTGGGTGGGCGGGAGGCTCCAGCTGATGTCTTCCGCTAAATATATTCCCGAGTTAAGTAATGTCGGAGCAGCAGCCTGGGGTCTTTGTGTGAGCCGCCCGTGTGAGCCAGCAGCACCTCCCCATCCTCCCCGCCACACACCACCGCCCGCATTCACCCTCCGAGGCATTATGATTCTGGTGGGGCAGTATTCACACAAGACAGCACGAGGGGTCCATTTCAGAAGTTAGGGAAGTAAATGCTGCTAAATATCGTTCCTCACACTACACCATGCTGAGAGATTTCACCTTCCCCTATTTCTAAGAGGTTTACATTGGGATCATTATGCTTCTTGGCAACAGCAACAGAGGATGTGATGTATAGACTGCCTGCTTTCCTGCCTGCTTGTCTCCTGCATGCTTCTCTGCCTGCCTGCCTGCCTGCCTGTTTGCTTGTCTGCCTACCTCTTCCACGGGCCACACAATATTAAGGGACTGAAGGAAGGAACAGGTTAGGAATAAAGAATGAAGGAAGGATGAGGGATAAAGAATGAAAGAAGGGAAGGGTTAGGAAAAAGAAATGAATGAATGAAGGAAGAAAGAATGAGGGACAAGGGATGACAGAAGGAAAAGATTAGGAATAAGGAATGAAGGAGAGAAGGATGGATGAAGGATAAGGAATGAACGAAGGAAAAGATTACGACTAAAGAATGAATGAAAGGAAGGATGAAGGATAAGGAATGAAAGAAGAAAAGATCAGAAATAAGGAATGAAGGAAAGAATACGGATAAAGAATGAAAGAAGGAAAAGATTAGGAATAACGAATGAATGAATGAAGGAAGGAAGGAAGGAAGGAAGGAAAGAAGGAAGGGAGGAAGGATAAGGAATGAGGGAGGGAGGAGACTGCCTGTTCAGTGTGTGTGTGTGTGTGTGTGTGTGTGTGTGTGTGTGTGTGTGTGTGTGTGTGTGTGTGTGTGTGTGTGTGTGTGTGTGTGTGTGTGTGTGTGTGTGTGTGTGTGTGTGTGTGTGTGTGTGTGCAAAGGAACACAGGTACATACATCATTATTATTATATCGCCATAGGTAGGGACGCTTTGAAATTAATTACTTAGATATGTGGCAAGTATGAACATATAAGATTATTACTGTTACCCTCTGCTTCATCCGATATCACTGGTGGAGAGTTGAAAAAAAACTAATATGAATGGTAACTACACACACACGAGAGAGAGAGAGAGAGAGAGAGAGAGAGAGAGAGAGAGAGAGAGAGAGAGAGAGAGAGAGAGAGAGAGAGAGAGAGAGAGAGAGAGAGAGAGAGAGAGAGAGAGAGAGAGAGAGAGAGAGAGAGAGAGAGAGAGAGAGAGAGAGAGAAGTGCTCTAGTTACCACCCCCTCCCCTCTCTTCCCACGGCGATACTTTCTCTGTAACTCTATATCAACTGCAGCACATTTTACACTAATTAAAAGGACAAACCCTGGAGGAATCACCGCCACAATCAAACAGGTCTCCATTAATTATAGTACCAACAAGCAGTTCATCACATAATTAACGAATGAAATACACATGCTCTTTTATTTTCCTCCACCACCATTCCTTTAGGCCATAAATTCTTGCAATAACTGTGAAGCACTTTGGATCGTGAGCAATAACTAATAAAGACTCGGTAATGAGCAGTGATTTGCTAGACACACGGCCATCACATCCATTCAAAACGCATCACATCTCGCTGTCATTGAATAAAAGTGCCTTTCTTGCCATAATCAGTGACAGGTACTTGAGAGAGAGAGAGAGAGAGAGAGAGAGAGAGAGAGAGAGAGAGAGAGAGAGAGAGAGAGAGAGAGAGAGAGAGAGAGAGAGAGAGAGAGAGAGAGAGAGAGAGAAATCAGGGCTACGTAATATAAAAAAAAATTATCACGGAGAACATACATACGTGCATAGAAGAACAGCAACAACAACAACAACAACAACAACAACAACAACAACAACAACGACAACAACAACAACAACAACATCCGGACTCGTTCCATTTCTCTGTAAAATTGACACAACTTAATATAGGAAAATAATAATGATAAACAAAATAGGCAAACTAATTAACAAAACTAAGATATTCATTCCGACACTAGTACAAAACGTATTTAAGTTCATCTAGTACGTCACTTGAGCCTTTCAGTACTAGGATGCATTTTTATTTTAAGTTTTGGGTGTGATTGGGCGCTTTTATTGACATTAGGAAGGGTCTATGGAGGTCAGAAGGTTCATGGCCACAGTCTCCACTATTTTAATCCCCACATAAGTTTTCTGAAGCTGTATAAAATCACCAAATAGTAAGCAGAATAAATATGTGTCATGGTACTGAAGAGGTTAAGCAGCATTTGTTTTTTACTTGTACGCAGCGGTCAGTCTCTGTAGTCTCTTCCTTCATACCTTCACCTCACCCTTATTCCTTCTCATGTCAGGGGAAGTTGGTCAAATCTCTTCAGTACCAGGAAGCGTTTTCATATTCATTCTGGTTACTATTAGGATATATATATATATATATTTTTTTTTACAGCTTCAGAAACATGTGTTGGGATTAGAATAGTGAAGACTGGCCATTAACCTGTTGACCTCCATAGACCCTTTCTAATGCCAATAAAATCGTCTAATCACACCCAAAAAAATCAAGGTAAAAATGCGTCTCAGTAATGAACGGGTTAGCACACACCTGGTCGCATTGCTATGACAAGAATAAAATGTGACTGACTTGTACACTTTTCCAATCCAACCAGATCAACAATGAAATAATAACAATAAAAAAAAAAACACGAAAACACTAGAAAAAACACACAAATTAACGAGTACCATACACACACACACACACACACACACACACACACACACACACACACACACGCTTGCCAACTGTACAGCATCGCATGAACTACGTATTTTTCACAACTATATTTCCTGTTGTGAAGCGTTACAGGAAGAGAGTCTGGCTGATGGTAAAATGACTCGCGGGTATGAACGTGATACAGTTTGATGTCGGAATAATGGTTTCAGGGAAGGAAGGAGCGGCTGGAAAATAATCACGTTGTAGGGATGATGTGCTGACAGTTCTGGCTCGCTGTGGTATTGTCGTTGTTGTTGTTGTTGTTGTTTTTATGTATATGCGTATGTATGTTCTCTGTGACCATCAGTGTCATACGTAGCAGTGATTTCTCTCTCTCTCTCTCTCTCTCTCTCTGCTTAGTGAGGAGGAAAAGGCCAGTGTAAATGATCTAATGCATACTGAAAAGACTGAAGGATTGGCTGTAGTGCATCAGTTCAGTAACCTTTCATCAGTGTGGTGTACGACAGGCAACACTTTCTCTTATGTCACGCACGTGGAAGTTTGGAAGCACCAGTCGTAAACGTATAGTAAATTCTAAACAGATGCGCCATTTATTTATTTGAACTAGTGCCCTCTATAGACGAAAAAGAGGCACTAACACACATCAAACACCGTACACGAGGGATATAAATAGATGCGCCATTTCGTAAATATAAAGCATTGAATAATTGTAAAAGAAAATACACAGGAGGGTAAAGAGAACTGATTTAAATTTACTTCTTTAATTAATAAGAAAAATAACAAAAGCCGTCACAAGAGTAAAAGGAATAAGGATGGTGTGTGTGTGTGTGTGTGTGTGTGTGTGTGTGTGTGTGTGTGTGTGTGTGTGTGTGTGTGTGTGTGTGTGTGTGTGTGTGTGTGTGTGTGTGTGTGTGTGTAACTAATGGAAGTGTTCTTATCTCTCTTAATACTGACTCTGTGCACTTAAGGTTTTATTTGAAGAAAACGTTTTTAGTTACGATTCTGTTTTTATTCACAATTTCACTGTTAGATGTTTTGATTCTGTAGAAGAAAATACTATATTCATGTAAACACATTTTGTCAGTAAACTTCTACTACTGCTACTACTACTACTACTACTACTACTACTACTACTACTACTACTACTACTACTACTACTACTACTGCTACTGCTGCTACTACTACTACTACTACTACTACTACTACTACTACTACAAACAATAACAATAACAACTACTGGTGCTACTACTACTACAATAAAACAACAACAACAACAACAACGACTACTACTACTACTATCACTACTATTACTACTAAACAACAACAACAACAACAACTACTACTAATACTACTACCACTACAACAACAACAACAACAACAACAACAACTACTACTACTACTACCCCTACTACTACTATTACAGGGATTAACTGGGTGAAACGGGCTGCTGACAGAATGGCGAGGCTGGGGCTGTGGACCGTACACTGCACCTAGTACAAACTACACCGAGGCAACGCACTGACTAATGTATAAACGTAATTAAGAGCGTAACGTTATCAACTCACTGGAAACACGCCATATGTACACGAACGTCCTTTTTAATTACACGGCAGTTGTCGCAGATAAATAACTGGTGATGCGCTTCCTTTTCCCCGCTAATAGGCAAACAGCAGCAATTACCCAGTACGAGGAACATAATTAACCACGTGTCACATCCACTGGCCACGGCGTCATGGGAGGCTGGTAAGGCTGGTGGGTGAAGTAGAGTGGATAGGAGAGGGATGTTCGATGTGGATGATCTTCTAGTGGTTGAAGGGGAGGAGAGGGGAGGGGAAGGGGAGAAGAGGGGAGGGGAAGGGAGAGAGATGTTCAAAGTGTGGAAGGGAGGGAAGGGAGGGAGAGGAGGGGGAGGGTAGGAGAGGGAGATGTTCAAAGTGGATGATGATCTTCTCGTGGTTGGAAGGGAGCGGAAAGGAGGATGATGTTCAAAGTGGATGACCTTCTTTTAGTTGGAGGGGAGGGGAGGCGAATAGGATGGGAGCTGTTCAAAGTGGATGATCTCGTAGTGGAGGGGAGTGGAAAGGAGGGGGATGTTCAAAGTGGAAGGTCTTCTCGTCCCCTCCACCTCAAACGCCACTTTCAAACTTGGCTTCTAAAACTTACCAACGCACCACATTTCCACTTTAACTAATTAACCGCGGCGGGAGAGAGAAAAAAATAATAAAAGAAACACAAACAAATATCTGGACACGTATCACTCATTGGCATACGTGTAAACTCATTGAAAATATTTAGGACACTTCTACACTGACACGTTAAACTCAACTTATCAACTCTGGATGGCTGAAAATTTAATAACATCACCATCTGCTCTTCTCTAACTTAACTTTTAACATCCTAACACCAATGCATGTATGTGTGTATGTATGTACCCGCAGTATTCACACTTAAATAAGGTAAAGAGGAGTAATTCAAGGAGGAGGAGGAGGAGGAGGAGGAGGAGGAGGAGGAGGAGGAGGAGGAGGAGGAGGAGGAGGAGGAGGAGGAGGAGGAAGAGGAAGAGGAAGAGGAAGAGGAAGAGGAAGAGGAAGAGGAAGAGGAAGAGGAAGAAGAGGAGGAGGAGGAGGAGGAGGAGGAGGAATATAAAAGAAAGAACAGACAGCAATAGCCCTACTGGACCTAACGAGGGTGTCTGTGTGCCTAATCTACCATTACAGATTCTACGAGTTGGAGGCTGAAGGACACCAGGGTTCAAGGAAAGGAAAAGAAGAGAGCACAGGAAGAGATAAAGTCAAAGATGTGATTAGAAAGGTTGAAAAAGCAATGATACTATGATACTACTACTACAACAACTAAAAAAGGAGGAGGAGGAGGAGGAGGAGGAGGAGGAGAGAGGAAAAACAAGCTACACCCTGCCCATTCATCACTATATCACTAAATCACAAACTGCATACAAATAAATTCATCTCAGCTAAATGGCAGGACAGACAATTATTTTTTTTATTTTTATTTTTGGAGAAGGAAATATTTTAAGCAGTTAGCAAGTCACCAATGTCACCAAAAGCCTCTACAAAGGAACACAATCTCAGTAATCTTCCATTTCTTCATACGGTTTTAGTGAAGAAATAGCATAATGAGACAATCTATATTTTTTTAATGAGTTTACGTGATTCTGATTTCTATTTCTGTGTCATTTTTTTTTTCTATTATTCACGCGAGATTATTATTTACATTCCCACGGTGTTGCTGTTTACACATTCATGGGCAGGTGTTGAGTGGCACCATGGGAGGGAGGGAGGGAGGGAGGGAGGGAGGGAGGGAAGGAAGGAAGGAAGGAAGGAAGGAAGGAAGAGAGAGAGAGAGAGAGAGAGAGAGAGAGAGAGAGAGAGAGAGAGAGAGAGAGAGAGAGAGAGAGAGAGAGAGAGGAGGCCTTGGTGTGTCATAATCTGCTTCTTCCACTCCTTGCCTACCCTCCTCCCCTCCTCACCTCCCTCACCTTGCCTCATGCACCAATAAACCATGTGTGTCAAAATTCTTTACCACCACCACCATCACCACCACCACCGCAACCACTTAAACTATACCACCATCACCACCGTCACCA